>NC_056735.1:1319142200-1319152200 GCF_019279795.1 Protopterus annectens
ATGACCAGATAACAGTGCCCAGCTTGCAGCCATCATTAAACTTGGTGAACCAAACTTCAAGGTTATTGGCTTGGATGTCTGGAAAATAAATACTAAATAGGAGTCTGCCCAGCATTGATGCCTGTGGTACTCTATTAGTTATACTTTTACATTCAGAGAGGGCATTTGCAACTATCTCTACTTAGGATTTGTTGGATAGCCAGTTTGCAATTCAGCAGACAAAGCAGAGATTTATGTTCAGTTTGTCTAACTTTTCAATAATACCACTATGCGGGTTGCCATCAAAAGCCTTGGATGGGTTAAAATAAGTAGTGTGCATAGAGTAACAACAGTCTATAGCCTGTGTAACCTTTTCAAAGGAATGTATTATGCTAAATGGATTCTACTGAAGAATTAAGGGAAACAGATTGAAGGCACTACTATTGCATGCTACTTCATGGAGACCTTTATGTGTGCTGTACGATAAAAAACATCTGTTAATTATTGTTGAAACAAAAGTCAACAGAGGATGTGATAAACACTGGCAGTGTTAGAAACATTAGAATAAACAAGACAGCGTGATGTTCATATTTGTGAATCTATAGTATCAGAATTACATAAAACTCAACCAATTACTTAGAAAACGCAATGATTATTTTGATTACCCATGTATTTTTGTATGTGCAGCAGTAGATGAGTCAGTGGTAGAACATTATCACATAAGGAGAAAAATTTGAGGAGCAATAGAAAATATTATGGATATGGCAACAGTGATCCTAAAAAAAATCCACTGTAGTTAAAGATTATGCCAAGCACACAACTAAGATTATCATCCCTAAAAATGCATAGGTTCATAGGAGGTTACTGGGCTAATGGCTTTATTGCCTCTTCAAGCCTAGCCATAGTTATCTCAAGATGTCCAAATAAGAGTAATTAATATGGACTGCCTCTGTCCATGAAGGACATTGGTGCCACTCCAGGAGTAAATTTGCAGTCACCCATCTAATGATCTAGGTTGCATTTGAAGCGGGTCAGAGAGTAACTCTGCTTTACATGAATTGGAAGCTTGTTCCAGAGAAGTGTCAGTCTCTGGGAGATGTATCTATTTTTCCAGCAAGCTCTGTTCATGTCTTAGGCTAGGTTAAGATCCCTGGAGGGAGATTTGTGGATGTGTTGGATGTGTAGCATTCTCATCAGGACAGGATCAGAGACTGTCTGTACACCAGGCACAAGTCACCCCTTAGCAACCTGTAGGAGACAGAATACAGTAACAGGGCTTTCAGTCTTTCTGTGTAGGACTTGTGTTGTGTGCCATTTATTTTATTTGTAAGAAATCTCTTTGGTCTCTCTAGCTGTTGCAGGTGTCTGGTGAGGTACATGCAAAAGGGAGCAATGTACTCAATTATTGGCCTGATGAGGGTCAAGTATAAAGGAACTATAACATCTTTTGATCTGGATGCAATGCCTTTACTTGTAAGATGTACCACATAGAAGGATTTCCTTACCACTGTCTGCCTTGGTGGTTGAAGTTCAGGTTGCTCTCAACCTGAGTACCCAGATCACACACCACTGGATCTACATTTAGGGGGGGGTGCCATCTATAGTGTAATTATTGGGGATGTCAGCTTTCCCAAATGGAATAAGAATACATTGTTTTGCATTTAGCTTTAAACTGTGGTTTTGACACCAATCATTTGTCTGCATTAACCATTTCTGCAGTATATTAACATCAATGGGGGACTCAATGGTAGCTCCCAACTTGCAATCATCAGCAAACTTGGTCAGCCACAGGCCATCCATGTTTGTCTGGACTTCCAAAAAATACATTCTGAACAGTAAGGGCCCCAACACAGAACCCTGTGGTACTCTGCTGGTGACTGATCTTTTACTTTAGATTGAGTCACCTACTATGATGGTATATGTCCTCTCTGTGAGTCAGTTGGCTACCCATCTAGTGATGTAAGGGTTAATCCCCAATTTGGAGAGTTTCTCTATAACACCTGAATGGTGGGTTGTGTCAAATGTCTTGGCAGGTCTAGGAAGGTGGTATACACAGCCTTTCCTTTGTCCAGGCCTTGGTGACTTTCTTGAAGAAGTCAGCCAGGTTTAACAGGCAAGATCTACCATTGAGGAATCCAAACTCAGTTGGATCCAGAGTTTGGAGATTTCCTAAGTCATTGTTGATGAGGTCCATAGTGATTCTCACCATGGCCTTGCAGATGAAGCTAGTCAGGCTTATGAGTCTGTAATTGCCATGATAAGCTGATGGTCCCCCTTTATGCAGGGGGATTACTGTTGCCGTCCTCTATTCCACTAGAATATAGCCAGTATGCAGGCTGTGGTTAAACAGGGTACCAAGTGGGTCACAACTAGGTCATGTTTTAAGTTGGTTAGAAGGCAACCAGGGATGTTGCCTGGTCTCACAGATGCCATGTTTTTGGCCTTGGAGAGCAGATAGATGATCTACTCACTTGATACAGTAGGTTGGGAAAAGAGGTATATATATTTTGGGGAATGACAGGGGTGATGGGAGGGTGTGAAGTTTGCTCCAAATCTGTTATCTAGCAGGTTGGGTATGGGTGGTGCTGCCCACAACCAGTTCCACTCATAACTGGGTATTCCCTTTTAGGTTTTGAACACAGTTAAAGAATGATTTGTGATTTTGTTTGGCTAGGATGTCTAATTTTGCTTCATAATTAGCTTTGGAGGACTTGACAGGGTACCTAACTTGTTTGTTTAAGCTAGAGAGGAATTTCTTCCTCTGCTGAGCCTGTCCATCTTGTTCTTGTTCTTGAATTATTAGCTTCTTTCTCTTGGCTGTATAGTCTGTTTTTACTTGGGGTCCACCAGCATGGCTTGTTTTTTGTGGCAAGATTTAGATTTAATCTGGTTGGACACAGCCATTTCTATACAAATGGTTAAGTGGTTATACAGGGCCTTGGTGTATGCCTGTGCATAGGAGTCCATGCTATCTGTGTTAGCGGAGGCTTTGAAACTTCTGGTACCATCACTTAGTAGTGAGTAATTTTTCTTGGAGGTTCATAGGTTGGTAATAGGCTATCGGCCCTAGGGCCTATACAAGCCTAGCCATAACAATTCCCTGGCTATTTCTTCCCACAATATTTACTTCCCTGGACCCTTGTCTAGCAGGGTGGCTGATGTGATCCCCGCGGTGAATCTCCTTTTGAAGAGGGCCAAAGAGGCACTCTGCCTGACATGTATGGGCAGTCTTTGCCAGAGTCTGGGGAGTCTCTGGGTCAGGAACCTATCCCTCCAGCATGTTTTGTTCATTGTGCTGACAAGGTTTAGATCCCTGGAGCGTGTGTCTCTGAGGGATAGGGATTTCTTTAAGTGTAGCATGTCCAACAGCTCTGGGTTTGACATGGCCTTGTATGTTAAGCAGAAATTGCCTCTGAGTAGACGATATGCGACAGAGTATAGGTGGAGTGTTTTTAGATGGTCAGCACAGGGGATCTGCTTTAGGCCTATGATTCTTTTAGTGAGGCATTTCTGCAGCCTTTCCAGTTGTTGCAGATGTCTTGAGAGGTACATACCAAATGGGGCATTGTATTCTATAATGGGTCTAATGAGGGATGAGTACAGTGGGACAATGACCTCCTTTTTTCTGGATGAAAAGCCCTTAGTGATGAGGTGTGCCATATAGAAGGATTTCCTGACTGTTGTGGCAATGTGGTTATCGAAGGTGAGACCACTGTCCACCTGTGTCCCTAAGTCTCTTATCACACTTTCGATGTTTAGTGTACTGCCACCTATGTGGTAATTCATGGGTACATGTTTTTTCCCAAAGGTGATAACTCTACATTTCTTGGCATTGGGCTTGAGCCCATGGCTCTGGCACCAAGCACCTGTTTCTGTAAGGCCCTTTTGTAGAATATCCACATAATTTGGGGATTCAATAATGGCTCCCAGTTTGCAGTCATCTGCGAACTTTGATAGCCAGAGTCCCTTAGTGTTGGCCTGTACTTCGGAGAAGTAGATGCCAAACAAGAGCGGTCCCAGGACTGAACCCTGAGGTACTCCACTTGTCACTTGTCTGGAGATGGATTTGGAGTCGGTTACTTTTACAGTGTGGGTTCTGTCAGTAAGCCAGTTGGCAACCCATCGAGTGATGGAGGGATTAATGCCCAGCTTAGTAAGTTTATCTATGATTCCAGAGTGGAGGATGGTGCTGAAGGCATTGGCGAGGTCCAGATAGGCTGTGTGGACCACCTTACCCTTGTCCATGGCTCTGGAGACTGATTCAAAGAAGTCAATCAGGTTCAGGGGACAAGATTGGCCCTTCACGAACCCAAATTGTGTGGGGTCCAGTGTTTGAAGGTTGCCAATATCTTTGTTTATAAGTTCCATGATAATATGTTCCATGGCCTTGCAGATCAGACTTATCAGACTGATGGGGCATTAGTTACTGGGATTCAAGGTGGATCCCCCCTTGTGGAGTGGGATAACTGTAGCTATGTGCCACTCAGTGGGCATGAAGCCTGAGGTGAGGCTATGATTAAACATGACACTTAGGTGAGGTGCCAGTTCATTTTGTAGTTCATATAGTACACAGCCTGGGATGTCATCTGGTCCCATGGATGCTGTATTCTTAGCTTTGGAGAGTGTGTTTTCTACCTGTGTGGCCATTATTTCTGGAATTTGGCAATCTTTCGGTATTGAGATGGGCCCTTTAGGGGGTGAGAGGGGGTGAAGTTTGCACTGAATTGATCTGCCAGGATATTGGCAATATCCTTGGGATCAGTATATTTAATGCCATTCTGTTGTAGCTCAGATCAGATCTGAACATTGCTATTTAGATTCTTGACATAACTTGTGGTTGTCCTTGGAATCTTTGGCAATTTTATTTTCGTAACTAGCTTTGGAGGATTTTATGAGGGATCTCAGCTTCTTACTGAGGCTGGTAAGGGAGTTTTTTACATTCTGGGATTTTCCTCTTTTCTGCAACAGTTTCTTCCTTTTGTTGTAAAGTTTGTTTATGGCAAGGGACCACAAGATTGGCTTCCTTTTTTTTTGGAGGAGAGCATCTTGGTTCTATTGAGGATGGCACGATTCATGCATGAGTGGATGTGCTTGTACAGTGCCTTAGTGTAGGATTCAGCAGTCGAATTTTCATTTCCCATCTGCATGGGTGTCATGAAGGTTGTCACTTCTGACTTGAGTAGCATGAAGTTGGCTACTCCTTGTTTTTTACAGAGATTTCCTTACTGGGGGGTGGGGGTGGGATGTGGATGTCAAGGGTGATTAGCTTATGGTCAGACCTGACTGACGAGGGGGTGACCATAAGTGTGGAGCATGGATTACCCATGTTGGTAATGACCAGGTCTTGGATATTGGAGCCCCTGGTGGGACTAAGAATTAGTTGATCCAGGGCATTGGAATTTATGAATTCCAAGAACTGTTGGGCAAAGGTGTTGGTACATGAGTAGTTTTCCCAGTTAATGGCAGGGTAGTTGAAATCACCCAGTATTAGGTTGTCTGGTTTTATCTTAATATTTTCCAGTATGTTTAGAAAGGTGTAGTGAGAATCTTGGGGCATGGATGGGCATCTGTAGCAAGCTACAATTTGGATTGCAGTCTTAGCTAGTGTTAGTTGCATCTGGAGAATTTCAGACGCATTGTGTTGGGCAACTAGCCTGGTGTTGTGAATATCTTTGGTGAACATGGACACTCCTCCACCTTTAGTATTTCTGTCCTGGTTTGGTGGCCAAAAAGTGTGGTGAGAGTTGTAGCCTGGTATTGCAGGGGTACTCTCTGGAGCCTTGAACCAGGTCTCAGTTACTGCACAGATATTGATGTTCTCTATTTTTAGGAGTGCCTCGAGAGAGTGCATTTTGAGGTTTAGACTTCTAGCATTCAGTAGCATTACCTTCAGATTTTGCATGCTTGTACCTGTTACAGTGGTGGTTTTGTCCTTTGAACTTTTCCTAAAAAAGGCACTATAGGGGTGGCAAGAGCCTTAGCCAGTAACCTGAATCCCAGGTGCGATAGGTGCAGACCATCTCTGGCAAAGCATCGCGGTCTGTCAATCATGTCGTCCCAGGCAGACTGGATCCCCTTTGAATGACACCAGAAGCTAAGCCAATTGTTGAAGTCAATCATTTTGTCCTTATACTGTGGTATCATTCTGGGCGAAGGCAGGATGCTACTCAGGGCTAGGGTCATACCTGCCTGGGCTACATGATCCAAGAGCTTTTCCATGTCTCTTTTCATGTAGTCCAGGGAGGTACATCTCAAGTCATTCACTCCAACATGGACAATGACAGAGTCATATTTGTACTTGTTGTGGAGTGACTTGAGTGCATGCGTTATGTGGCGGATCCTGTCACCCGACAGGCAGCTGACCTTAATTTTCTCCTTGTTCAGCCTGGTGAGTGGGACATCAGTGTGCTGGACTATAGAGTCACCTATGACTAAAGTGTTGGGTACGTTGTCTTGCCTTAGGGGCTGTTGTTGGGTGGCACACTTGTGTTGTGAGCTATGTGACACTTTGGTTGTGATTGGTGTTTGTTTGTGTTTCAGCTTCGGAAGTCCTTGTTGCTTGGGCATGTTACTGTTAAGAGTTTCCACATATGTGGGTTTAGTGTTGCTATGTTTGGGTGTTGGTGATGTGGGTTTAGAAGGAATATGTGTTACTTGAGGTGTAGTGCGGGTGTTAACCTTCTCTTCTTGACTGTCTAGCACAATCTTGGGTGGAGAGAGCTTTGCTTCCAGTTTGGCTATGTAAGTGCATCTCTCGCAGGTTGTAGTGTTGGGTGGTAGGAGGAGATGGTTGTCTGTGTACATGAGGCAATTGCTACATTGCACCAGTATGCCCAGATTCAACAGGTGGACAGGAGAAATCACCGGAAGCTGACCCTTGGACATGGCTGGTTTGGTGCTTTTTTTTTTTTTTTTGTAAAGTACAAGAGCTGTTTTCCCTTACCTTAGCAAGGTACTTTGCAATTATAGGCTGTTTAGTGCCTACGATTAATTTCTCCTTATTAACAAGGAGAGTTGAGTGCTTATATCCGTTTAAGACTTCCTAGTGATTTCCAGCAGGTTTTAAAGCAAGTGCTAGTCACAGGGATGCTTAAAGGTAAGATGAAAAAAATGGTTTATCCTAAACACTGCAGTGTGCACTAGAGGAGTTAGATGTGAAAGTAGATAACTTAAGTTTTACCTGTCTAAAAAGTTAAGTTTTAGTGGAGAGTCACTATTTTTAAAACAGCAAGATAGATTGAAAGGGGGCAATCACTTTTGTATTCTGGTACTATGGAATACAGTAGGATGGCCAATACATTTAAATAGTTGAAGGGGAGTGATTTCACAAAATGATAATTTTGTACTTACTCACACAAGCCAGTAAAAACAGAGAGAAAATGAGATATATGGTCAAGTTAACATAAGGAGAAGGCAACTAGAAAGACAGTGGTGTTTAAGAACACTACAGTAACCGGGTGGGAGGGTGGGGGAAAAAAATCTGCCTGACTCACAAGAGACAGAGCTGTGGTCTCTTTTCTTCAAGTGGAGAAGCTCTTAAGTGTTTTTGTGCTTGATGGGGTATCTGGCCTTATAATGAAATTAAATGAGACTGATTAGTGGTCTGATCGTACCATTGAGAACATCACACAGGGGGTGCAGTGCTCCCCGATATTAATGAGTACAATGTCCAGGACATTTGAGCCCATTGTGGGAGTGGTGACTAGTTGTTTTAGAGCATTTGCATTGACAATGTCCACGAACCTCTGAGCCAGCATGTTTGTGGTCGTGTATGTTTCTCAGTCTATGGATAGTTAAAATTGCCCATGATGAAGGTGTTTGGCTGTATGGCAAGTAACTCCAGTAAGTCCAGGTAAGTGGTATGCTTATCATGGTTCATGGTGGGGGACCTACAGCTTACCAAGACGTGGCAGGGAGTTTTGCCCAAAGTTAATTGGACATAGAGAAGTTTGAAATAGTCAGACTGTTTGAGCAGTCTCAAGGTGTACTTGTCCTTAATGAAGATGGATACACCTCCTCCTTTGGTTCTTTCATGATCAGTCTGTGGTCTGAATGTGTGGAGGATGTTGTAGCCCTGCATGGCTGGGGTGCTTTCTGCAGCTGTGAACCATGTCTCTGTGACTGCACAGATGTCAACATCTTCCAAGGTGAGGCGAGCATCCAGGGTATGCATTTTCTTGTTTAGCCTTCTAGCATTAAGCAGCAGAACCTTGAGTTTGTCTAGAGGGAATTTTGTTATGTTGGCAGTTTTTTTTTACATTGCCTAAAAAAACGTACAATAGGAGTGGCTAATGCCTTTGCCAGTAACGAAAGCCTAGAAGACACAGTTGCAGACAATCTCTTTCAAACAGCATGGTTTGTCTACCATGTTAGCTCAGACTGACAGATACCAAATCCCCTTTGACTGTCACCAGAAACTAGGCCAGTCATTAAAGTCAATAATTTTTCTGTTTGTATTGTGGCATCATCCTTTAGAAAGTAGAATGGTGTTTAAAACTAGGCTCATACCTGCCTGCGACACATAATCGGAGAACTCAGTCATGTCTCTCTTTATATGGTCCAGAGAGGTATGTCTCAATTCATTCACACCCACATGGACTATGATGGAGTCATACTGGTTGTTCTAGAGCATTTGCATTGACAATGTCCAAGTGTCCATGTGGTTGAGTGACTTGAGTACTTGGGTGACTTGACGGATCTTTGTACCTGACAGGCAGCTAACCATAACCCACTCCTTAGCCAGCGTGGTGAGGGAAACATCTGTGTGTCTCACTATGGGCTCTCCTATGACCAATATATTAGGTGTTGCGGTGTTATACCTTATGGACTTTTTTTATGAGACATTGGTGTGTGTGTGTGTGTGTGTGTGTGTGTGTGTGTGTGTGTGTGTGTGTGTGTGTGTGTGTGTGTGTGTGTGTGTTTTGTTATGTGCTGTGGTTATTTGCATTATTGTGTGTATAAGTGGTTTGTGGAGGTACCATTTGGTAGGCCTCTGGTCTTTTTGTAAGATACTAGTGAGCATCTTTGCATATATGGGTTTATGTGTTATGTCCTTACTTAGTGTAGGGAATGATATGTGTAAGCTGACAACCTGTTTGGCATTTAATTTGTCCATATGACAGAGTCTTGCCTCCAATTTAATAGTGTATCTACATCTCCCACATACAGTATTTGTTTGTTTCATGAGTAAATGAGTAAATTGTTGTCAGTATACATGCGAAAATTGCTCCAATGGCTCAGGATGTCCATCAGGTTGACCAGAGAGATGGTGGAAAACTGCCCATCCATGATACCATATTCTACAAGTGAAAGGAATGGGTTAATTTGACAGGACTATGCTGGTAGCTCAAGGATTATAACAGGGACCTATACTTGTCTATGCTAAGGTAGAGCAATACACACTGTTGCCTGGTGCGGAAATTAGTTGCTCCTGGAGCAGCAGAAAAGTTTGGAAGGCTTTTACTTGCAGTTGCTTAGGAAGAAAGTAAACTTCAAGGTGTTTGCGTCTATACAGGGCACTGCTAAGGGCTGCTATGCAAAGAGCAGCAAGGTGCAAATGTGAGGCCTAAATACGAGCAAAGAGGAACAAGTTTTCAGCTAACTACCAATCAGGAAAGCACACAATACATTTTCCACCAGCAATTCCCAGCTTAGATAGATTAGTTCAGCACACTTCTGCCACAATAGTGTAGAAAAGAACCTTCTTAATGTAAAACAGCTGGTTTGAAGACCAAGTGTAAGAAGTCCACACAAACTAGCTACAGCAGCCATAGAACTAGCAGATACAATGTAAAACAGTGAAATTAACTACTTAAAACAGCAGAAGACAGTATAGTTTTTTTCAGAAAAAGTGCAGCAAAAAAACCCCAGTAAATAATTTAATAAACTGCTAAAATTTAGTTGCAGTAAAAAGAGAGGTACAGAAAAAATACTTTTTTTGTCTTTTCAGTAATGGATTGCTTCAGGTGAAAAATGATTGTCAGCACTCCTAAGCAAAGTTGCCAAATGACGAGCAGCTCCA
>NC_056735.1:1319154700-1319252416 GCF_019279795.1 Protopterus annectens
TTTAGTATTATGGTACTGTGTTCTGTGTTACACTTGGCTATATTTTGATAGACAGCCAATATATGCATACACATGACTACACATATGTGCATTCATTTACATGTAGGTATACGTAATTGTTGCAAATCTTGTGACTCGGTGCTATGATTCCAGGAGATGGAATTACTCAGAATGACCTATACTTGCCCCTTTAATGTAATCTGTATACTTTTTCTAGCTTTTGTATACCACCTGAATACCTATTCCATCTTCTTCTTTTGTCACAGTACTACCTTTCCTAGCTTATACCTGCAGTGTGTACCTTTCAAACCTATCATTAAATGTTCTTATGTGTTAAACTGGATGATTTCCCCTTCTTAGAGCTTGCCCGTCTGCTATGTCTCCCCATCCTCCTACAATTACTAGTTCTTTCTCTCCTGTATTGTATCTCTGATACTTGTTGTACTCCATGTTAATATCTTCGCATCAGCGTTCTGGCACCTGGGGCAAGAAACAGCTGTCAGAATGCTATGTTTTAACCTCTCTTTTGACATCTCAGTGCCTCTTTTTGACTGCTGCTTCCTACTAAATCATCTATTTTCTACAAAAGGTCGATGGTATCTGCATGTGCTCCAAAATGTTTCTACCCCTACTCCTTAGTGACTGCGTTACTTACCTCCTCCTCCACCTCCCATGAATTACTAAGCCTTGTTTCCATGAGAAGTTTCCCTAAGATATGGTTTCTCCTTTCTCACCTGGCTAAATTCTTTGTGATTGGTGATACAGCTGGCCCTCCTGGGTGTCACCTGACTGTTTGTCATATCCTTTACTCCCTGCCCCATGCCAGTGCAGCTCTTAACATTTTGCCTGTCTGCCTTCCACTTCTCCCAGAATTTCTGACTGTCGATGCTGATATTATATTGATCATATTGCTACCTATGCCCTTTTTCAATGCACCCTTTGATCTTTCTTTACAACTTTTGCATTTATCTGTCTCTTTTGCTTTCAGCCTCTCCAGTGTGGCTGACTGTCTCCCCCAGAAGTTTCCTTATGGAGTACTGGCTCCTGTTCGGACACTATTTGTATCTCCTCTTTATCAATTCACAGTTGTGTTTGCATCTTTTTATCACATTGGCTTCCGTCTCCTCGTGCTGCCTTAGGTAACTGCTTCTTCCAGTGTCTCCTCTCACTGCACTCTGTGTTACACTGATTGCCCTCACTTCACTGACAACTTCTGCCTCTCCCTTTTTCCAGTCTTACCCTGTCTGTTGGCTTCTTGTTGCATCCTACTTTTCAGTCTCTTACGGTGTCCCTTCCCACTTGACTAGCTAGTTCACTACCACCTCTAGAGGCCATTTTCTATCATGAAGCTATGTTAGTCTCCAGTATGCAGTATTATGGATATGCCTTCCCAAAGCTCCTGGAGCCATGCAACTGTTCCACATTCTGCTCCTGCCATTACTCCTTCTCATCTATGTGAGTTTTTTTTTATTTTTTATTTTCTAATATGTTTTGTACATAGTATATTTTCATCTAGCCATGCCTTTCAGTATTTTTGACCTCTTTATTAAACTGAAAAATAAGTAAGATTAGGAGATGCAAAACGGTCAGGTAATTTAGTATGCAATTCCTTAATGTAATGTGTGTATGGCAATAGCAACTGAAATACAATGCAAAGTAACTCATAATATATGTTATGTGCGCAACAATGTAGTACATGCTGGTCAGTATAGTGAAGTAAATGACCTTCTTGGGCTATACAGTATGTGTGAAGCTGTTGTTAGGCATTAACCTACTTTTCTGTACATTAAGACTTTTGACTGCAATGCATATCATGTCAGCTATCAACTACCTTTTTTATGCCACTGTTATATATTCAAATTATTGTCACATTCCAGTTGCACTATTGCCACTCATTAAACATTCAGTGAAACAGATTGGTGTACATTACTGCAGAACACATGAAAATCACCACTGAAATATTTAAGGATGTCTGCATGCCTCCACATAAAGTAGCAGCAAGCCCACAACATGGAGTGCAGACAGTTTCACAAGTGTAAATCTGCCACAGATGTTGACACACAAAGGAACATTAGGATAGTGCAGTAATGCATTGCAATTCTGTATGAGCAATATTTCAGAGAAAAGGCAGAATTATAGAAACTGCTGTAAAACAGCATTGAAGCAGATGTAAGGGATTGTTTAAATAGAAATGGACTGCTGGCATACTGATGCAAGTGCATGGCAGATAGGTAGAAATGATTAAGTGTAATTGTCTGACACAGACAATCAAACAAAGAAGATATTTACTAGGGATGCCAGAGTATAGTGTGACATGATTCCACAGTGGCCCTGGATCTCTCCTTATGGTGTCAACACCTGTGAAATCACTGAATGTTACATCACTACCATTAGACATTTACATCCCAGAATCATCACTTTCAGAATTCATACCAGGCTAGGAATCAATACTGGAGGCACTAAATAAGGAACTAACACCTACCTGACATATTGTCTATGGCATGGATTATGTTGTGAGATGGTTTGTCTTACTGGATCACTTGCAGGCCAAACAGCAGCGGTAACCATTAGTACTGCAGAGTAAGACAGTATCACTGTATCACTTACAGCCCAAATTGTAGTGTTAATCATTAGTAGTGTAGAATACGACAGTGTCACTGTATCACTTACAGCCCAAATTGTAGTGTTAATCATTAGTAGTGTAGAATACGACAGTGTCACTGGATCACTTGTAGCCCAAACAGTAGTGATAACCATTAGTACTTCTGAGTAAGTCAGTGTTACTGGATCACTTGCAGCATAAATGGTAGTGGTAACCAATAGTACTGCAGAATACAACAGTGTTACTGGATCACTTGCAGCCCAAATGGTTGTGTTAGTCCATTAGTACTGCAGAGTATGACAGTGACACTGGATGACTTGCAGCCCAAATGGTAGTGGTAACCATTAGTGCTGCAGAGTACGACAGTGTTACTTGGATCACTTGCAAACAGTGCTGCAGAGTTGTTCATACTCCTCAAGTGGTAGTGTTGGAACACCAGAAAAGTACTGCACAAGGTTGTCCTCTTTATGTGCACACAATCTGTAGTTGTACAATAATGGTATGGTGCACAGCATATTTGATTTGTAATTGCAATTTGTGAAACTGTTTATTGTGAAGCACTACATTACCATTAGCATACAGTGTCTCACACTTAGTATATACTCCTTTGACATTTTTCAGAATGCCTTAAATACAGTATTCATCAGAAGCTAACATACATAGTGTACTGCTTCTGCTCAGAACAATTGTTCTGAGTCTGCAGTGCATGTGGATATCAGCACAGACCCAACTTTTCAAGCAATTTTCCATCACAGGTCTGCAGAAACCTATCTAAAGTATGCATTGGGTGTGTGTCATGTGGATTTCATAAAACATGGCCCAGGCAGCCAATCATCGGCAGGAAGATTGTTGGAAATGTTTCCATGGTGGCTGTCATATTTCTGTCAGGATGCTTAGTGCCCAAAGCATTGCAATTATTTGATTATATGAATACTTTGCATACTTGAAGAAGAATGTATGGTAAACATCAGAGACAAATTCTATTTCCCAAAATTTACACATTATGGAATGAATGACTAAAGCTTTTGATTGAAAAACTAGAGACCCTTACAGGTGGGTTACAGCTAGGATGTTATAGGCATTGTGATGATCAAGAGCATAATGCAAAGTTTGTTATAGCTTCTAGAATCTTCACTAGGAACTGTAGTGTCTGCTCAAGCTGTACAGGAAAGACCAACAAATTGTACTCATTGAATACATTTGTCATTTATGCTTAGGAGTAATAACTACACTGTGAAACATCCTATAAACTCTTGGGATTCTTCACACATTTTTGTTTGTGTATTAAAGTAACAAAATAAAAAAACTGCATTCGCGTAGATGCAGACAAATATGCTGAACAGTATGCCATTGCAGTATACAAGCACCTGAACAACTGTATGGACTCAGCCATAACCAATAAAACTAAAACCTGCTCCTCAAGGAAACACAAACCTATGTGGTGGACATCCTCTATCAACAGGCTTTAGAACAAAAGGAAGAAACTGTTGTCCAGGGGCAAAAAGGCACAAATTCCTAATTGGAAAGACTCCCTCCTTAGCTTCAACAAGCGGATTAGATCACTAGTGAAAACATCCAAAGCCAATTATGAATCAAAACTAGCCTCCAAAACAAAGGCTAACCACAAAGCCTTTTTCAGTTACGTCAGAAACCTCCATGGCAAAGCCCAGGTTTGTTCTGACTTCTTAACTGTACCACTTACACTCATCTTGTTGACTTAGCCAACCTGCTAGCAGATAGGTTCAGTGCAAGCTTCACCCCCCTGTCCCCACCAAAGGCCCATTCAACATCCCCGATACTTGGCCCGCACCTCCCATCTCCATAAATCAAGTGTTAAAAGCCCTAGCCAAGGCAAAGAACACAGCTTCTATGGGACCTGATAGTATCCCAGGCTGTATTCTGCAACATCTCCAGCAAGAACTAGCCTCGCCATTAAGCACCCTATTCAACCATACAGTACAGGCTTCATTCCAGCACAGTGGAGAACTGCCATTGTCATCCCTTTGCACAAAGGTTGTGCCACTACTGACCCTGGAAACCATCACCTCATTAACTTGACAAGACTGATCTGTAACGCCATGGAGTGTATTATTATGGACCTCATAAACAAGGACATAGGCAATTTCCAAGCATTTGATCCCACCCAGTTCGGATTAGTTAAGGACATATCTTGCATGTTGAACCTGGATGACTTTTTTGAGACCGTCACCAAGGCACTGGATGAGGGAAAGTCAGTACACATATAGCTTACCTTGACTTGGCCAAAGCCTTTGACACAATCCCCCACTTGGGCATCATCGAAAAGCTAACACAACTTGGCGTAAATCCCTATCTCATCAGGTGGGTGGCCAACTGGCTCACTGATAGGACCCACAAGGTCTACTTCTCAGAGGTCCAGGCAAAGCCAAAATGCCTGTGGCTGACCAAGTTTGTGGATGACTGTAAGTTGGGTGCTGTCATTGACTCCCCAAATGATGTTAACATACTTCAAGAGGGTCTCACAGCAACAAATGACTGATGCCAAAGTCATGGCCTTAAGTTAAATGCAAAAAAATGTATTATGATAAAATTCTGCAAAAACATGACCACTACTGATTACTGCATTAATGACAACCCCCTAAACACACAACCTGTGGTGAGAGACCTGGGTACACAAGTTGACAACAGTCTCACATTTGACCATCATGTAGTGGCAGTGGTCAGAAAATCCTTTGACTTGGTTCACCTCATAAGTAAAGGGATTACATCTAGAAAAAAGGAGGTTATTACCTCTCCTTAGTCCTCTCTCATTAGGCCAATAATTGAGTACAATACCCCTTTTGGTATGTACCTCTCCAAACACCTGAACCAACTGGAAAGGCCACAAAAATATCTCACAAAGAGAATCCATGGCCTCCAACACCTCTCCTATGTGGACAGGCTCAAATCACTATCACTCTACTCTGTATCATACAGGTTTCTCAGAGGTGATCTGTCTCTCGCCTACAAGGCAATCTCAGACCCTGCTCTACTAGATATGCTCCATATCCGTAAGTCTAACTCCTCGCATAGTACCCAATCAAAAGGCTTAAATCTAATATGTAACATTAACAAAACCTGCTGGAGAGACAGGTTTGTCTCCCAGAGGCTGCCCTGTCTCTGGAATAGACTCCCCATACATGTCAAACAAAGTATGTCACTGACCCTCTTCAAGCGCAACCTTGATGAGTGGATGGGCAACCACAAATTTGTCCCAGGGGTTCCACCTGTGATCCTCATTGGCAGGGGTGACAGGTGCTGATTGGGGTTTCTTTTTTGGGGGGATAAACTCTTGGCTAGGTTTGTAAGGGCCCCAGAGCCATTAGCCTAGTAATCTCCTATGTGTGTAATGTTATACAGTAATACTGTTCAGAATCACAGTAGCTCAGATTATGAATGTCATTCTGAACATGTACTATGCTGTTGTTTTGCTTAACACTATTTCATTTAATGGACACACCTACCAATGCTTTGTAAGTGTCATGTATGCTTCATAGCTCCTTTATAGTACAGTGATAAGTCATGTCTTTTTTTGGCCTTATTTTGCCGCTAAAGTCTACAAAAGAAAATTGATTTATCTTGTCAACATTAAGGAATTGAACTGGGACATGTGTATTGGGTGGCTGCATTGACTCAATCATACAGTCTGGAAGTAATGCTTGCAGAATGCCAGGATATGATATGATGCATACAGAACATTTATAATCATGACAACCCACTGTTCCCAAAAGTGAATTGTAGGCCCAAGTTTTGTAATTGTATATCAGAATGGACATAGACAAGTAGGTATAAAGTATCAAAGGTGTGTGTGTGTGTGTGTGTGTGTGTGTGTGTGTGTGTGTGTGTGTGTGTGTGTGTGTGTGTGTGTGTGTGTGTAAAATGCCCTAGTTAGAAAGGGCAGGTTAGTTAATGTACATCCTCTACACCAACTGCCAAACCTCCATTAACTTTATTTCCTTTGGTAAATCACAAAGGATTACAATCAGTCAATGTTAGTTATTAGAGTTTCACAGTTTTATGTTTCAGAACATACACATTGATGGAAAAATATTCTGATATTTTTTAAATGATTTAGAGTAGTCTATTTTTATTTGTTTCCACTTTTGCATAACATCTCTGATTTTACCTCATATTTATGCCCTGGCCTTGATTAAGTCACTTAACCAAATGGTACTTTGGGGCAACTGGAAATTTGGGCTAATCTCCTCAATGGTCCTCTGGACTACAAGTCTAATAACTAGTATCTATGAACCAGAGTAGTTTTGGTATTAAGGAAGAAAACAGATTGCAGTAAACAGGAGTATCATCACATGACCCATGTTCTTTTGACGTGATCCTTGTTTTCCTTAATTTTCACAATATGTTTACTATTTTAGCTGAAAACAAATTGGACAGCATGAAGTCTATATTTTTATATATGAATACATTTTTAATTTAGCTTCCCCCTCCCCTTTTTTTGCAGTCACACAGGTGTGAAATGCACTGTGTTTGGGCTAAGACCACAGTGAAGAACTTCTCAAAAGCAAACTTCACACTTCTTAAGACTGGAGTGGTATCCTTCAAGGCCCCCGAGCCAGTGGAAACCACAACCCACGCTGCTGAAACCCTTACAAATGCCTTCTACGAGCACCTCCAGGAATGTATGGATCAAGCAATCCCTAATAAAATCAAGACCCTTTCCACCAAAGGCAGGCGCCCAGTCTGGTGGACCCCAGCCATAAACAAACTCTACAACAAGAGGAGGAAGCTACTACATGACAGAGCAAAATCCCTAAAATGGAAGGCATCTCTGATCACTACTAGCAAAAAACTATGATCACTCATAAAATCATCCAAGGCGAACTTTGAGAGAAAAATCGCTAATGACACAAAAGACAATCATAAGGCCTTCTTTAGCTATGTTAGAAACCTGGGTGGAAACTCCCAGATATGCTCAGAATTAGTCCAAAATGATACAAAAATCACTGAACCCACAGACATTGCCAACATACTGGCAGACAGGTTCAGTGAAAATTTCTCCCCTCCCTCCCCCCCAAAAGGAGAAATATCTATCCCACCAGAGTCTAGCCTCCCAAACATCTCAGATGCCCAGGTGAGAGCTGCTCTCTCTAAAGCAAAAAAACACAGCATCAATGGGACCAGACGGTGTCCCCGGCTGTGTGCTACAGACCGGCATTTGAAATTTCAGACTTCGGGTTTTGAATTAATTCTTTCAGATTTGATGGTGCAGTGGTAGTATAGTAGGGTAGCCTGCGGGTTTTTTTTCTTGTTTGATTCTTGGTTGGGGTGGCTTCTGTATTATTGCTGTCTGGCTTGGTCGGGTGGGCTCTGTGTGGAGTCTGCATCCTCTCCTCCCTGTGTTGTGGATTTGCTCTGGTGCCCTGCCATTTTTTAAAAAAGGCGTTGTCTGCAGTATTAATCCGAAAATTGTCCCTATTTTTTGGGACTGTATTCCCATTATTTGCTTCTTCAGGTTTTGTGCTAAGGTTATGGACTGTAGAATTGTGCATATTACTGATAAAAGGTGCACTGTAGAATTGCATATTTACTGATATAATGGGACTGTAGAGAATTGTGCATATTTACTCTAATAATGGTGGACTGTGGAAGTCTGAGTAGACTTTTTTTATGATAAATGTTCTCAACTGGGCAGTTTGCCATTATGGGTGCATATGTTTTTTTTGTTTGCTTACTGGAAAAAAAGAGCACATGTATGTTTCATATGCAAGGGGCTATATGATTCAAAAAAACAAAAAATTAATCTATCTTTGCCACTGGCAAATGTAAATAGCCAAGTAATGGTTCATTGGAATGGATGCAGAGGCTCCATTCAACCATTAAATATATTTGGCCTTGTTCAGATTTACTGCATTAACAGGTTGAGAGGTACATGCAAATAAATTGCTTTATAGAATTAGGCAGCCAACCTCTCAACTGTCCCCCATTTTTGGCTCAAAATGTTGAACATGGAGGGTTTACAATTAAGAAATAACTGTAATAATCAAAGTTATAGATTACTTGAAATGCATGTATATTCTTTTATTTTGTCATGTGTCTATTTTATAAAATGACAGACATTTGAGTTTCAGATTTTATAAGATTTCTTGCTCTTGAGGTTGAGAGGTATGACAAATGTGTCAGGGCCATCACAGACATCCAGAGAGATTTCAAATTGTGACATGCTTGTTGCACCCATGGAGTGACTCTGGATGTGTCCAAGCAAGGCAAGGAGTAGTTGTATCTACCTTGGATGGGGAGGACACACTGCATAAGTACTACAGTGGCTTTTCATCTGTCCTTGATTTTGCAGAATGGTCTGGTTTCTGTCATATTTTTGTACTGTTGATTTATGCTTATTACTCAGATTTATGCTTATTACTCAAAGTGCCTGTTGCTCTGTGTTTAAGTAGCAATGCTTTAATGACCATAAGGTCATGTTGTTGCCATGCAGAGAATACTTGACTAGATAATGTATAAGCCTTGGGTATTAAAGGACAGGATTCCATTATTTTAAAAAGCTCATTACACTTGTTGGAGACTTCCAGTCATCTCTACAGACTTTACCCATAAACTAAACAGAATGCCAATCATGTGTGGTCCATAACAATGCATCTTGAGCTTGTTTCTTGTTTGCTTTTCATTTTTACTTTTATCATGTTTTCCCCATGAAACAAGTTGTCAGGCAGCAGGTCTTTTTGGATAAGAAACATTTTACAAGTGGGGGCATCACATAGATTTCTACTTTCAGCTTGTTGCTTGGTACTTTAATAAAGCTGAATATATTATAATTAGAACTGCAGTGCAAGGAGAAGTGGTTTGAGTTGAGTGCTTCTGGTTTTCTTATACTTGATTTTGACTGGCATTCCAGTAATGTATTTAAAAGTAATTTATTTTTCATGCCTCACAACCTTTTGTTTCCATTTAGATATTAAGTAAGCTGTCATGCAGCCAATGCATTGAAATATTTTTATTCTTCTACACTTATTTTTGTCTTGATTGGACTTTCATAATGATGGTTTGCCACCCAGGGCAGCGTATTTAATTAAAGTTAGTTTTTTGTGGTTTTGTGCATAGCTCCTCCCCTTTATGGTTGACCACACCCCTTCCCTTTGACCCCACCCATTCAGCGTCTCCTGCAGCCCCCCTGTGATTTGAAGTCACCAGCCGCCACTGGCTACACGAACTCAATGAGGAACTAAACCCACACATAAGGCTGCTGTTTAATCTTAGCCTTACTACAGGATACGTACCCAAAAAATGGCGTACGGCAACTGTGGTCCCACTCCACAAAGGCGGTGCTTCTATGGACCCTGGAAATTACCGCCGCATAAGCTTGATGAGCCTTGTCTGCAAAGCTATGGAGAGGATCATAATGGAACTCATAAATAAAGACATTGGGGACCTACAGACACTGGATCCTACCCAATTTGGCTTTGTCAAGGGCAGATCCTGCCTCTTGAACTTGGTCGACTTTTTCGAAACAGTCACTAAGGCCATTGATGAGGGTAAGGCAGTTCACACAGCCTACCTTGACCTAGCAAAAGCGTTCGACACAATACCCCACTCGGGCATCATAGAAAGGCTCACCAGCTTAGATGTAAACCCATATGTCACAAGATGGGTTGCAAACTGGCTCAAGGACAGAACCCACAGGGTTAGAGTTGCTGGTGCCATGTCAGACTCTAAGCCGGTCACGAGCAGTGTCCCACAGGGCTCAGTCCTGGGCCCCCTCTTGTTCGGCATTTATTTTTCTGAAGTGCAGGCAAACATAGGGGGATTGTGGCTGACAAAATTTGCAGATGCCTGCAAACTGGGCACCATAATTGACACTCCATCAGACACAGACATCCTCCAGGGAGGTCTCATAGAAATGGATAACTGGTGCCAGAGCCATGGCCTTAAGCTAAATGCCAAAAAATGTATAGTCATACCCTTTGGGAAAAACAAGGTAACCCCTAATTACCACATAGGTGGCAATCCATTAAACACGGAAGAAGTTATCAGGGACCTGGGGACCCAAGTTGACAGTAACCTCTCTTTTGATACTCACATTGCCAAAGTGGTTAGGAAGACCTTCTACATTGCCCACCTGATCATGAAGGGATTCACATCCAGATCAGGAGAGGTCATTGTACCCCTGTACTCTTCACTTATCAGACCAGTGATTGAGTACAACGCCCCATTCGGAATGTACCTTACCCGACACCTGCAGCAGTTGGAAAGACCCCAAAAGTTCCTCACCAAAAGGATAAAGGGGCTCAAACATATGTCATACACTGCCCGACTGAAGAAACTCCAGCTTTATTCAGTCGCATACCGTCTGCTCAGAGGTGATCTGTGCCTGACATACAAGGCCATGTCCAACCCGGAATTAATAGACATGCTCCACCTCAAAAAATCCAAATCCACCAGAGCCACGGAGCAAGAGACTTAAACCTCAACACGGATATAAATAGGACATGCTGGAGGGACAGATTCATCACCCAGAGACTCCCTGCACTATGGAACAGAATCCCAGTCCATGTGAGGCAGAGCCCCTCACTGACTCTGTTCAAGAGAAATCTTGACGAGTGGATGGGAGATCGTAGGTTTACCCCGGGAATCATCTCTGTGTCACTGCTGGACAGAGGCACAGCAAACTAATGGGTATAGTATTCTCATCTTAAGGGGTGGTGAAAGCCACACACACTCTGGCTAGGCTTATAAATGCCCTAGGGCAGATAGCCTAGTATGAACCTATGAACCTATGAACCTATAACATTTTGTCTAGCACTTCATGAAGATCAGTAAGGTTAAGAGATGTTAAAGCTATATGGATTGATTCCTTCAGCCTTAATTTCTCTTCAGTGTGACTCTGCCAAGTTACTTCATCAGACAATGCTTCTAGGCTACTCCTGAAGAGGGACACATACAGTGGGCTGTCCCAGGCTGTTTGCAAATGTATTGCACATTTCTCTTTTGAATTCCTGCACCCTTCATATAGATGTTAATTACAGGAAGTCCAAAGAAAGCACAAGTCCACGAGTTGAATAAGTGTTGTCAATAAGTTGTTATTCAACTCGTGGACTTGTGCTTATTGTTTTTTTTACTTCTTCAGTTTGTGTATCGTTTCTATTTAACTATTATGGTATTTGTTTCAATCCCAACACTTCTCCTGTAATTTCTTCCACCAAAATAAAGTGCATGCATCTGTCATCACTGTAGAATCCAAGGAAACACTGAAAACACTGGTATCCATTGTATACCAAAAATAGTATTCTACAAATCACTGAAAAATTAAGCAAAACAAAATACTGTACACTTGACTTTTACTTCAAAAAGAAGGAGCACTACCTTTCACTCCATACAGTCACCAATTTTTTCTCTTTAGAGACCCACATGCCACCTCCAGCAAATGGGTTGTCTGAAAGTGTTTAGGCTGCAAGCCTCATCAAGGCCCTTATTCCTGGTGTTTGTTATATTTATATCCTAACAATGTGGACATCCTACAAAAGGGCCTGGAATCAAAGCCATGGCTTCAAGCTCAATGCCAAAAAGAGCATTGTCAACCCTTTTGGTAAAAACTCTGTACCCATGAACTACCACATAGGTTGTAGTCTACTTAACACCAAAAGTGTGATAAGAGACCTTGGGACACAGGTGGACAGTAGTCTCTCCTTTGATAATCACATCACCACAGTAGTCAGGAAATCCTTCTACGTGGCACACCTCATCACAAAAGGTTTCTCATCCAGGAAAAAAGAGGTAATTGTTCCCCTCTACTAATCACTCATTAGACCCATTATAGAGTACAATGCCCCTTTTGGTATGTACTTCAGAAGACATCTACAACAACTGGAAAGGCCGCAGAAATACCACACAAAGAGGATTTCCAGCCTGAAACAGATGCCCTACGCAGACCGTCTCAAAAACCTCCAGCTATACTCCATCGCATATCGCCTGCTCAGAGGCAATCTCTGCCTAACATACAAAGCTATGTCAAACCCAGAGCTGTTGGATATACTCCACTTAAAGAAATCCCAATCCCTCCAAGCTACACACTCTAGTGACCTAAACCTTGTCACCACAATAAACAGAACATGCTGGAGGGATAGATTCCTGTCCCAGAGACTTCCAATACTCTGGAACAAACTAGCTATCTATATCAAACAAAGTTTCTCATTAGCACTCTTCAAGAAAAATCTTGATGATTGGATGACAAATAGGAAATTCACCCCAGGGATCACTTCTGTGGCACTGCTCAACAGGGGCACAGGAAAATTATTTTCTTGGGTGGCAAAAGCCAGGGTACCTTTTGGCTAGGCTTATATAGGCCCCAGGGCCAATAGCCTAGTACCTACCTATGAACCTATGAGCCTACATGTATATATATATATATATATATATATATATATATATATATATATATATATATATATATATATATATAAATATATACACATGAACTCTGACTGGGCTGATGTACTCACACCTCCAGAGTCTTCCTTCTTGATGTTCCTCTAGATGAGGGACTAACTTCCTAATTCTAGCCCTGCAGGCTACTTCCTTTACACTGCAGTAATTGGCAATTAAGCACTTATCACTGACTAATACAGAGTTCTGTTTAGATATAAGTTTAGGGAATGTGGCCCCATTTTCCACTGCAACATGTGGCTAAAGGCACATTACCAATTTTCTAGCTTTAGCATGTTACTATATAGCTACCCTGGGTAACTACATCATCAATAAAACACCCCTAAAAGTTGATTCATTAGTCAGGGATTTGGGAACTCCTGTAGATAGTAACCTAGCCTTTGACCAACATGTGTCTAAGGTAGTAAGAAAATCCTTCTGTGTTGCACAACCTATAAGTAAAGGCATGTCACCTAGGTCCAGAAAGGTCCACTGTACTCAGCACTCAGACCCATCACAGAATATCATGCTCCCTTTGGTATGTACCTGACCAGACACATGCAGCAACTGGAATGTCCACACAGTTTCCTTACAAAACGAATACAGGGAGTAAGCAAAATGTCCTACATTGATCACCTCAATGCCCTGTCTCTGTATTCTGCATCATACAGGCTACTGACAGATGATCTTTGCCTGGTATAAAAGGCATCCCTGGACCCTGTTTTGATAAACATTTTGTATATCTGCAAAATAAACAGCATCAGAACTACTACAATCAAAAGACCTAAATTTTGCCTGCAACATAAATAGGACATGTTGGAGAGACAGCTATGTTTCTGGGAGAATTTCCTATTTCTGGAACAGGCTTCCTATCCATGTGAAGTTCCTCCCTAACCCTTTTTAAGAGTGTGACAAAGGAAGGTACTGCCAGCCCAGCTATCTGGAATTTTGTAAATAATTATATGCCATTTGTGAATATCAGCATGATTCATATAGGTTGTTTGTGTTACAAATGTATTAGAACTATATATCATACAAGATGGTTTGCACAGACGTGTGCTGAAGAGGTATTTTACAAAGTGCTGTTTAAAGATGCAACCACAGCATGCCCTACTGGAATAGAACAGACATGTACATACACTATTGTAATTGTTTGAATGTATATATTTTAACTGGAACACAAGAGGTTAACTTCAGAAAAATAGCTGAAATTAAATTACTTTATGGCAGCAGGCAGGCGCAATGTCTAAAACTAGGGAACTTTCTGTATTGTCTTGCAAGTGTTTTATTGTTTTATGACTTCTAGCAAGTACCAAGATGTGAGGAAAAGCCCTTGTGTATGTATCTCTACAGGTAGATGCTAAATACTGCTAGCTTTCAGCAGTGGGGGTTTTACCTGGGATAGAGTCAGATGACAAGAAATTATGTCATTCTGCAAGCAGTAATATTTGAGAAATTAATTTAAGAACTCTTGGAGAGAGACTGGGCATTCTGTATTTTGTCTTTGACCTGACAACATCAAGATCCACTCACCACATCTGCCTTGCTGCTCTAATTAAGTAAGTGTATTAGGGTATAGTACTTAGTACTTCTCTTAGCTATAATCAGGAATATAGCAAAGCATAGTTTGTATTTATTTATTTGAGACTGTTCTGTAATGTTTTAAGTATTTCCTGTGATTTTTGAACTCTGATGTTACTGTAAATGTATATTTAGTATTCTCTTGTTCTTTTATTATTTATAATTAAATATATTTAAACCTTTCATTGTGGCTGATCTGTCTAGAAATATTTAAGTTCTGAGAGTACTTGCATATTTATTTGGTGACACTGTGTGGGCCACTTTTGATAGCCTTGCTCTTGGTCAAACTGCCATTTGTATTAACAGTAACATTACACAGTAAAATTAGACACCCCTTTGTTAAGGACCTTAAAGTAGCTGATAAGGAGTGACTAGTGGCAGGGGAAACTACATTATAGTCTGGGCAGAAGGGGGCATAGCTAGTAAACCTGTGCCAGCCTTTCCCATGTGTGTGTGTGTATAAATCAAACCTAAAAGAGTGTATGTGTCGGCTACTTGGGCAGAGACACGAAGCACTGGTTGGACAGAGAGGCTGCTGGATGTCTTGGCTTGGACACTCAGCAGAGATCTGAACTCTATAGCTGTGCCAGTGGGGAGTCTTACTGGGGATCTGGAGAATGAGGGAGAAACCAGCCCCGGACAGACTGTGATCACTGTGTGCTCTTAAGGGAAATTGCACTTAATGTAGAGAGCTGCATCTGGAAATATTATGTGTGTACCTGTTATCATCCCAGTGTATTTTCACCACTGTTGTCAGCAGTGAGGATTGAGGCTCCATGATTATTGGTCCAGTGGTGGGGCATCGCAAAGAGCAACTTGGACCAATGGATGGGTAATCAGAAATTCTCCTCTGGTCTGCACCCATGTCTCAGATGGACAGAGACAGTTAGTAAATCACCCATATATAAATCTTCAAATGTTTGGGTAACATTGGGGTTGCACAGCTATGCTTATAAGGACCATAGTGGTTGTTAGTTTACTATAGGTTCATAGGTAGGTACTTGGCTATTGGCCCTGGGGCCTATATAAGCCTAGCCACAAAGGTTCCCTGGCTTTCGCCACCCAAGAAAATTATTTTCCTGTGCCCCTGTCAAGCAGTGCCACAGAAGTGATCCTTAGGGTGAAATTTCTATTTCCCATCCAGTTGTCAAGATTTTTCTGAAAGAGAGCCAATGAAGAGCTTTGCTTGACATGAATGGGTAGCTTGTTCCAGAGTATGGGAAGTCTCTGGGACATGAATCTTTCCCTCCAGCATGTTCTGTTTATTGTAGTGACAAGGTTTAGGTCCCTGGAGTGTGTGGTTCGGAGAGATTGGGATTTCTTTAAGTGTAGCATGTCCAATAGCTCTGGGTTTGACATAATTTTGACACAGCCTCTGAGTAGGCGATATGCGATGGAGTAGAGCTGGAGTTTTTTGAGACGGTCTGTATATGGCATCTGTTTGAGGCCAGTAATCTTCTTAGTGAGGTATTTCTGTGGCCTTTCCAATTGTTGTAGGTGTCTTGTGAAATACATGCCAAATGGGGCATTGTACTCTATAATGGGTCTGATGAGGGATGAGTACAGAGGGACAATGACCTCCTTTTTTCATGAAGCCATGTGAAAACCCATCAATAATTAAAAATATACTACAACAATGTTCAGTGATTAATGCACAACTGCAAATAATGTATACATTACTTGTTTTGACTAGGGGGCTTTTATATTAGTTTTATGGACACTTATTCTATTAAATCTCTGTAGGACAGCAATACATTGGTGGCCCATAATTACATATTTCTGATACAGATGCACATATTTTATATTTTGTTGTATTGTGATGCATGTGATCTAAATGACTTCACTGATTCATTGTGTCCACCTTTTTTGGCCTGCATTTGTGGCCATTTACCCAGTTAACAACTGGAAAGCAAGCAGATAAATAAACAAACAAGGAAGACAGCAGATAAGTACTGAATTGAATATGGGTACAGCTCCCATTCCACCATGATGTTAGGTAACTGCCCAGGTCCACCTCCACAGTGTATTCTTAGAATTACAGAATTCCATGGAACTAAATGAGTATATGGCATTCAGTATCATCTAAACCCAGTCTGCAGCCATGCCTGCTATCTAGGAGCTGACTGGCATGTTTTCCATCATGCACTGAGCTTCTGACCAGCACAACTATGAGTGAGGTCACTGCATGATGCTTCTCATGGCTGTTCCCTTAAAATGATGTCAAGCAACAAGATATGTGCCCGATATGATGGGGTAGACACAGAGAAGCTAGGTCATAAGCAGTTATTGTACATGCATCTACATCAACTGGAAGAAACATAGCCATGTAGTCTGTATCTTTGGAAATTGAATAATGTGACCCCACAATGTGACATTCCATGCTTCAGAATCATCATTTCAATAGCCACAACATTTTCTCAAAAAGAGACACTACGCAATATACCACCTGGCTGAGTGTTAGCTATCCTAATCTTACTAGAGTATAATGTACTGGAGGAATTTCAGACAGTGAGGTAATGCATACTGAGATTACTATTAATAAGACATTCCATGGGATGTCCCATGAGACACCATAGGTGACACTCTGAGGAACATCCTGTAACACATAACATAACATGCCCTACGAAAGACCTCATAGAGCAGTAACCTGTAGTTACCCCTAACAACAGTGATGAGGTGTTGTCTAACCAAATCCTCTGTGTTTTCCCTGCCATTTTACTGTTTATCCTGTTAGATGGAGAACAAAGTCGTTTTATACTGTATGCATCGCCTTTGTTCTGCATGGCTTTGCCACTTGTGTGCTGTCACAGTACATAGGTCAGTACCAGATGTTGCCAGCTTGTCTGTAGTAAGTTGATATTAAGTAATAAGTTGATATTATGCACTTTCATGGCTATGGAGAGTCCATTTCTAATGTCATCTTGATCACTGCTGTCACTCTTATGCCCATGTGAAGATGGCTGAGCTGCTGGTGACTGGGTGCACCCACTTGCCTGCCCACAGCCTGAGTAATCGGCTTTCTGACAGTCATGTTGTGTAACATGACACACAGAACATACATCTGTAACAGCCGAGTACTTCAGTATCTCTGAAGGTGTCAAGACAGCAACCCACATAGATATTCAACAACAGCATGGTCTGGCAAGAGACAACATGATACAAACACTATATCACACCAACACTTTATTATAAAGCTTTCGGGTCTACACCCTTCATCAGTATAGATAGGATGTAGACCTTAGAGCTTTATAATAAAGTGTTGGTGTGATATAGAGTTTGTGTTTGACATATTTTGAGCAGTAACACCAGTGTTAACTTTGCTAAGAGACAACATGATGCCAGTACTGCAATGATGTCATCAGCTGTGACTCAATGAAAGGCAACATGATGCCAGTGCTGTACTGACTTTATTGCTTTTATTTATTTATTTATTTGTTGTTTTACTGTACTGACATCATCAGTCATGGCTCAAGTTGAGACAACATGATGTCAGTACTGTATTGATATCATCAGCCATGGCTCAAGGAGAAGCAACATGATGCCATTACTGCACTGACATCATCAGCTGTGGCTCAAAGAGATGCAACATGATGCCAATACTACACTGATGTCATCAGCCATAGCTGAAAGAGAGGGAACAATATGCCAGTACTGTACTGGCATTAACCATGGCATAGGGAGAGGCAATATAATGTCATCAGCCATGGCTCATTGAGAGGCAATGTGATGTCAGTACTGTACTGACATTTATTTATTTATTTATTTATTTATTTATTTATTTATTTATATTTGTTGACCAGGAGTGTCCGACTGGACGTAGGTCCATTTTCAGCGGAGGCCCGGGGAGAAAAGCTCCACAGTTAAAATAAACAGACAGTAGTTACATTAGATTACATAGTGATTAACAATTTACATAGCAATTACTTACAACATATTTACAGATGAAGAACATAGTACATCAGTAGACAACTAGAATCTTTATCTGTGAAGTACATAACATACATTAACAAATGTTACAAGAAGAAGTTCCTGCTGTATAATAAGCACTGGCTTATGAGCATCTGAGCTTGCTATAATCAAAGTAGTTAGTGGAGTGGAAAGAAAGGTAGTGGTTGGATGGGGAGGGTGATATTAGAGTGGGAGTTGCAACGGCATAGCCAGCATGTTTTAGGTGCACTTTTAGTAAAGTTTTGAAGTGGGTGCATGATGGTGCAGAGGTAATTGTGGGTGGGAAGGAGTTCCATAATTTGGCTATGGTGCAAGAGAATAGTGCTTCACCAGCAGAGTTATTGGCTTTAGTGATCTGCAAGTGATTTTTGTTGCTGGATCTTAGTGGTCTGGTGGTGCGATAGGGTTGGAGTAGATTCTGGAGGGATGGGACATTTAGTGGATGACTTACTAGTTTGTGAACAAGTGAGAGTTGATACCATTGAAGCAGGTGAGGGAGTTCAAGCCAGCCCAGTTCAGCAAGTGAGAGACAGTGGTGACTACGGTAGGATGCCCCTGTGGCAAATTTGGCAATTTTGTTGTAGCCAGTCTCTAGCTTGTTTAGATCGCATTGCCTTAGGTTGGTATATATTGGACAGGCATAAAGTACGGTGGAGATAAGGTGGGAATTTGCTATTGAAATCTTTGCTGCTTTGGTGAGAAATTGCTTATTTCTGTATAGTGCTCCTAGTTTTTTGTGGACTTTTTTTATGGTCAAGGATATGTGAATGTCAAATTTTAGTTTATTGTCTATTTCCACTCCTAGCAGTTTGGTATGTTCAGTTGGGTATATAGTGGTGTTGTCTTTTGCTGTGATGTTAAAGTGAAAGTTGTTTTGAGTATGTTTGGTGGGTTGAAAGATGAGTAGTTTAGTTTTGTTTGGGTTGAGTATTAATTGGGCATCGGATAACCAAGTTTCAACAGAGGAAAAGGCTTCCTGTGTGACTTTTTGCAGTTTGGATAGGGACTGGGCTGAGCAGATGATGGTTGAGTCATCTGCGTATTGTATGAGTGTGCCATGTTTGGTGGCAGAGGCTATATTATTGGTGAAAACACAGAAGAGTAGGGGTCCAAGGATGGATCCTTGGGGAACCCCTATGGAGGCAGGTAGTTGGGGAGATATGTCATTCTGCCATACAACGGATTGTTGGAGGTCAGACAGGTAACTCTGAAACCAGTTGGTGACTGATTGTGAGAAGGATAGGTTATTGAGGACAGAGATAAGTTGTTTGTGTGGGACCATGTCAAATGCTTTAGATAGGTCTAGGAAAGTAGCAGAGGAGAGATAGCTTTATTTTTTAGCTTTATGACATTATCAGCTGTAACTCAAAGAGAGGCAACATGATGCCAGTACTGTTTAAACATCATCAGTCATGGCTCAATAAGAGGCAACACAGTGCCAGTACTGAACTGATAGCATCAGCTGTGGCTCAAAGAGAGGCAACATAATGCCAGTACTGTACTGATGTCAACAGCTGAGGCTTAATGATAGGCAACATGATGCTAGTACTGTACTGCACTGTACTGATGTCATCAGCCTTTGCTCTAGGACAGGCAACATGATGCTTGTACTGTACTGTGCTGATGTCATCAACCTTTGCTCTAGGACAAGCACCATGATGCTAGTACTATACTGTACTGTACTGATGTCATCAGCCTTTGCTCTAGGACAGGCAACATGATGCTAGTACTGTACTGTACTGTGCTGATGTCATTAACCTTTGCTCTAGGATAAGCAACATGATGCTAGTACTGTACTGCACTGTACTGATGTCATCATCCTTTGCTCTAGGACAGGCAACATGATGCTAGTACTGTACTGTACTGTGCTGATGTCATCAACCTTTGCTCTAGGATAAGCAACATGATGCTAGTACTGTACTGTACTGTACTGATGTCATCATCCTTTGCTCTAGGACAGGCAACATGATGCTAGTACTGTACTGTACTGTGCTGATGTCATCAACCTTTGCTCTAGGATAAGCAACATGATGCTAGTACTGTACTGCACTGTACTGATGTCATCATCCTTTGCTCTAGGACAGGCAACATGATGCTAGTACTGTACTGTACTGTGCTGATGTCATCAACCTTTGCTCTAGGATAAGCAACATGATGCTAGTACTGTACTGTACTGTACTGATATCATCAGCCTTTGCTCTAGGACAGGCAACATGATGATAGTATCTCATTGATGTCATCAGCCATGGCTCAAGGACAAGCAACATGATGCTAGTACAGCAATAATGCCATCAGACATGGGTCAAGGGAACATCCAGCATTAAATGTAATACAATTACTTTCTTTTTGTGGCTTAACTACACCTCATATATTCATAGATAGCTTTATACATTCCTAGGCACTATGGTTTCTATGCTTACTATTACAATATACTTGTAAGACATAACCCTGATATTTGCACTAGAGGTCACATGTTCCACATGTTGGCATCATGCACTCTACCAACATACTGAACAAACATATTGGTTATAAAATCATCTGAACTACAGCCCACATGGCAGTTTGATGGTAGATTTTCTTTCTATATTCAAGCTCATTTTAGGATCAGACTGTCCTTAATTACAGTGAATGACAACAATATGAGAATTAAAAAAAAAGCACTTTCAATACAACCTCATGATGTTGCATCTAAAAATGTGTCAAAGGAAAACAAAATAGAGAAATGAATATATAATAAAACAAATATTAATTAAATGTTACCCAGTCAGATATATCCATAGTCATTTTAAGTTTAACCCTTTGGTGGGCTTTGCATCATATTTTAAAAGGAATAATGCATACTTGTTTCTCAGTTTATCATTAACATTTCTTGCCTACTTGTATAGTGTTACTCAGAACACCAACATTTGGGTTATCAGCAACTGAACACTGGAGCTGTTTAGAATGAGTAATGATAGGACCCTCAAGGCTGTTTTTAAGCAACTCTATTATATTTGTGTACTCTAAGCTTAATGTAATATCTTGTCTCCCCAGTGTAAGCTAAACCACAAGGACAAAACAACACAAGAACGTCTGATTCAGTGTTATGACTAAAAAGTTATTAGCATTAAAAATCTATTATTAATAACAAATAAATCAGACAGGCCTAAAAACAAACACAAAAATGACTTCAGATGAACATTCTGCTGGTTGTTTTCAAAGTAACATTTACATTGTGCCTGACACACTGACTATGTATTGAATAGTCTGTAATGTTCTCCCTCTGGAATAAAAAAATATCAGGCTTATTCAACATTATAGAGTGTAACAGCATTCATTGCCCTTAGATTATTCCATTTATACTGAATAACCAGCAGAAGCTCTTCAGAAATAATATTACATTCAGTGTCAAAATATTTCTTACTAGCAGTTTAGTCCCTGTTATTATTAGGCTTGCTGTAACAGTTACACCTCCATAATATAGTATTTTATGCAGATTTCACAATGATTTCTGACTCTGCTATAAGGATTCAAATAGAATTTTTCTACATTTACTATATTTCAAAGTTTTATTTTTGAGCCTGGAGATAATGTAAATTGAAATGGCACAGAAATTTTACCAGTGAGTGCATGCCCTCTTGGCAGTCAGAGCTTTGCTACATGGCAGCAAGGTTAAAAGTTTAGGGTGCTGTTGTTACCATTAAGAAAGAAGTGAGTATTTGCAGGTTTGGAATACAGCTTAGAAATTCCTTGTCTTTTGATTTTACCTCTGTGAGTTATGTCTGGGTAAGATGCTATTCCCATGCGTTGTATAAAAGTGATGAAAATGCAAACATGTTCCCACCTGCAAAGCATTGTTATGTAGAGATCTCTTGTATAAACATAATCAAGTGACAAGTGTATTTAAAGCAGCATATAACATAAGAAGCATAACAATTACTTATATAAATCCACTTATTCTGTAAAAGTCTCATTACCAAATTAAAGCAGACAGCTAAAATAATGCCCCATTACCACCCCTTTCTTTTGTAAATTGTAATTTGGGTCAAAAACAAAAATATTGAACATTGAGGAAAGGTAAACTGAAACTGCATTGCTTTGTTGAATGTTAGTGTATATAAGCTATCCACAACAACAATTTCCCCAAAGAATTTTCCATTCTACATTTTTATCCTTTAACAATTTTAGGATACCTGCAGAATCTTCACCATATAAATCAATCTTAATGACAGATTACATTGATTCACTCTTAACAAATCCAACTATACTTTACACAGCTGCCAAAAAAACAATTATTATGTGTGTGTGTGTGTGTGTGTGTGTGTGTGTGTGTGTGTGTGTGTGTGTGTGTGTGTGTGTGTATGTATGTATGTGATATTATAGGTTCATAGGTGTGTACTGGGCTAATGGCCTTGGAGCCTTTACAAGCCTAGCCCATAGAAGTGCCCTGGTATTATGCTGCCCGACGTTAGTTCCCAATGCCTCTATCAAGCAGAGCTACTGGAGTGATCCCCGAGGTGAACTTTTTATTTCCCATCCACTCAAGATTTCTCTTGAAGAGGGCCAGTGAGGTGCTCTTCTTGACATGTATGGGAAGTCTATTCCAGAGCATGGGCAGTCTCTGGGTTATGAACCTGTCCCTCCAGCATGTTCTGTTGATTGTGGTAATGAGGTTGAGGTCTCTGGAACGTGTGGTGCAGAGGGATTAGGATTTATTTAGATGTAGAATTTCTAACAGAGCTGGGTCAGACATGGCTTTGTAAGTCAAGCAGAGATTGTCTGTTAGTAGACGATATGAGACAGAGAATATCTGGAGTTTTTTGAGTCTGTCCATGTAGGACATGTATTTAAGGCCTAGGATCCTCTTTGTGAGGTACTTTTGTGGCCTCTCCAGCTGTTGCAGATGTCTAGTGAGGTACATGACAAATGGGGCATAATACTCTATGACTGGTCTAATGAGGAAAGAGTAGAGAGAAATGATGACCTCTTTCTTCCTGGATGCAAAACCCTTGGTAATGAGATGTGCCACACAGAAGGACTTTCTGACCACAGTGGCAATGTGGTGGTCGAAGGAAAGGTTGCTATCAACCTGTGTCCCCAGATCTCTTATAATGCCTTCAGTGTTCAGTGAGCTCCCAATGATGTGGTAATTAGTGGGAACTGAGTTTTTCCCAAAGGGGATGATGATGCATTTTTTGGCATTAAGCTTAAGGCCATGGTTTGACACCAGTCATTGGTCTCAGCGAGGACATTCTGTAGGATGTCTGCATCACATGGGGAGTAAATAATGGCTCCCAGCTTGCAGTTGTCTGTGAACTTGGTCAGCCAGAGTCCCTCCATGTTAGCCTGGACTTCTGACAAGTAGATACCAAACAGGAGAGGACCCAGGACCAATCTCTGTGGGACTCCACTTATGACTGGTCAGCAGTCTGACTTGGAGTCCACTACTTTCACAATGTGGGTAAGATCTGTGATACCTAATGATATAGGGGTTGATGCCTAGTTTGGTGAATTTATCAATAATTCCTGAGTGAGGAATGGTATCAAAGGCCTTGGCCAGATCGAGGTAGGCTGTATGAACTGCCTTACCCTCATCCACAGGTCATGGTGAGTGACTCAAAGAAGTCAACCAGGCTGAGCAGGCATGATCTACCTTTCACAAAACCAAATTACATGGGATTTAGAGTTTGGAGATTCCCTATATCCTTGTTAATTAGGTCCATAATGATGCACTCCATAGCCTTACATATCAGACTCATCAGGCTAATGGGATGATAATTCCCAGGGTCTGTAGTCACTCCCCCTTTATGGAGAGGGATGACTGCAGCAGTTCGCCATTCAATAGGGACAAACCCTGAGGTGAGGTTGTGAGTGAGCAGGGCACACAGATGTGGTGCCAGTTTACTTTGTATTTCATGTAGAACACAGCCAGGGATATTGTCAGGTCCCATTTTTGGACAATGCAGCTGTAACCTGTGCTGCAGTAATGCTGGGTGCCTGGCATTTTTCCTGTATTGAGATTGGTCCTTTGGGGGGGAAGAGAGGGGTAAAGTTGGCACTGAATCTGTCAGCCAGTATGTTGGCAATATCTGTTGGCTCAGTATAGGAGGTACCATTGTGCAGTAACTCAGAGCAAATCTGGGTATTACCATGGGGATTCTTGATATAACTGTAGAAGGCTTTGTGGTTGTTTTTAGTATCTACCACAATTCTGCCTTCATAGCTGGCTTTAGAGGTTTTGATGAGGGATCTCAACTTTTTATTGAGGCTAATAAGGGGATTTTTCCAGTCTTGGGACTTCACCTTTTTCTGTAACAGTTTCTTCCTTCTGTTGAAGAGTTTATTAATGGCAGAAGACCACCAGATTGGCTTTCTTTTTTGGGAGGAGAGTGTCTTGGTTCTGTTGGGTATGGCTAGTTCCATGCATTTATGTACGTGTTCGTACAGTGCATTGTTGTATGATTTAGCAGTCATGCATCTATTTTCCTTTGGCATGGGTGCCATGAAGTTAGCCACCTCTGTTTTTAGGAGTCCAAATTCAGATTTGGAGAAGTTTTTCATGGTGGATACCTTTGTGGGGGTGATTATTCTCTAAACTGCCAATCCTTTTAGGCTCATGTTTTTAGCAAACTGTGTAGCCTAAGCCACATTCACCTAACCCCAGCAAGGGGCTAGTTTCATCCTTTGAGGTACCCATTAATTCCCAGACAAGCTGAGAGATATAATCTTGCCAAAGTTTTCTGGGTTTTTGGTGAAGCTTAATTGTTATGTATAAAATGGGATGGTGTTTGTAATGGTGTTTATAATTGAATATGAACCTTGAAGGCTGTGTAGCCAAAGTGCTAGTTCTTTTGGTTTAATAAAGTAGCTGACTTTATAAAGTGCCAAGTAGTGTTTGTTACATTAATATTTGTTCTTAGTATTTGGCACTTTATTTTAGCTAACAAGGTGGAAATGTGAAGAGCGAAGCCAGTATAGTCTGCTTTGTGTGCACTTAAAATAGTCCTCCCTGACCAGCTGCCATTCTCCTGTTCTACCAGTCAAACTGCCCTGTACTCTATAAAAATAAGCAGGAAGATGAAAGTTCAGTCTACAAGGCTGCCTTGTCCAAGGATAAATAAGTCAGTACAGTCCAATTTCTGTATATGTTTCTTAAAAAACATGGATCAGTATTGGCTTTATTGCAGTTAACTCAAACTATTACTCCTGTGATTTCCAACCGGCTTGCACACATTATTGGAACATTGTTAACAGAGTTGATATAACTGCAATAAGTTAGCAAGTGGAATTGATTCATTTACTATAATGTAGATACATATCTAAGCAAGTCCTAAATGCTTTTTAGATAGATTTAACTGATAGAAACAATTACCTCTAATAAGAATTAATGATGTCATTTAATTTAGACTAAACCCCATTTTTATAATAGCAAGAAAATAAACCTATTTACTTTATTCTGTTATGTTTGCACCAAATATTAGATTATCAGCAGTTGTAGTATCTGAAAGAACTGATAAGACTATACTATGCTGGAATTAACTGGAAACAACTGAAATGGGACTGGAATGAATGGTTTTATCTGTTAATTACCCAAACTTGTACTGAATAGGTGCCAGTCTCTCCTTTAAGGGCCAAGTCTTCTTGTACCTTTCTAATTAAAGTCTATAAACTATAGTTTGGTTAAGAATGCTTTGTTATCTACTGTGGAAGTAGATATTAACAATATCCAAATACTGTCTCTAGTAACAGTGCTAATAAATTATAACAATCTGTAGAATTTTTTTAAATATTCTGGATTGCTGGATAACAGTAACAGTGCTGATAAATAATACAGTGCTGATATACATATCCAAAGTTTCTGCATGTATATTGTGATTCTCCTAAATAATATAAACTGAAACAGTCTTTTCCTCCTGAATAGTATCATTAATATCCTGGAATGCTAGATATTTGACCTGACTTCAGTACTCAGGCTCGAGTATCTGTACTGCAAAGACTTTCTGCATATCACTCCTAACGAACTAACTTAACTGACTGTATCTGAAGTATTTCCTAATAATACCAAAACTCTGTAATATTCTACACATCTGTTTAGCTTTAGTTTTCAAGCCTTGGAAGATCTATTTGTTCTCAAAGTACTGTACATTCTGTGCTTATCAGTATTTGGACTGAAGGCTATTTTCACTAATATTTACTGAAACTATATGCAAACTGTGAATGCCTACTTTAATATGGCTGCATTTTTCGACTTATACAAAGAGGATACTGTATTTTTGTACATTTAAATGATATCTGATCTAACAGTATCTAATGCTCAAACTGAAATTGCATACAGCAAGTAAATTAACATCAGTAAGGCTATACAAGTACAAGAGATGATAATGACTACAAAATTAGTACCTTGCTGATTGTTTATCTTCATGACAAACTTTTTGGCCTGGTGCATTCCACTCTGTTCCCTTACCTTACCCCCATTTCCCACCCACCTACCCCATAACATCTACATTTAAACTTCCCTTACTCCACCCATTATTGCATACAAATTGCATACAGCAAGTAAATTAACATCAGTAAGGCTATACAAGTACAAGAGATGATAATGACTACAAAATTAGTACCTTGCTGATTGTTTATCTTCATGACAAACTTTTTGGCCTGGTGCATTCCACTCTGTTCCCTTACCTTACTCCCATTTCCCACCCACCTACCCCATAACATCTACATTTAAACTTCCCTTACTCCACCCATTATGCCTCTTCATTCTATGCCAATACAAAGCTCATTAATTTAACTAATAATCACACCTATTAATCCTATAAACAAACAGACTCCACTCTACCCAATAAATATACACACTGTATTTCTCACCACTTTCCACCCCTGTCTGATAACCCAGTATAGTCTCCACCCATCAAAACTTTATTCTATTTTGTAAACCCCTGACTTAGTGTCCAAGAATATTATAATCACTTTAAAATTAAACACACTGCTTCTTTTCTGATTACCTTATCCCGCCTTCTTCTTACACATAGCATTTCATGTTATTCCTCTACAATGTATTTAATCATATGCAAATCATCACACCCTCTACTTTCAACTTTGACCTAACAAAAAGCTAATCTGATATCTTCCCTGTTTTATTTAGCATGGGTCCATTACTCTACTTAAAACTGTAAATGCTTTATTTGTACTTCATAACCTTCACACCCCATCACCCACACACAAAAATAAGAAATTTGATGATAGGCTATGCTCTTCAATTCTCCAACATCTTCCACTACAGAGACATTCACCGAAGTCCAGACCCCACCCTTTTCAAACACCTTTAACACTAAACTTAGTTACATTAATTGTAGTATAACAACCAAAATAAAATAAAAAATAAAAGATAAAAAATAAATAATAAATAATAATTAAATTTTGCTGGAATTCATTATTCAAATATAAGGATTTGATAGAAATATTTCCAAAAAATATTATTTTTTCTTACAAGAGAGGTAGGAACCTTAAGAACATGTTGGTCCATGCTGGATTTTCTACCCCCCAAATTAATTTAAATATGGATGTGACGTTAATGGGAACTTATCCATGTTGGAAATGTATTTCTTGTCAGTATGTATGTAAAACATTTGATTGTATAAATGGAAGGCATTTTCAGCCCTCTGGTAAATTTTCATATAATACGGAAATAGTTATATATGCATTGAGATGTCCATGTGGATTATTTTATATAGGGGAGAGTAAACATGCTTTCAAAGTAAGGTTGCAAGAACAAGTTAGAGATATTAGAAATAAGAAAATAGAAAGCCCCCTTGCAATGCATTTTAAAGATTATCATAGTAGTGATCCAAAAGGGTATGTTTGCTACTATCTTGGAACACATTGTTTTAGATAAAAATGATGAAATAGTTAAAAGGAGACTTTTATATAAGGAGACAGTTTTTATATTGACATTTGACACTATGACACCCAGAGGCATTAATGTAGAATGCAACTGGAGAGTTTTTTTGTAATTAATTGATAAATTGTATAATTAATATTTTATGGTATAAATATGTGTTGTAATGAATTTGATAGTATTCTCCTTGAAGGCGAAAGCCGAGGCGCTAGAGAGAGACTATCCAATAAATAAGTGTTGGATCCTGTTTTTTGTCGTTACATTCTAAATATTAGTTACATTAAATGTTTACCTGCAACAGAATTACAGACCTCTAAGCTTGGACATCACATTATACCCTGATATCATAGCTGCTACAGAGACCTGGCTCAAACCTAATATGAGACTCAGAATTTCTTCCTCCTTGTTATAATACAATTAGAGCAGACAGGCTACATGAAATAACAGGCAAAAGAGTATTACTTTACCCAAACTTCTACAATATTGCATCCTACTCAAATCCCATTCCATAATTTGCCAATGCAAAAAATCTTATCACCGTCTTAAAATTAAATAAGACAAAAACTGTATACATTACAGTGTTTCACATACCATCTGGTCATAATATTCTAATCATAGAAGATATCCTTTCCTGGATATCTAATACAATCACCAATTAGGTGATGTTGACATTAACTGGAGAAACTTTGCATCTGACTTCCCCAACTTCCAGTATGAATCTGGATTCACACAACTCACTACAGCACCTAGATATAATAAAAACAATAACCAGGACTCCATCTTAAACTTGTTCATGGTCACCGATCCCGGTAAATTTATTAAGGCTGGGTACACTTCCTGACACCTTAAGTGACCACCTACCAGCATGCGCCCACAGTTCAATCTCCCACCTATATAAGGAACATCAGTACAAAATTACCTATAAATGTTAACTAACAGGGATTCATTAACCTGTTAAAAACCATGAACTATTCTATGCTAAACCTATTACCTTTAGATGATGCAGTAAATTATGTAAATGCAATTGTTTTAGGCACCCTCAGTAGCGTTGTTCCCCTTCACACAAAAATAATCAAATCCAGCTTCACTCCATGGCTGACAAAATTAAGGAAACAAAATTCATAAATCATGGAAGCAATGGCTAAAAAACAGTATATACCTTCAAAATTTCAGTCAACTCTATAAAAAGGTAAACAAACAACAAGTAACTAGGGAAAAAGAAGACTTCTGTACTCAAATATAAACCAGTCATAAACATAACCACCAAATTGCTGGTCTTCTATTACCTCACTACTTAATCCTCAATCCAAAATCAACCCCAGCCCATGCCCAGATAAATCTCCTACCCAGTCTGCCAGCATATGCAATACTTATTTCATTGAAAGTATATCTAAACTTACCACTTGCCCTTCCCATCTGCCCTCCTCTTCCTCTCTAAACCCTCATAACTCTAATCCTAATGAACTTTCTTCTCAGAGCACAGCTAACTTATCTCCTCCTACCCCTCTCCTTTCCAACTCTTCTCAAGCATTCTTTACAATCTCTTCCAGCTTTACACATCAACCTGTTCCCACCAACTTCATAAGAAAACTTCTTCAGAAGCTCAGACCCTGCTTTATTTTCACAGATAACCTTCCAGCAGAATATCTAAAACTAGCTGCAGATGCCATAGGATACATAGCTTAACCTATTAGCATACTTGTTAACAGATTCGTCACTGAATCTTATATCCTATCTTTATGGAAAAAGTCTTTCATGGGTATGGCATAATGATTAAAGTATTCACCTCATAATCCATTATTAACTACTAACCACCACACAGCATGGTTTTAGACCAGCTAACAGTACAACAGCTGCTCTATTATCCATTAAGAGAGAAGAGAGTAAGAGACTCTAGCAAATTTGTCTCTTCAGTATTTCTCAATATGTCCAAGGCTTTTGATACAATATCCTGCCATAAATTCCTACAACAACTATCTGCTCCTGGTCTTTCATCCTCCTTTCTCTCCAGTGGTCACTAGCTACCCATCAAACAGACAAAGTCTGCAAAATGAAAAGGTTCCCTCTCTCCATATGTACCTATTATCATAGGAGTTTCCCAAGGCTCAGTTATTGGTCCATTCCTTTGCAGTGCTTTTATCAGTAACCTTCACACCTCTTTCTGTCTTGACTGTCTAATACAATATGCAGGTGACTCAACTATCATCTGCTCTTCTGATATTCTGCCAAACCTTCCACGAATAACTCAAGAAGCTTTCGTTTCTATTGAGATCTGGCTTAGTAATGTCCAGTCTTTACTCACTTCCAAGAAAACCAAGCTCCTCCTTTTCACACTCAAAATATCTTCTCTATACAAAATTAATTTTATGATTCTTTCCCAAAATAACACAGTAATTTAAGTAGTTCCCCATGCTAAAGTACTAGGTGTGGTAATAGATGAAAATATCACATCTGATCTTCATATGCAAAACAGTGTATAAAAAAATCAGAAACCTGGGATTCATTATAGGCATAAGCATTCTCTAAACACATCCACCAAACACATCATCAGAATCACATGTTTCCCTCACTTCAATATGGGGCTCCTATTCGCACCAATATACAGACATCACTAAAAACAAAGCTTAAAATGTGTTATAATAAAACTGCCAAATTTGAAACTATTGCAACATATTATACCCATCACTGCACAGTTCTGAATTCTCTTAAAGACTTGAACTTCCACAACTCCTCAGCTACCAACAACTTATAACTACCCACAAAATCATTCACAAAAGTGCAGCCTGCCTTTCCCTTAACTCTATATTTTGCAACTACCTAGTCAAAAAGTATTCTCTTTACATAAACCCACTAAATTGGCAGGACTAATCCTATACTCTAACCCTGTTGCTAAAGCCTGGAGCAACCTACCTGTAACAATTAGAGCAAGCCCATAAACTCTGAACCTTCAAATACACATTAAAAGAACTCCTATCCAAATCATAGATCTGCTGCTACTCAAATCCTGGCTGAAACCAAGGTTTCTTATTTAGCCTTGCCTATTTCTACCATCTGCTCTATATTTTAGTCCCTCATCCTCCTATCCCCTAACTTTTACTACTATTCCCCATTAAGCTTTATTCACCCATTTCCCTGTTGTTCTTCTGTGCCTCTCTTCTTTTTCCAGCTTTGGCTTCAACTAACCATCTCCACTCACCCTTCTCCTTCATTACTTCCTTTCTCAGTTTTCCTTATCTTTTTGTTAATTAATCTTTTTATATAATGTGTTGATAAATGTCATGCATTTTGTGTAATTAAAAATCATGTATTTTACCCTACTACTTCAGTGTAAATGTTCAAAAATGTATTGTATATTCTGTTTATGTTATGTAACTATTAGTGAAGCTTTTCTCCCTGGGCCTCCAATGAAAATGAGTACTTTTTACAGCCAGTTTTGATTTTCCTTGTAAACAAATGTCAATACATAATAATTAAATAAAGCAAGTGGTCTTCCATGCAATAGTAGCACGTGGGGGGAACTTCAGACTTTGATGTACCTACAAACCAGGAAGGTTAGAACTGAGGTGCTCACTGATGCAAAGGCCCAGGGTGTTGGAGGAGTCTGGAGAGACCATGGAGAATGAATTGTGGATCTCCTCAAAGAGGTTGTCACAAACTATCAAGTGACTTGAGATAGGAATGAAGAAATTGCCCATGCTATTCTCAGTAAGGGTGTGCAACCACTAGCCTTAACTGGACATGTTAAGAAGTGGAAAGAACACTTTGATGATTATATTCAATTATTTATGCATCTTATCTGATGAAAAGCATGGGTAGATTCCCTTATCTAACAACTTCCAATATATTTAAACATACTTCTCCTGATATGTCTTATTTACAACCTCATCAAAATCTCTAGTAACATATTTACAGATATTGATGGATCTTCTTCTTCTTCTTCTTTCGGCTTTTCCCAGTTAGGGGTTGCCACAGCGGATGAATTGTCCGCTCATGATTGGCAGTGGAGTTTTACAGCCCGGTGCTCAACCTTCCACAGAAGGCACACACATACACACACACACACACACACACACACACACACACACACACACACACACACACACACATACACACACACACACACACACACACACACACACACACACACACACACACACACACTCACAGATATTGATGGATAATGTTTCATATTTTGTACAATATAGTTATATCAGTTTTTTAATTATTTCAAAGTCATCTTCACCACTACAATCAAATTTTAACTAATTTCCTTTTTGTTTCACATATAGTTATTGAACAGATATACAATGGGATGAATAATTACTTGATGAAGGGCTCCCAAAATGGTTGCACACTGCAAAGCAGCTTAATCTCAAACTCTCCCGGTGTGAAAAAAGAAACTGAAAGATAAGGGCTAGTAATTCTTCCAGTCCTAGTAAAATTCAGTTATTGACTAGTAAGCATACTGTCTGGATGTCATTAAAGAAGAAATTTAGAGAGCCTGAAGGAAAATCAAATAGAAAAGGTAAAGAAAAAACAATGACTGGGAAACGTTCTGCAGTTGTTCAGTAAAAGTAGTTCATGCTACAGTTTTGATACAAGAGATGGCTTCCAGTGATTTAGAGTAAAAAATAAATCAAATGTGCTCAGAGCTGATTAAAGTAAATAAAACACTGAAAGACTGTATCAACTCAAACAACAAAAATCTGGAAAAATGTGAAAAAAGCTTTAAACTGCTATTCAGATGAAATGAGAAAACTGCAAAAAAATCAGAGGTTGAAATGAAGAAAAGGCTGGCTGAGCACACAGAAAAAAATGAGATTTTCTGCTGTATCAAAGAAAGAGACTAACTTAACTTTATGAAAGTGCAAATAGGCAACTAGACAGCAGGATTTGTTAATTGAAAGGGCAACTCTTGTGTATGCTCCAAACATGGCTACGAGAAAGCAACCAAGAACAATACTTGTAAAAATGCAATCTTGCCAGCAGGAAGAGTTGATCCTGACAAAACTGTGGCAGAAAGGCAAAGTATTAAAATACAATAGAATATTTGTAGAAAATGGTCACTCTAATGTTGTTAATCTTCTTCCCACTCATCACTGATGGGTTCAGTTCTGAGCCCTTGGAACCATGTCAGCCAAATACCAAGCTCGCGTACACCAAAAAACCCTCGAGCTAAGCTTCTACCCACAATGCCCTTCTCCCAATTACCCCAGATCTCATTTGTAGCGTAGCCATTTAGCCACGTTTCATCGAGCTCTCCAGCTAAGTGAAATATTTTTGATATTTTCTGAGTGTTGATTGGACTTTTGTCACTTTACTAGAACAGTATACCCTTTCTATTCTTATCGCTCTCCATATAGCCTAATCTTCTCACTTTAGCTCTACCCATTGGGTAATTCTTTACCATTGTTGGTAATGCCCTCTCCTACCATTGTGGTATCTCTTGATGCCATCGCTGGTATCTTCCTTTCCTTCTACTTTCTGTGTGTGTGTGTGTGTGTGTGTGTGTGTGTGTGTGTGTGTGTGTGTGTGTGTGTGTGTGTGTGTGTGTGTGTGTGTGTGTGTGTTGGTTTTGGATGAATATGTCCGATAAAAATGGGACATCGGGGTTTAAAACATTGCACCTTCTGCAATGGTAAACTCCCAAACAGTGATAGTCATGATGACTGCATTTATTGTCTGGGGGTTTCACATTTATCTGTGGAACCTCCCTGTCATATATGTCAGAGTTTTAGTCAGTGGACGGTGAACAAATGAAAAAATAAGTTAATCTTGAAAGGCCTTCTACCTACTCCTTTCGCAGAGGCTATTTCTGTGTTGGAAGCTTCAACCCCTCCTGTTAAACACAAAAAACAGCCACATCCTGATCCCTCCTCACCTTCTGATGACAGAGGTAAGACTTCTAAGCATAAGGCCCACAAGACTTTATCGGAGCACAGAGCCCCTTCTTCGGCTCTGACTACTATCGGTTTGACTTCTGCTCCGACTTCTACTTGGATGACTTCTACCGTTCTAGTGACAACTAGTACCTTGGTGCTGAAGCTACCTCCGGCACCAACTGTCTCGACTATGACACCATCCTTAATTGCTCCAGCTCCACCTTTGGTGCAGACTTCTCAGGAACCGATACCTGTGATTGCGATTGCCCCATAGGCACCGACAATATCCTTGCCCTTGCTACCCGTCTCCAAACTAGAGACCATGTTGCCATATTCTCAGACACCATGGACCCAATACTCTCCTTCTCTGGATCCATTTGCAGGACATGCTTATAGCCCCTTCTTGGACCAGCCAGATTCTCCTTCAGGAGTATCCACTAGGTCCACCAGGAGCCTATCCGAACACGATGTGGTCTGCTTGTTGGATCAGCTGTTGACAACCAGAGGGATTATGTATGAGCCTAAGATTCATCCCCATTTGAGACCGGGTACTGTCCTTCCCAGTACTCTCACATATTTTCCTCCTTTGGACCTCCTGGTACCGAAGCTCACTGTTCCGACAACTGTGGTAGAACCCCCCCTCTGCACCCACAGTGCCTGTCACTGAGGCCCCGAGGTCGACTCTTAGGTTTTGGGTTCCATCTGAACCATCCCTTCCTCCAACTCATTGTTGGGGGGTGGATTCCTTGGTTCAAGGCATGGTACCGAGTGCCTTATCACTGCCGTCCTCGGCTCCAGGAATTTCGCTGGCTCCGATCTGGCTGGAGGCTCCATCTCTGGGAGCAGGTCCAATGTTGCAGGGTGTGACCCTGGTTCTGAGGCTGTCTTACTTGGTTCTGGGCTCCCACTCTTCTTCGGGCAGGCCTGCTTTCCGGATGATGGAGAGAGTGCTTGCTTCCGAAGGCACTCCACCGACGTCAGAACTCCCTTCTTCTCCCTCTGAGCTACAGCTACCATGGGCCATCTTCCCGGGACACTGGTGGGAAAAGCCTCAGGATATCCCTGTCTGGGATGCCCCTTCCTCAGAGTCTTCCTTACAAACTCCCACTTAGGAACCTCCTCTGAAAACGTTGTGCAAGAGGAAGCACATCAACTTGCCTGAAGAGTCGCTGACTGAGGACATGGATTACGATGATGGGGAGGGGTCCCCATGGTCACTCGCAGATGATATCCCATTTGGAGACATCCTTGAAATATTAAAACAGAGGGGTGGCTGGAAGCCCTTCAACCCCTCCTTGGATAAATCTGTGTTCCTGCAGCCTTTTCGCTCCATTCCTTCTACTTCTTGGGTGACCTGACCTGCCGATGAGCTGGTACAACTGATCTTACAGCATGCCTGGTGGAATCCTTACTCCATAGAGGCCATCCCAAGGAGACCCGATAAAATACTCTCCCCCCCGAGGAGCATCCACACTGGTCTAAGGGGTTGCCAGTTGATGCAATGGTTGTGGCGGCGGCCACTAAAAAGGACCTAGTGGAAGAAAGTCCTACTGTTCACCCACCCAATAGAGAGTCTTGGGCTGTGGACAGACTGGGGAAGTGAGTTTTTGCTTCTGTGACCTTTGCTGTTAGGTCCCTGAATTACCTGGCACATTTCATGAGGCTCCAAAGAGATCTAATCACTGAGCTTTCTGGAACTCTCGCGGGTCAAGTTTCTGATGAGGCACGAGACAAGATTGCCTCTCAACCTGCCACCCTTGAATCCATATCCAACTCGTCCATGAGGTTGTTGTCTCATGCAACTGAAGGGGCATCTAGAGCTGCAGGTGAAGGCATTATGAGGCATCATGCATAGATGTGCATATGTGACCTCGCGGACTACTTCAAGTCCTCCTTTTTAAATACCCCTATTGAGCCATCAGCCTTGTTTGGCTCCAAAGTGAAAGACACTCTGGCCAGGTGCGAACAAGATGGAAAGACCCTGTCTGCCATTGGCCTGTTTTATTCCAAACCTCAACATTCCTTTTCCAGGAACCAGAGGAGTGGGAAAATCTGGCATAAAAAATTGCAGGGCCCTTTTTGAAATGCACCTGGCGAGTATTCCCCCAGAGGCAGAGAGGATAACAATGGTGGAAGATGCCCATTCAGGGGAAGAGGGGGTCCACGGAATCAAGACTCCAGAGATTCTTTTTCTGGGCAGTCTTATCAGTGCTCCTGAAGCGTTGCCCGATTGCTTTCCTCTGGAAGCAGTCGGGGGTCATTTTTCTCTGCACTAAGCTGCCTGGTGCTCTATTATAAATGATCGATGGGTGCAGAGCATAATCTGCAGAGGCTACTACATCCCTCTATCCTCCCCTCCCAAACCTCCCAAAAACCTTCCCAATGTTCCACCCCACCAAAGGGAAGAAGCAGCTTCAGAAATATTGAAGCCATGTCAAAAAAGAGTCATCCAACCAGTCCCTCCAGACCAATGCAGATCCGGTTTTTACTCAAGATTCTTTTTAGTGCCAAAAAAGACCAGGGACTGGAGACCCATCCTGGATCTCAGCCACTTAAACAAATCAGTTGTTCAAACCAAATTCCGTATGGTTACTATTCAATCCATCCTCCCCTTTCTGAGGGAAGATGCTTGGATATGCTTGATAGACCTCCGGGATGCGTATTACCTTATCAAAATGGACAAGCGCTCCAGGAGTCTCCTTCATAGGAGCCAATCACTATCAGTTTCATGCCCTGCCATTCGGTCTCTCGACGGCCCCCAGAGTGTTCACGAAATGTTTAGCAGTGGTAACAGCTCATCTGAGACTTCTAGGATTCCAGGTGTTTCCATATTTGGACAATTGGCTCCTCTCCGCCCCAACCACAATGGCTCTCCAATACACCCTTTCTCTAGTGGAGTCCCTAGGCATAACTGTACACTGGGAAAGATCCAACCTAGACCCCACTCAACAACTGGAATTTATAGGGGCAGTACTCAACACTCGTTCTTGTCTGGTATCTCTTCCAGCCCAGAGACTCCAGAGACTAAGATCGCATGTGCATGTGATACTCTGTCAAATAAGAGTTTCAGCAAGGGAAGTCCTTCAGGCACTGGGGTCTATGGCTGCAGTCATCCCTATAGTTCCCCTTGTGAGGTTACGCATGAGGATCTTACAACAGCTCCTTCAGACACAGTGGTCTGCAAACATTCATCCTCTAGACTCGCAGATTCTCATAACCAATCTGTGCAAGCAGGATCTTCTTTGGTGGATGAGGCCAGAAGTGGAATTGTGGTGTTGTTCCTTTCAGTCCCTTCAGCCCTGCACCACGGTGACCATGGATGCTTCCCTGATTGGGTGGGGGAGGCATTTTCAGGGGAAGACAGTCCAAGGCACGTGGTTGAATTTAGAGGCCAATCTGCACATCAGTGTTCTGGAGTTAAGAGCGGGGCTATTAGCGTTGCAAGGACTTCACCCACTCCTCCCCTCTGGAACTATTGTGATTCAGTCAGACAATATGTCAGTAGTCTGGTACATCAACAAACAAGGAGGAACCAAGTCATATCCTCTGTGCCGAGAGGCCATGAGAATTTGGCAATGGGCGATAGCTTCCAACTATTTTCTGATAGCAACACACATCCTGGGGAAGTCCAACATGATTGTGGACAGGCTGAGCAGGTGCATTCTGCTCCCTCATGAGTTGTCTCTCAATCCCAAGATAGTGGCGGAGATTTTCAGCTGATGGGGCCAGCCTTGCTGTGACCTTTTTGCTTCTCCCACAAACAACAAATGCAGCAGCTACTTTGCCCTACTTCCCCCAGAGGGAGAATCACTGAGAGATACTCTGTCCCATGGGTCTCCTATACGCCTACCCTCCCATCCCCTTGATACCTCTATTTCTAAAGAAAGCAACTCAGTTGAGATGCAAGGTGATCCTCATTGCTCCATTCTGGCCATTCTGGCCCCGTGAAGTGTGATTCCCTGATTGGCCCACAGGTCTCCTATATGCCTACCCTCCAATCCCCTTGATACCTCTATTTCTAAAGAAAGCAACTCAGTTGTGATGCAAGATGATCCTCATTGCTCCATTCTGGCCATTCTGGCCCTGTCAAGTGTGGTTCCCCGATTGGCCCATGGGTCTCCTATATGCCTACCTTCTGATCCCCTTAATACCTCTATTTCTAAAGAAAGCAACTCAGTTGTGATGCAAGGTGATCCTCATTGCTCCATTTTGGCCCCATCAAGTGTGGTTCCCCTTTCTCTGGCCTCACCTGATACAGCCTCCATGGATTCTGGATGCCCGTCCAGACCTAATTTCTCACCCCCAAGGGTAGACACAACCAACCTTGTCTACTCTCAAGCTGACAGCTTGGCTTCTCTACTTTTGTTAGTCACCAGGCAAGAAGTCCTGCCTTCTAATGTTTGTGATATTATTCTGGCCTCTCACAAACCATCCACCAGGAAACTTTACAGAGATAAATGGAAAAGGTTTTCTTTCTGGTCTATAGAATGAGGGTTGGACCCCTTTTCGGCCACTACCTTTTCTATCCTTCAATATCTATCTGAACTTTTTGAGCATGGAGTGTCTTCATCTACTATACGAGTTCATTTAGCAGCAATTTCCAATTTTCACAACTGTTTACAAGACACACCAGTAATGTCCACTCGACTTTGTAAAACCTTCCTTAAAGGAGTGTTTCTCTGTAGAACTCCAATCAAATGCCCATTAGAAACATGGAATTTATCACTTGTACTGCAGGCCTTGTCCCAGCCCCCTTTTGAACCTGCTGCCAAATACGATATCAAATTTTTGTCTTGGAAATCTCTCTTTTTGGTGGATGTCACTTCTGTCAGAAGGGTTTCAGAACTACAGGCCCTATGTGTCAATAGGCCTTATCTCATATTTCATATAGACAGAGTATCTCTACGCACTAATCTATCCTTCCTTCCCAAAGTGGTGTCTGAATTCTCTATGACCCAGTCAATTGAACTCCCAGTGTTTTTCCCCAATTTTTCTAACAAAGGTGAATACTGTCTACATTCTTTGGATGTACATAGGCAATTACGTTTCTACCGGGACAGGATAAAATCTTTTCATAAGTCTGACCGACTTTTTATTTCTTTCTCTGGCTCCAGAATGGGAAATGGCATTTCTAAAGTCACTTTATCTAAGTGGCTCAGAGATTGTACATCCTTTTCATATTCATATGCTAATAAAGCCAGACCTCACACTATCAAAGCTCATTCAACTAGGGCTGTAGCTTCCTTGTTAGCCTTCCATTCTAGAGCCTCTATGGATGATATCTGCACAGCAGCCATTTGGGCTAAACCACACACCTTCATCAAGCATTACAAATTGGATGTGATTTCTAGAGGTAGAGCTGCCTTTGGCTCTATGGCGTCCAGGAATGCTCTGCCATAAGGGCCACCCAGGTATATCAGGTAGCTTGGGATTCTCTCCCATCAGTGATGAATGGGAAGAAGATTAACAACATTAGATAAAGAAGTTATGTCTTACCATAACGTTTCATCTATGTTGTTGATCTTTTTCCATTCATCATATCCCTCCCTCCATCCACCTCCATAGGCTTCTGGTAGATCTTATGGGTCCTGGTGGTGTTTCAGGGTTTTTCTTTGCATAGAAATGGCCTCTGCTGCTATCTTTGGCAAACTTGATCTGAGGTAATTGGAAGAAGGGCATTGTGGGTAGCAGCTTAGCTCGAGAGTGTTTTGGTGTATGCGAACTTAGTATTTGGCCGACACGGTTCCGGGGGTTCAGAACCGAACCCATCAGTGATGAATGGAAGAAGATCAACAACATAGATAGAACATTATGGTAAGACATAACTTCTTTTTCGTGGTACACCTGGCAGAAGAAAAGCAAATTTATTCCAGAAATCAGGTAATATCAAGAGGTAGGTGTGAGATTCAAGCAGTCTTTAGCAGTATTCAATATATTTTTCCCCAGAAGACCAAATACATTTTGATGCAGAATAGGTGAAGGAGTTAATACAAACATTTGTTCAACAAAAAAGTGAGTTATCAAACAGAAGGGGACTCTGCTTCTCATTCTTCTGATAATAAACTCATAAAGAAACATTGCCACTGAAACCTTTTCCAGTGTTCCAAAGGAAAATGCTTCAGAGAGAAAAAAATCACAGGAGTTGACTAGAAGAATCGAGAGTACCTTGGACTTGAACCAGACTGATTAACAGGAAGAAGACCTATGACTGAAATTAGTGAATAAATGTGACTATAAAGCATCAATCACATTTGTGAAATATGGCTCACAAGAAAAAGTGGCTTAGAAAAATTTAATTCTTGTTGACTTTGTTAAACTTATGTGTGAACTGAATAGTAAACAAATACCTCACTTCATGTCATTTATGTTTGGAGGTCAATAAAAAGGGAAAAAAGTAACTATTAAGACAATTTTTGTTCTTAACAGTATTTGTATAAAGCATTTCATGATATAACTTGCATTTTACATAGTAAAGCATATTTGTGCAGTATGTAGTCAGGGATATCCACAAAAATATGTGCATGGTCACCAGTAATGGTATAAGTGAAACTTCTGTAAGGACGTGCAAAGGAAGACAAATGGTACAGGACAGTATAAGCTCCTTCACACTTCCTTATAGAAGTTTCACTTCTACTTCACGTGGTGACCCCTCACGTTCTTTTTTATTTAAATCCATCCCTATTTTTGGTTCTTTTTCCCCAGTTATTTGTGACTATGTCCAGATTTCTTGTGGTAAGAGTTTGAGAAATCCTGCTGCTGCTCTCCATATTTCTTGTGGTGAGAGTTTGAGGGATGTTGCTGCTGTCCAGATTTCTTGTGGTAAGAGTTTAAGGAATGTTGCTGCTGCTGCCAGGTGATCAGTTGTTCTGAAACTGTATGTGTGTGTGTGTGTGTGTGTGTGTGTGTGTGTGTGTGTGTGTGTGTGTGTGTGTGTGTGTGTGTGTGTGGTTGAAAAGCTAAAATAGAGTATGGAAACTTTTCAATTTATGCTGCTGTTGTGAAGGGATTGCTCATTTGGAAACTGTGTGTGTGTTTGTGTGTATCTCTGTCTGTCTGTGTGTATATAATGTTAAACTCTTCTGTCAATTAATTTAATATGCTTTTGAGAACCTGGTTCTCAGTTTAACTAAATGTGATTCAGAAAAAAAAGGTAGGCATTCCCTTTCATAATGTAAAACATATTTCAATGGCATCTACTAGACTTTTTAAAGGTGCTATGTTAGCATTAATTTTGCCAATAGGAACCAAAACAATCTTAAAGAAATTCATTACTCTGTGTATGTTATATTTCTACTACTACTACTATCTTTTTTAATTAGGGTTACATGGTTGCAAAAATTATTGTGTGAGGGCATAACACTTTTGTATCCCAGCACGGGCAACAAGAGTTTGATATTCGGTCCTACAGAGGCTTAACTTATAATTGATAATAAACCCATTGATTTGTTTCATATACATGGGGTCTGTACAACACCAGAAGAATAGAACAGATATTAAGAGCAGAAAGTGCACCTATGAACATATGTAGTGATATGCTTATTTCCTTAGTGTCAAAAATGTAAAAATTAAAAAGTAAACGGCTTGAAAAGTGTGTGTGTGTGTGTGTGTGTGTGAGAGAGAGAGATGTTTGAGAGGTAAGGAACCCTTTCAACTGATGCTGCTGCTTCCAGGGTATCACTCAATCTCTCTCACTGTCTGTGTGTGTGTGTGTGTGTGTGTGTGTGTGTGTGTGTGTGTGTGTGTGTGTGTGTGTGTGTGTGTGTGTGTGTGTGCGTGTGCTGCTGTGGGGGGCTCACTCGTTCTGAAACAATGTGTGTGTGTGTGTGTGTGTGTGTGTGTTTAGCTGAAAAGCTAAAGTAGAGTATGGAAGTAAAATTCTGTCTTTAATGGGAGTAGTTTGGCTTATGTACTTCCGTTTCATTTTTCCATTTCACTCTGAGCTCTCACACCCTCCCATAAGAATTTCACTTCAAAACCATATTTATATTAATATGCTGTAATCTTGGGCTGTTGGGGTGGGGGAATGAGATGTAAAAGTGCACTGATTATAATATATGTAGAGCTGAGATATTTTCTCTTACTTTTGCGTAGATAAATGTCTGGATAAATGCCTTTGACTTCATTTAAAAACAAGTTTTCTGTTTAAGCATGTGAGCTTTAAAAATAACAGAACACTATGAATGCAGTGAAAAAAAATATTATTTGACAACAAATAAATGTTCAGTTTGAGTTGAAAAGTCTGCAGCTGAGGGCAGTTGTACATTCTATTTTTATGTTTCCATGGAGACAAACTCACTACCAAGCAGGCAATAAATCTTGAGGCTGGACATTGTTTACTGAGGGAAACCTAAAATTAAAAGGTTCAGGGGCAAGCAGCTCAGTAAAAAATAAAGTTTGGAATTATTGGAAGTGAACAAGAGAGAGAGAGAGTAGCTTTCTTTGTACTTAAATACTTCAGTGCATTTATAAGAGCAGTGTATAATTTAGTTTTATTTAAAGATAGTCAGTGCACCTTTTCTTAAAGCTAGAAAATAATATTTTCTGAAAGCATACAAGCTGTTTTTCACATCTGGGAAGGGAATAGAGATAAAACAAGAACAGAAAGCAATTAGTGTAAGCAGGAGCACAGCCTGTACCTTGCACCTTAGCATGGAGAGCCTTAATTTTAGGTTAGGTAATGCCTGTGGGGACAGCTGTTGATAAGGGATATTTTTTCCCATCAGGAGGGTTAAACTTCATTATTTGAAGATGTACATAGTTTTGTGTATTTGTTTTAATAGGTTATAGGGGGTTCTGGGAGTGTGTCTGTTTTAATGAAAACCCTCAAACACAAAATCAAAAAGTTTTGTAAAATGTGACATAGGTTGAAATGAAGATGACAAGAAACAACTGTATAAAATATCAACATGTCAAACATTAGTGAGTGCATGTAAGACAAAAGTTGGAAATAGATATTTTAAACGCTGTCATATATAATGATATAGAAATGCAGAATACAAATAGCAATGTTACAGGAAACTCATTTGGAAAAAAATGAGCATGTGTATTTTATAAAGAAAGGATTTCAGGACAGATATTCAGCAGAATATGGAGTACTTACACTAATTGCTAGAGGAGCTCCAAAAGTGATAGAAGAGGGGAAAATAGTAATAATGGTAGATTTGTGGCAGTAAGGGGCTACTGGTAAGGGAGGAGGATTACATTGGCATGTATTTATATTCCACCTAAAACTGCTATTATGGAGCTTAAAAAATTTGGGGAGAAATAATCAGCTTTCAACAGGGAACATTACTTACAACTTGGGACTGGAACTTGATTAGTAACAGTGAGGATGTATCTTGGAGGCCTGGAAAGAACAAGCAACAAAATAGGGTAGATTTCTGAAGACATTTTTGAAAATATTTGATATAGAATATGTGAACTCAATAGTAGGAACCCAGAGAGAATTTACATATTATTCTCCAAGGTACAATGACTAGGCTAGACAGAAATTATATTTCACAGGAACGTGCATTTAATTGAAATCTTTAAAACACATCCAGTAACTATTTCAGATCGTGTTCTAATAAAAACTAAGATAGAAATGCATGGTAATGAACTAAAAATGACATACTGATGCTTCCCCACCTACTTGTTAAAAAGGGAGGGATTTAAGGAATGGGTAGCTCAAATTATCCGAGCGTTATTGGGGAAAATAGAAATTTCTTCAGAAGTTATGGACAGTGAGTAGGACAAAATGAAAGTAGAGTTTAAAAGTAGAGTAGAAATAAAATAGATACGGTTAAGAAAAAAACATTATTTAGAGGGGCTGACAAAGGTTAAAATAATAAGGTAAATCTAATAGAATACAAAGAGATGCAACTGCAGAATGTTAAAGAGAAAATAGGGCAATATCTGGATAATATGCAAGAATTTAGAAAGACTGCTGTTAAGCAACTGTTTTTTGATAACTGCAGAACACAAAAACTTTTAGTACAATGTCTTATTCAACAGAACATAGAAAGGGTTATGATCAAACTTAGGGAACCTGTAACAAGAAAAATAATCAGAGATACTATAGAGGTATTAGACATATTTCAGAAATGTTATGAAAATTTCCATAAAGCAGAGGAATGTGGAAATCAAGATAGGGCACAAATAGAAATACTGTTAAGATAGGAGGAGATGAAATAAAAATGATGACGTATAAACAATCTACAGGAAAGTCTCCAGAAATAGATGATATTCCTGTGGAAGTTTGGAAACTAGGAGGGAAGAAAGTAAAAAAAGATCTGGAAGGTTTTAACAGTATTTTAAAGAAGGGGAAGCACCAACATCATGGAAGAATGCTGTGATGGCTGTAATACCTATCAAGAGGAACCTTGACGATTGGATGGGAGAAAGGAAATTCACCCCAGGGATCACGTCAGTCGCCCTGCTAGACAGGGGTCCAGGAAAGTAAATAATGTGGGAAGAAATAGCCAGGGAATTGTTATGGCTGGGCTTGTATAGGCCCTAGGGCTGATAGCCTAGTACCAACCTATGAACCTATGAACCAACCTAAGATCCATCAGACCCAGCTTCAAAAAGGCCCATTTCAATTTTAAACCCTAATTATAAAGTGGGGTTTATGATTTGGGAGTTTGTGTAATGGTTAAGGTGTTTACCTCACAAACACAGGATACAAGATTTGATTCTCATCTTTGAGGGGAATTAGCTAGGTGTAAAATGGCCCACGAGGGCAGCTAGCCTAGTACTTACTTATGAACCTATGAACATATTATGTCTATAATAGCTTAAAAGATTTGCAAAGGTGTTGCCAAAACTGATAGATATGGATAAATGTAGTTCTGTGGAGGGGAGGCAACATTTGACAACATTAATAGAACAACAATGATCCACAGGAAAGTAGAATGTAAGAAAATACTGCTGTGTTTGGTGGGTCTTGATGCAGAGAAACATTCAACAGAGTAAGCTGGGATTTTATGAGTTGGACAATGGAAGTATTTGCATTCCCTGATACAATACTAAGGTTAATTAGGAGGATATGTGAGGGACTGCAGGCAAGAATTAAAGTGGGAATGTTCCTCTCTGATAAGTTGTGTCTGAACAGAGGAACCAGGCAGGGGTGTCCTGTTCCCCCTTTAGTATTTGCTTTATGTTTATAGCCATTGGCAAAGAAAATAAGCGACTCAGAAATTCAAGTATATAAATTATATGATAATCAAGAAAAGTTGGGTTTATTTGTAGAGAACACTATTTTGTACTTAATAAAACCAGAAAGGACTTCTCAGTGCTGTGGAACATTTTGAAACAGTTTCAAATCTTTTCTGGATATAACATTAATGAAGACAAAACAAAGACTAAAACTATTAATACTGTGTACCAACACATGACCTGGTTCAGCAATACCCATATTTATTGGAACACAATAAAGTGAAGTATTTAGGAGTATGGATTGAAAAGACTTCTGTTATGACAGCTAAGGATACATGGGGAGAGACTAAGCAAAACATAATACAAAAAATGAGAAACTAGAAGCTCTTGTTTATGGATATGGATAGCAAGAAACAAGCAGTGAAAATGCTTTTAGTCCCTTTAATTTTATATATAGGTTAGGCATATTTTTACCAACCAGAGAAGAAGTTTTAGACAATAATTAATAAAGAGCTGAAGGAATTTATCTGGGAGGGTAAGAGGGGAAGGGTCAAGTGGGATAAGTTTATCCTTCCAATAGAGCAAGAATTTTTAGGATTACCTGATTTGAAGGGATATTTTAGAGCTATACAGTTAAGGCTAATATACATAACACAGGCCAAAAGCTATAATTCAAAGTGGAAAAGGATGATGAAATGAGAGGAATTCAAGAAATAATGAGAGAGTGGGATTTTGGATGCATATCCTTAAGGGGAAAAACAACAGCCATAAGGAATATGTTATTGATAAAGTAGCAGAAAATATTCTAAGAAGTAAGCCAACATGAGACTGGACAAAGGAGATTTTGCTGATAGGGAAGACTGCAATTAGGAGAACAGAGAATAGGCAAGAGGGGATGGAATTTACTGAAGAAAACTGGCAAAGGGACCAAGGTATTGGAAGCAAATAACTAGAGAGGGAATGGTAATAGAATGAGAAGAGGCCAAGAAGACATTTGGACTATAAGTTAGAGCCTGTTTTCCCTATCAGGGATTGATAGAGTACAGGCAAAGAGAAAGGGACAGGGAATATTAAGTGAAAGATCTGCTCTGGAAGAGAGTTTTTATTTGAATCTAGAACAGAAGCTGTTTTTAAAAAAAGGATTAATTAATAGAGCATATAAAATATTGCTGATAACTATTGAAATCAATCAGAGGAAGCTAGACGAGATCGAGAAGAGAGATTGGATAAGCAATTCACAAGAGGACTATGGAGGGTACACATATGGCTCCCACTTATGCAAAAATGTCTAGAAGTTTTAGGATTTTTGCTTGGAAGTATTAGCATATGTATTTTTATACTCCCAACATACCTCTCAACCTCTTAGTGCAAAAACTCTGGACAAAGCTATAAATAATGGGGGTACAAAGGCCCAAAAATAGGGACTATTTTTAAATATTGCTTAGACACACTTAGAACGTAGATACAGAATAACAGATTTTGCATTAGCATTTTCTGAAGGGTATGGAGTCTGAAAGTCAACCATCTTTCATTATTTTCTGACTTAAATCTTCAATGATTTGCAAGTGATTTGCTAGAAAACCACAATATTATGAAAAACAGACCAAAAATATGAGGCAAAAATCTGGACATTCTGTGAAAATCTGTACAGTTGAAAGGTATGTACCCCAAATAGATGCCAAAGAGTTTTTCTATAGGTAGATAGAAAATGTTGGAGGTACGATGGGGGAAGACAGAGGTAACTAGGAACATATTTTGGGAGTGTAATGAGTTGGCAGACTTTAAAATTCCTTATGGAATACTCTCTAAGAAATATTGGGTAAGCAATTGGGTGTAACTAAGGAAATGATTCTTCTGAGCTGGGACACAGGATCTGAACTGCCTAGACATAGTAACACTTTGTTAAATTTAATTCTGGTGGCTGCCAAAAACACAATTACTAGAAAATGGAAATTAAAGTCTAAACCAACTATATTTGAAGTATTTAACATTGTAACAGAGCTAAAAGAACTGGAAGTGGGATATTTAGAAAAGGGTAGGAGCAAATTACATAGAAAAAAAAAAGGAAATTGTGGGAACAAGACATGCAGAATAATGTTAGGGAGGAGTGGAGTTTCAGGGAAGGCATGAATTCAGCAATTTATGTAATCTTGGACTGATGATAGTTTTGCAAAAAACAAATGCGATGCATAATGCTTGCTACTGAGAACATGCTGATATGGTTGAGAACATGCTGATATGGTTTGTTTTCTTTTATGTAAATCTATATTTACCTATGTCTTAAGTGATAATTCAGTAAAGGTATTATAAAAAGTAATCACCCCATGAGAAGCATTTATATACATGTTTTATAGGTCAGGAACTCCTACTGTGAGATGCTATCATCTACATAATAGAGCATATCCCATGTTATAATCATAAATCAAACATTTACTAAAATAAAAACATCATCATCATCCTCTTTCTCAGATCTTGCATCTGTGATATAATCATACTTCACAAATTAATAAAAACCTTGTGGACATTTTGTTCAACAAGAATTTTGCCTTTTTGTATACTGCCCCTCCCCCAAAGAAAAAAGTTTTGGAAAATGCATGAGTGTAAACTTTAATCCACAAATCAACACATTATGTTGAATCTCAAAAACATTACAGTATGATATATTAAAACAATAATCCACAACTGTGCATGGGTAAATCCTGATATATACACAAACAGGAGTGGAATGTTGCTTTTATACAATAAAATTATTTAAGAAAGGAATTACTTAACCTTTCTTAAAAATGTGATTGTATAAAGGCAATTCTGTCTTCTTGCAGATTGTCTCCACTATACTGATGTGCTGCGCATGTGTATGGAACTTACTCAAACAGTACTTCAGTGCAGGAGAAGCAACAGAGAAAAGAGAATTTCCACTGCTGTTTGTTTACTTTTTATTAACTGTTAATAAAGACATTTGCAGGGACAGCACAAAAATACAAAGAAAATCAAATATGTTACTATTTTAATTTTGCAGAACGTACCTACATTTTCTCACATTTTGGTGTGTCTTCCAGTATATACTAGTAAAGTCTAGCTACTCAATGGTACTTCAGCGACCAGACTTTTGTGTATTGGTATATGCTCGGTTTGCAACAGGCATGCTGGTTGGTCTGTCCAGTAAGTGCTCTGTTTTTTTTGCATATTAATAAGACATTATTGTATAACAATAATTTTTTATATGACATATTAAATTCATTAATATAGAGAAAAACATCTCAATGTAAGAGTTCAGTGTTCATTTGATAGCTTTCTCTAAATTTTACTTTTATTGTGCGTTCCTTCCCCTGCCTGTGTTTCCCATTTAAAATGCTATTATCTACCTTGTTGTTGTCTCAGTGGCTCACGTTTATGCTACTGTTTCTCACTTCATATCATTATTAGGTAAACTATTAGAATCTAAATAGCAGTTATCAGTGTTTGAAGTCCAGACTACAATAATACTCCTTGCTGGGTATCTTCTGCTACTTCTGTTTCTATTCTGTCACTAAAGTGCAGACACTAGCACTGAATGATGACATTAATGCCACACCAGTAACTAGCTTTTCTCATCCAAATATATTGCATTTTCTAACACAAAGCTCTGTTTCCAGTTTGTGGTAGTTTTTCACTGAGTAACCTATCCTAATTTATTAATTATGGCTTGTAGATCTTGATGAACATATGCTATCCCAATTTCTCTTATTAGATTTTTTTCTTTGATCACATTACATTCTGTAACCCAGCCACTACGGATGCACAAGCCAGTGCATTTCTTTGTTCCGGTCCCAAGCCTGGATAAACGGGGAGGGTTGTGTCAGGAAGGGCATCCAGCATAAAACGTGGCCAAATTATTTATGTGGACACCAGTAAATATTTACACACCGGATCGGTCGAGGCCCGGGTTAACAATGACCGCCACCAGTACTGTTAGCCAACAGGGTGCTGGTGGTAATTGGGCTACTGTTGGCTGAAGAAGGAGAGGAGGTGGAAGGTATGGCCAAAGGCAGGAAGAGAGGAGAAAGGCTAGGACTGTGGTAGTGAGGGTTGGAACTTTGAATGTTGGCAGTATGACTGATATAGGGAGAGAGCTAGCCGATATGATGGACAGAAGAAAGGTTGGTATATTCTGTGTGCAAGAGACAAGATGGAAGGGGAGTAAGGCTAGGTGTATCGGAGGTGGGTTCAAGTTGTTTTATCATGGTGTGGATGCGAGGAGAAATGGCGTAGGAGTTATCCTGAAGGAACAGTATGCTAAGAGTGTTTTGGAGGTGAAAAGAGTGTTGGATAGAGTGATGCTTATGAAGCTGGTGTAATGATGAATGTTGTTAGTGCATATGCTCCACAAGTTGGGTGTGCGATGGACGAGAAAGAAAAATTTTGGAGTGAGTTGGATGATGTCGTGATGACTGTATCCAAGGGGGAGAGAGTGGTGATTGGAGCAGATTTCAATGGGCATGTTGGTGAAGGGAACAGAGGGGATGAGGAAGTAATGGGTAGGTATGGTGTTAAACATAGGAATGCAGAAGGTCAGATGGTAGTGGATTTTGCGAAAAGGATGGACATGGCTGAGGTGAATACGTATTTTAACAAGAGGGAGAAGCATAGGGTGACATACAAGAGTGAAGGACGATGCACACAGGTGGATTATATCTTATGTAGAAAGGCCAGTCTGAAGGAGATTGGAGACTGTAAAGTGGTGGCAGGGGAAAGTGTAGTTAGGCAGCATAGGATGGTGGTTTGTAGGATGACATTGGTGATCAAGAAGTGGAGGACAAATGTGAGGACAGCACCAAGGATCAAATGGTGGAAACTGAAAAAGGGTAATTGTGAGGTGGAGTTCAGGGATGAGTTAAGACAAGCACTGGGTGGCAGTGAAGAGTTACCAAATAGCTGGTTAACTACAGCAGAGCTAGTACAGGAGACGGCTAGAAAGATGCTTGGTATGACATCTGGACGGAGGAAGGACGACAAGGAGACATGGTGGTGGAATGAGGAAGTACAGGAGAGTATACAGAGAAAGAGTTTGGCAAAGAAGAAGTGGGATTGTCAGAGAGATGAAGAAAGTAGACAGGAGTATAAAGAGATGAGGTGCATGGCAAAGAGAGAGGTGGTGAAGGCTAAGGATAAGGCATATGAAGAGTTGTATGAAAGGCTGGACACTAAGGAGGGAGAAAGGACCTGTACCGATTGGCTAGACAGAGGGACCGAGCTAGGAAAGATGTGCAGCAGGTAAAGGAGATAAAGGATAATGAGGGAAACATACTCACAAACGAGGAGAGTATGTTGAGGAGATGGAAAGAGTACTTTGAGGGGTTGATGAATGAAGAGAATGAGAGGGAGAGAAGGTTGGATGATGTGGGGATAGAGAATCATGAAGTACAATGGATTAGCAAGGAGGAAGTAAGGATAGCTATAAAGAGGATGAAGAATGGAAAGGCTGTTGGTCCAGATGACATACTTGTGGAAGCATGGAGGTGTTTAGGTGAAATGGCAGTGGAGTTTTTAACCAGATTGTTTAATGAAATTTTGGAAAGTGAGAGGATGCCTGAGGAATGGAGGAAAAGTGTTTTGGTACCGATTTTTAAGAATAAGGGTGATGTGCAGAGCTGTAGTAACTACAGAAGGATTAAATTGATCGGTCACAACTTGAAGTTATGGGAAAGAGTAGTGGAAGCTGGGTTAAGAAGGGACGTGATGATTAGAGATCAGCAGTATGGTTTCATGCCAGGAAAGAGCACTACAGATGTGATGTTTGCTCTGAGAGTGTTGATGGAGAAGTACAGAGAAGGTCAGAAGGAGTTGCATTGTGTTTTTGTAGACTTAGAGAAAGCAAATGACAGGGTGTCTAGAGAGGAGTTGTGGTATTGTATGAGGAAGTCGGGAGTGTCAGAGAAGTATGTAAGAGTGGTACAGGATATGTACGAGGGTAGTGTGACAGAGGTGAGGTCTGCAGTGGGAGTGACAGATGTGTTTAAAGTGGAGGTGGATTACATCAAGGATCAGCTCTGAGCCCTTTCTTATTTGCAATGGTGATGGACAGGTTGACAGACGAGATCAGACAGGAGTCCCCATGGACTATGATGTTTGCAGATGACATTGTGATCTGTAGTGAGAGTAGGGAACAGGTGGAGGAGACCCCGGAGAGATGGAGATATGCTCTAGAGAGAAGAGGAATGATGGTCAGCAGGACTAAGACAGAATATATGTGTGTGAATGAGAGGGAGGATAGAAGAATGGTGAGGATGCAGGGAGTAGAGCTAGCGAAGGTGGATGACTTTAAATACTTGGGATCAACAGGTCAGAGTAATGGTGAGTGTGTTAGAGAGGTGAAGAAGAGAGTACAGGCAGGATGGAGTGGGTGGAGAAGAGTGTCAGGAGTGATTTGTGACAGACAAGTACCAGTAAGAGTGAAAGGTAAGGTCTACAAGAGGGTAGTGAGACCTGCTATGTTATATGGGTTAGATACAGTGGCATTGACAAAAAGGCAGGAGTTAGAGCTGGATGTGGCAGAGTTAAAGATGTTAAGATTTGCACTGGGTGTGATGAGGGTGGACAGGATTAGGAATAAGTATATTAGTGGGTCAGCCCAGGTTGGAAAGTTTGGAGACAAAGCCAGAGAGGCAAGATTACGTTGGTTTGGACGTGTGCTGAGCAGGGATGCTGATTATATTGGAAAAAGATGCTTAGGTTGAAGCTACCAGGTAACAGAAAAAGAGGAAGGCCTAAGATAAGGTTTATGGATGTGGTGAGAGAGGACATGCAGGTGGTTGGTGTGACAGGGCAAGATGCAGAGGACAGGAAGAAATGGAAACAGATGATCCACTGTGGCGACCCCTAATGGGAACAGCCGAAAGATGATGATGATGATCACATTACATTCTGTATGACTTTACAGCCATGCTGTCTTTCGTGGCTGTGTAACAGCAATGCATTGTTTTAGAAACCTATCTTCAAAATTCAATAGTTCAGTTAGCTGTTGTATTCAGTGAATTCAAAACTCAAAGCCTTAATGGATGTTAGCTTTATGGTCACATATTTTAAGCATTATTAAATTAAAATATGCATTCTTTCCAACATATATGTTTTAGTTGTAAAACAATTCCATTTACCTCAATGGTGCTATTCTAAATAATGTTTTCTGGCAAAGTAGTACACAGATTGTTATTCCTAACATTTCATTTGACCACTTTTTTTAACAAAGATGCATATCCACAGATCTACTACATTTTTGTGTTCTCTGTTCTGTATGTCTAAATGAATCACCATTTGACTGTAGTAAAAATCTAAGAAATTTATTCAAATAAAATGACAATCCTGAAAAGCCAAAGGACACAGTGAAGTGCTAAAGTACCTGGCTATATAAACAACTAACAACATAATAAGAGTAGTGAAAAACACTAGTATTAACCATGACATGCATGCAACCAATGGAATGTGGGACTGCAGGGATGAAGGGGATTCATAAAAGCATGTGATTTTTTTTTTTGTCCTGTTCAGAAAAAACATGTCTGGTAGTCCACATGCTGAATTAATGCATCCAGTAACAGAAGACTGGGAAACTCCCATGTGAAGCCAAAGCCTTACCCCTAGTACATAGAGCCCACATTGCCTTCTCTGACCTTTTCTAGAAAGTTTTTTTCACCCAGATCCTCATTTTGGGAGATCTGACCATCTGACTATATTATATGAGGTTTCACCCAATACAAAGTTTGAATTAATAAATCTGGGGAAGTTACTATGAAGTTTTATCGCTCCAATTTTGTTGCCATTTATTGTAAAATAAAGTAATGGAATTGGAATTCTTACCTATCCACTCTGGCCATTCAGGAGTGCTGGATTAAGATGTATAATGTTATTGACAACTTGATAAAACAAGTTGGATAAGACATACAATGTTATTGACAAACTGATAAAACAATTTGTGCCTGTTACTAATGCTACCTGGGCTAGCAATAACTCACCACCTTGATGGAACAGTAGGCTTTCACACTACATGTAGGATGAAAAGATTATGTGCATGAACAGATCTTGCTGGAGAGATAGATACATTTCCCAGAGACTGCCACTACTCTGAAACAGCCTTCCAATTCACATGAAGCAGAGCTCCTCCCTGACTCTTTTCAAATACAACCTAGAGCATTGGATGAGTGACTGTAAATTTACTCCTGGTGAGGCGGTCAATATTAATTACTCTTATTGTCTTATTGGGAAATCTTGGGATAAATATGGCTAGGCTTGTAAAGGCCCTAGGGCCATTAGCCCAGAAACCTCCTATGAACCTATGTAGATCCTTTAAGTCTCATCCTACTTTTTATTAATAGGCAGAAGTATAATAGAGTAAAAAAATATATTCTGAAAACTGGTTAATGAAGTATAAAAGGAGTATTAAGTAAAACTGACTTTAAGTGCTACTGACAATCATAAAGCCTTGTTTAAACATCTGCATTAATTTGGGAAAGATGAAACATCTGGAATCTCCCTAAAAATCACAATTTATTTATTAATCCTAAGGATCTGGTTAATATGTTTGCCAAAGTGTTCTTTGATGAATTGAATGCTAATAATTGTATTAATTCAAACAGGGTTATCCTCAGTGGTAGTTTCCCAATAATATGGGATGTGGATATAATAAATACTTTACTAAATATCAAGTCCAACTCTACAGCTAGCCCAGATGGCTTAATTTTCCCCTGAAGGGAACAGCAGGGGCATTATTGCCTTGCTTAACTTACTTATTTCAGGAGTCTCTAACAAAAGGATAAATTCCATCCATCTAAAAAAAGGCAGTTGTCATCCTTATACAGAAAATTCATCCTTGTCTGTCTGTTGATAACCACAGATTGATTAGCCTTGCTTGTACACTCATGAAATGTTTTGAGCGTGGTGTGTGTTTCCCACTCAAATCCATGTTCAGTTTTAGCTTTGATATCTACCAACATGGCTTTCTACCCAGCCTTTCCTGTATCTCTAATCTAATTAGTTTCTAGGCAAATATTATAAACTCTATTGACTTGGGTTTGGCTGTCGATGCTGTTTACTTAGATTTTGCAAAAGTGTTTGAATCAGTCTCACATGCAATTTGTATTGACATCATGTGTTAAATTAATATGAAACCATATGTGATTAGAAGGGTTACTGACTGGTTGCTAAATCAGAAGTGTAAAATTAGAATTAAAAATTCTAATTCAAACTACAACAATGTAGGTAAAGGTATTCCTCAAGGATCTGTTTTGTGTCGTTACTTTTTGGATGTTGATGTTGGGCTGCCCAGTAACAGAAAATGTATGGTATGTAGCATATTCACCTGCACTGAGGATCACCATTCTCTTAGTAGCAGTTTGGGCAGCTTAACTACATGGGTAATAAACAAGGGCATGATGTTTAACAGCAGTAAGTGTATGATGATCAAATAACCTCATGATCCAATATGCATTGGACAGTTACATTCTCCAATCCACCAGCGTGGTTAAGGGTTTGGCTATACTGGTGGACTCAACATTGAAAGTGGATAAGTATATTAAACTGATAAATATGGAATGCTATGGGCTAAAACATCTTGTGATGTTTTTCCACTAGAGACAGAGATAGTCTTGATAGACTTTATACATCTAACATTCACCCAGTAATAGAGTATTATTGCTCCTTTTGGACTTTGAGAGTCTCTCATTTGAATAAGCTTGAGTGCATTCAAAAGACTGTCACAAGACAGACAGAGGGCTCTTTAAAATGTATACTACTGTGAGGAATGGCAACACATTTCTCTCTTTTGGATATCTTACAGATTCCAGAGAGGTGATCTAAGTTTAATTCACAAGTGCCTACATTAAGATGCTCATGGAGCAACTGAGTAGTGAGTTTGTAATTCCCAGTGCGAACACAAAGAGTAATACCTTTATGGCTAGTTTACCCACTGTCAACTCTACACTGAAAAGCTCTTTGTTGTACCATAGAGCAGGGAGGCCATGACACTCCCTGCCTATACATATAACATGTATTGCTCATCTGAATATATTTAAGGGGGCTTTAGACAAATGATTTAAGAATATCCTATTTGCATCACTACCAACAATAAGGCAAACTCTTAAAAGGCCTATAAATGCCCTGGATTTGTATATGGTATCATTGAATTTTCACATGGAAGAATATTCTATTCTGGACTCCTCCTTCAAGCTCAAAAGTTAATTTCTCAACCTGCCCTCATCTACCTCCAGTCTTAACGTGTTGACAGCCCCTATGTCTGCAGTGGACTGCTTCAGCAAATCTTCTCTTATTGAGGTCCCTAGGAGTCACTGTCTGCCCCTGATCGTACAGATCTCACCAACTATTTCTAGGTGAAATCTATGAATTCAAGGCAAAACGTATTACATCACATCTGTGTTCCAGAAGTTTTGTATTTTAAGTTGAATCCATTTTGACCTCCTTAAAAAGGCAAATGCTGTATGTAGCTGTTCTTTGTGAAGCCCTTTTTTGTTTATTTCTTGAGCAAAGTCTATGGCAACTGTTACTGTTGAATTGGTGATTGATTTAATTTGGTGGTTTGAACATACTGATCTATGTATTATCTTTGTATATATTGCACTTCTTGCTAGATCATTGTAATATTTTTGTAATTGGGTAACAACATCATAGCTTATACAGTTATACATAAGCTGATCATAGCTGGAAAAGGACAACTGGTTGGGACAGTCATAAACATAAATAAGTTTCTTCTGATTGTGTCTGAAAAATCTCTGTGGCTAGAATGGTTAAAACAGCACATACCTTTCTGTCCAGAAGATGATGTGAACTGTGAATATCATATGGTATAGTGGATGGCTGCAAACTAACAGTTTAAAAGAGCAGCAGTGCAGCATCATAGCATAAGGTAATATTTAAGGTAATATTTTTTTAACTCTTGGCTGGCACTCACTTTCCGGGACTAATGTAATTTTTGTGGACCAAGTTGGAAAGGAATACATTAGTGCTTGTGTGAAATAAAGTTGAAAAATATTATGTCACCATTATTTTATTACAATGAGATGTCTGAGATGTGCACAGTCAGAAAAGTAACTATAATTGTAGGAGTAGCTAGCTCTGGATAAAAGTAGATTACCTTTCTGTTGTTTGCCAAGTTAAAAACTATCTGGCTTTACAGGTCTGGTGAAAATTTGTATGAAATAAGTAACAATAATATACTTTCTTGCTACGGTTAAGTTGAGACATTTGCTGATTTTGCAGAATATCCTTGATATTGCCTTTTATTTTTGGTCTCTTCCTCTTAGAATGTGTAGTTTTAAAGTAAACCATTGAGTATTGTAGACTATAAATAACAGTCATTTGAGTTTCAAACTTCAAATCTTTCTCAAAAGCATGTTAATGGAAAAACTGTTTTTCTAACAACTTTCTGAGCATATAAGAATAATATTTAAAATCTCTTCCTGATTGTGAGCCTTTGTCCTCTCATTATTTTTTTACTTTGTTCCTGATAATGTGTGCATTAGGCGTAGACAGCAAAGTGGATGTGTCTGTTGAGGTGCGTGTGTGGGGGTTATTTAAAGATAAAAATAACTTATCCTCATGCTACTTGCTCAGTTTAAACATCCTGACTTTTTAGTACTTGTGTGCCTTTGTTTTAAATAAGTTGCAACATCCCTTGATGCTGTTTGTGTGAAACAAAGTTGAAAATGTCCCTGGTTAAGCAGAATGTCCAGAATTTAACTTCAATTTTTTTTTTTGCATTCCTCATAAAAGTTGTGGTTTTCTGGCAAATAGTTGATGACTGCAGTTACTAAATAATGAGAGGCATTTGAGCTTTAGACTTCATAGGTTCATAGGTAGGTACCAGGCCATTGGTCCCAGGGCCTATACAAGCCTAGCCAAATGGTACTCTGGCTTTTGCCACACAAGAAAATGATTTTCTTGTGCCCCTGTCAAGCAGAGCCACAGAAGTGATCCTTGGGGTGAATTTCCTACCTCCCATCCAATCATCAAGATTTTTCTTGAAGAGTGCTAATGAGGAGCTTTGTTTGATATAGATAGGTAGTTTGTTCTAGAGTATGGGAAGTCTCTGAGACAGGAATCTATCCGTCCAGCATGTTCTCTTTATTGTGGTGACAAGGTTTAGGTCCCTAGAGTGTGTAGCTTGGAGGGATTGGGATTTCTTTACGTGGAGCATGTCCAACAGCTCTGGGTTTGACATAGCTTTGTATGTTAGGCAGAGATCGCCTCTGAGTAGGTGATATGTGACAGAGTAAAGCTGGAGTTTTTTGAGACGGTCTGCGTAGGGCATCTGTTTGAGGCCAGTAATCCTCTTTGTGAGGTATTTCTGTGGCCTTTCCAGTTGTTGTAGATGTCTTGTGAGGTACATACCAAAAGGGGCATTGTACTCTATAATGGGTCTAATGAGTGATGAGTAGAGAGGAACAATGACCTCTTTTTTTATGGATGAGAAACCTTTTGTGATGAGGTTTGCCACGTAGAAGGATTTCCTGACTACTGTGGCAATGTGATTATCAAAGGAGAGACTACTGTCCACCTGTGTCCCAAGGTCTCTTATCCCACTTTCGGTGTTAAGTAGACTACCACCTATGAGGTAGTTCATGGGTACAGAGTTTTTACCAAAAGGGATGACAATGCACTTTTTGGCATTGAGCTTGAGGCCATGGTTTTGACACCAGGCATCCGTCTCAGTGAGGCCCTTTTGTAGGATGTCCACATCATTTGAAGATTTGATTATGGCTCCTAGTTTGCAGTCATCTGCGAACTTTGTTAGCAAAGACCTTCTGTGTTAGCCTGTACTTCAGAGAAGTAGATACCAAACAGGAGAGGACCTAGGACTGAACCCTGTGGTACTCCACTCATCACTGGTCTGAATTTGGATTTAGAGTCTGCTACTTTCACAGTGTGGGTTCAGTCAGTGAGCCAGTTGGCAACCCATCTTGTGACATAGGGATTTATACCTAGTTTAGTGAGTTTGTCTATAATTCCAGAGTGGGGGGAGGTGTTGAAAGCCTTGGCGAGATCTAGATAGGCTGTGTGTACCACCTTACCCTCATCTACAGCTTTGGTGACCACTTCAAAGAAGTCTATCAGGTTTTGGAGACATGATCTCCCTTTTAAAAATCCAGAGTTCGGAGATTACCAGTGTCATTGTTTATAAGTTCCATGATGATACGCTCCATAGCCTTGCAGACCAGGCTCGTCAGGCTAATGGGGTGGTAGTTCCCAGGGTCCGTAGTGGCTCCTCCTTTGTGGAGTGGGAAAACTGTTGCTGTGCGCCATTCAGAAAATGCATACTAATGCAAAAACTGTTAATTACATATGAGCAATAATTAAAATTTGTCCCTGATCGTGGACCTTTACCCATCATTATTTTTTGGCTTTCTCCCTGATTCTTGCACTAGGAGGCTAAAGATTTTATTTTCTGTCACAATCAGATGAGTTCTACAGAGAAAAGATTCTATAACCTGTGGGTGGGTTGGGGGGACTACGTGTGGATGAAAATTACTGGTTCTGCTGATATTTTCTCAGTTTAAACAGTCTGGCTTTGTAGGATTAGTTATGCATTTGTGTTGAAATAAATTAGAATACGTTGTGGCTACTGTGTGTTTGTGTGATGCAAACTGGAAATACATTACTGTGTCCATAATTATTATTTGTTTTAATACAATCAGAAATCTGATGTGTCCACAGTAATAATGTGGCTATAATTACCAGGTATGGGGATTCTTAGTGGATGAGAATGACTGACCATCCTATCATGATCAAGTTAGCTGTCTTTAGTCTGGAGTTACAAGGTGAGTTTGCCTTTGTGCAAAGTGGGTTGGATTACTTTACTGTGGTCATTTTTAAATTACAATCAGGTATTTGAGTCATACATGCCGCGGTAGTACGGTGGTAGCATTATTACCTCACAGCAAGAGATTCTCCCGTTTGATTCACGGCTGGGCTTGGGAGTGCCTTCTGTGTGGAGTCTGCATGTCCTCCCCGCAGTTGGGTAGCGTTCGAAAGGCATGCGTGCATAAATGGGCGTGCCTTCATTGAAGGTTGAACATCAAATTGGCACCTCGGCCTTTCGTAAAAAAATCTATCTACTGCCAATCATTGGCGGACTGGAGTTCCGCTGTGGCGACCCCTTACCGGGAAAAGCTGAAAGACAAAACAAAAAAAAATCCAGTCGTGGCTGTAATTGATAGTTTGGACATTGGTGGATTACAATGACAGAAGTTTGTTATCTGTGCAAATACTATCTTAATGTAATTATTTTGCCTTGTAATGTGACTAAGTCTGGCCTAGATAGACAATGTTCATATGGTGAGATAAAGTTACTAGGGGATACAAATAAGACTAAGGAGAGATTTTGATATATACAGATTGATACTCTACAAAGCATACTTAAAAAGTTAATTACTTATTTTCAGTCTTCCAGTAATCATGTTGCTTCCCAGCTCTGCTTCAGCCTGTATCAGTGTCTTAACTAACTGATGACTATTTTTCACAAAAAAGAATTCATTACAAAACCTACTTGGATATTATAGTCCAATGCAACTCCCAGGTAATAGCCAGCCAGAAACTCCAGCACAAGTCCAATAGGCAAAACTTTTTTTTAATCAAGTAATAAAAAACAATAGTGCAAACAAAAGTACATAAACAAGAACTAGTACCACTTAGTGCTTTCACATAGAAACAAACCAGGCATCATCAGAGTGGTAAAAGGTTATTAATGAACCGACTGTTATAAATAAATTCAAAAAAGTCCCGCCCTTAGTAACCAGCCTATCAATACAAAGTTCTAACCAAATTGTGTTGAAAAGGAAATACAAAAACAAAAGCTAAACACAAAAAACATTTTAGGGCATTGATATTAAAATGTTCTTACGACTTCAAAGCATAAAATAGCCTTTGTTGGTAGACCTTCGTAATAGTAACACAAATCATTACTTGCAAATTAAATAAAATGTCAAATAAATAAATAAAAAAACACAATAAAAATACAATACAGTTGCAATAACATGCGATGAAAAAATAAATAAACCACTAGAAAAATATGTATATATGTATATAAATATATAAAATTCATATAAAAAGAGACCTGTATTTTAAAATACTTGCCATAGAAATGTTCTCATTAATACCTGGGGGTCTGGATGCATTTAATCTCAGTTGCCACATTGTCTCCCTCATCTCTAATAAAGTCTTAAAGTTACCCCCTCTGTCATCGTCACGTGTCCTGTCCACAATAAAGAATAAAAGCTTCTTAAAGTTGGCACAAGTCAAACTATGTAAATATAGAGCGTTGGTGGTCTTTTTGTTCTTAATGTCCCTAACGTGTTCAAGGATTCTTAACCTTAATTTTCTAATAGTCTTCCCGACATAAAAACTGGGACAGCTTAAACAGGTAGCAATGTAAATAACCCTCTTGGTGTTACAATTGCAATGACCGGGACATTTAATCGTTTTATAAAAATTTTGAACTGTCACGTAAGGGCCATTATTAATGAACTTGCATACACTACAGGAACCACATTTGTTCATATTAGAACTCTTGTAGGGTCCGTTGTTAGAGTTGCCCCTTTCCAACAACTCCTTCAAATTCAACCCCCTACTATATGTAATGAGAGGTGTGTTCCCAATAATCAGGGTGGTTTCCTTGTCCATAGTGTAATGCCATGTTTCTCTTAAGATGTTAAATATTGTGTCAGAGTGTCTGTTAAATGGCAAAATCATAGCTCTCTTGTATTTCTCATGTTTAAGCTGCCCCAGTTTTTATGTCGGGAAGACTATTAGAAACTTTAAGAAGTTTTTATTCTTTATTGTGGACAGGACACCTGACAATGACAGAGGGGGTGACTTTAAGACTTTATTAGAGATGAGGGAGACAATGTGGCAATTGAGATTAAATGCATCCAGACCCCCAGGTATTAATGAGAACATTTCTATGGCAAGTATTTTAAAATACAGGTCTCTTTTTATATGAATTTTATATATTTATATACATATATACATATTTTTCTAGTGGTTTATTTATTTTTTCATTGCATGTTATTGAACTGTATTGTATTTTTATTGTGTTTTTTTATTTATTTATTTGACATTTTATTTAATTTTCAAGTAATGATTTGTGTTACTATTACGAAGGTCTACCAACAAAGGCTATTTTATGCTTTGAAGTCGTAAGAACATTTTAATATCAATGCCCTAAAATGTTTTTTGTGTTTAGCTTTTGTTTTTGTATTTCCTTTTCAACACAATTTGGTTAGAACTTTGTATTGATAGGCTGGTTACTAAGGGCGGGACTTTTTTGAATTTATTTATAACAGTCAGTTCATTAATAACCTTTTACCACTCTGATGCCTGGTTTGTTTCTAGGTGAAAGCGTTAAGTGGTACTAGTTCTTGTTTATGTACTTTTGTTTGCACTATTGTTTTTTATTACTTGATTAAAAAAGTTTTGCCTATTGGACTTGTGCTGGAGTTCCTGGCTGGCTATTACCTGGGAGTTGCATTGGACTACCTTATTGGTTTACTTCAGTGTTCTGGTTCTACTTGGATATTATCCCTGTACTGTTTTAATGTGGAATTAGGATCATGTTTTTACCTATCCATTCTCAGAGCTTTACAAAGTACATCATTCATTAAACTACATTTAATCTTATTTCAACTCTTCTCATCATTATCACCATATGATGCAACCTATTCACTAGAATACTTTGGTCTATAGAGCTCCATGTACTTAATATTGCCAAAACCCTTTTAGACATTAGTAACAAGGACTTGTCTTTATCAGTCCATGGAATCTGAATGTAGTATGATAGAAAAAACAGTGAGGTTAATAGCATTAGCATCCAGGGATCCAACAAGCACAATCAAACTGTTGTTGACTCAGTGGAACTTGGTAAGGATGGCTACCTAACCGAGAACTCTATCTTTAGTTTTGAAAAATGGAAGAAATGTGGATAAACGTGAAGTGAGTATAGTCAAAAAGTATTACTGAGAAAGGGTGGATGTGAAAACTGATGCCATTCAGATGCTACTCCCAGAATGGAACTGTGGAATGGGTGGGTGCAGAAAGTTGTGGAGGTTGTTAAAGATGAAAGGAGTAAATTCAGAGTATGAGTAGATAAGCAAGAGGTGGAAATCTAGTAGAGAGAAATGAATATCAGTGGAAAGTAATCAAGATTAGTTGAAACAAGTTGAGGAGAGCCTCAATCCTCAGTCTTGGTCGCATTCCTGTTTGATGTATTTAAGTTTACCTTGGAAAATTTGCAGATGAGGGCAATGTTGCAGGAATTGTAACACCAATGAAGGATCAGATAGAACTACATCAGCATCTAGATATATTGTACAGGTGAACACATTCAATTAGTTCTTTTTAATGAAATTAAGTGTAAAGGTGTACACCTGGGGAAAAAAGTGAAGTGCCAGTATAGTATGAGCTGTTCATTAGTTGCAGAATACCAACAATTTGATGACATATGACCTGAACATTATAATAGAAAATAATTTTACTTTTGCTTGGCACATTAGAATGATTTTGCAAAATGTTTATTCCAATAATGAAAACACTTTTCAGAATGATAACTTCATGGGATGCAGTGTTTTTTCTGTCAATTTGTAAATGTATTATAACACCCATTTTGAACTACGTTCCAGCTTTGGTATGTACACAAGTCCTGATATTACTAAACTGAAAAAGGTACAAAAATCACTAGAAAATTAAAGGTCTAAGAAATATTAATTATTAATAAATACTAAAAAAAAGTTTACATGTGTTTATAGTTTATTATAGGCAAATTACATGACGTCTGATTTGGGTGTTCAAAAGTTTGAAAAATGAAAAAAAATGAAAGTACTTTGGGAGCTACCCTTTTGAAGCACAAAGGAAGTACTAAAAATAATCAGAAACTCAATGACTTGGTAGATATGAGAACTAGGTTAAGTAGAAACTATTTCCATACTAAAGTTGGATGCAAATGGAATTTATTACCAATTTAAATCATACAGGCAGATATCTTGTGATGTTTTAAAAATAAATTGGATTTATTGCTTGGATTCAAAGCTTATTGGACTGAGTCTGAGTGTAAAACTGCCAGTAATGATGTCAGGCCTACCTTTATATAGGTATTATATTTTTATACATATTTCATCATCTCATTCTATATACGAATACTGATTCATAATATGTTTTTATGTATTAATTATTTTTGGAATTTTAAAGTTTTAGAGTGAGCCTTTAAATATGCATTTATATTGTTCTTTTTCTTCAGAAAGAGTATGTTATTTCATTTGAAGTTACAGTTTTTATTTGAAGCAACAGCTTTCTGCCTTAGCTAAGGATTTTTTCATCATGTCAATTGGTTAATTGAATAATGAATTAATGAATCCAACAATTTATCAATTAAACATACTATATAAGCTACATCTCTAGTTACAGTTAATAGATCTGAAGAAGCGTACTGTTTGTATGTGAAAGCGCTCATCTCTCTCGTTTTTTGTACTCAATAAAGAAGAACTGTTTGCTGCATAATCGTGGTGGTCCTCATCCTTGTGTTTCCTACGATTTTTCCTGCTTTTGTGACTTAGTGGTGAGGACCTTTGGAGGTTTTGCTGGGATTGTATTACATATTCTGCTGCTGTTTACTTTATCCTTGGCTGCCTACACACGATGGATGTTATTGCAATAGAGTTAGAGTATGTACCGAACAAACCAAGTGGAATAAGGAAATGGAATAGCTTATTGGAATCTAAAGACAACCCTCTACTAAATATTAATATGGAACATATATCTGAGACACCTAACACAGAAAAAGGTAACGTAGATAGAATGAAAGACTTTAATGTTACCTTAAGAGAACTAGAAAATATCATGTATAAACTATACAGACTTATTTGGCAAAGACGCCATCTAGAAGCATGTCTACATTTCAAAATAATTCCCAGAGGGATGAGGGTTCTAGTCATGCCCTCATATGGTGATACTCACCCTGAGTTACTTCGCAAGTGGCAGCAATTAAACCTAGACTTGGGGTTTAACTATATAAAGCTTTTGCTAGAACACTTTTTACCGATAGAGAAAGATCTTAATATACAAGCCGAATCCTTAAGCAAAGATATCATGGCGAATTTTAAGGAGGAACTCTTCCAACAGAGATTAGACAGTATGTTCAATCAACTCTCTATATATGGCGAAAAACTGCAACAAGTAAAAACACGAAAACTACATAGAGACCACATGGACTTTGTTAACAACCATGTTTTTGCTTGGCCAAGATACAGGGAAACTGATACGAATGAGAATGTGTCTCCTACATACTCTGAACAAAACCGAGAACATTCTTCTAATCAAAGTTATGCTTCAGCCTTAACAAACACTAGTTCCACCTTAAGGAATCCGGCTGCCATAATTGAAACCCCTACGTCATCTACATCTTTGACACAAACACAGAATCACGAAGTGAGAGACACTCCCCCTTGCAATCAACAAGCTTTTGTTCAACAGAATGCAAATACGCAAGGTGCCAAACTGAAAATTAAACAGGGGAATTTAGAGAGTTTTTTACCTCTTCCATTGAAGTTTCGGAAGAATTTTCAGAGCAGATCGAGGAGCAGAGGTCGCACCAAAAGGAAGCACTCGGGAGAAGAAATGACATTGAACAACAGAAACAGAAGAAGAGAACAGAGGACCTAGTTTTTAATTTATCGAAACGGACTCTAACAGAGACTGACTATACATTATTGAATAAAGGGTTATCATTTATACCTGCCCAGGTTAGTAACATAAGTGAAGTGCTAACTGACCTGCGGCTTTTCGTTCGCAAGATTAACTTAAAATGTATGTTTAAAAGCAAAGTGCATGATAATGTTTCTGAAAATGAAGTTAATGTGAATTTTAGAAAGAAAAGTACTTTTACGCCTTCACAAACACCAGTTACAGAATGTTTCATTAAGGCTTGCGAAACAGATTTTTATAGATATTTTAACAGTAAAATGAGTAATCTATATACTAACATTTCACATTTTGAATGGGAGTCACTTTATGCCCTTCAACGTGACAAGAATATAATAATAAAGCCTGCAGATAAAGGGGGTGGAATAGTAATTTTAGATTATATTTCTTATAATACACTGATGCTTACTATGCTTAGAGAAACTGATACATATAAGGAGATCAATACTAATGACTTAACCAAAGTCATTTTTTCAGTACATCAGGAATTATATGACTTTTTAATATGTAGACAGATAGATCAAGAATTATATCAATATTTTTTGATAGAGCAACCCAAGATTCCTTATATAAAAGGGTTGCCAAAAATACACAAAGGAATAATACCACCACCCCTACGACCAATAGTAGTAGGTGAAGGGTGGGTTACGGAAACCATGTCAGTTTACATAGAGGAAAAATTAAGACCCATTATTAATGAGATAACCTCTATCTTAAAAGATACACACCAACTTCTAGAGGTATTAACAGATTTTGAAGAAGGTATTCCCACTAATAGTATCCTAATCACTATGGACATGAGAAATTTGTTCACTTCTATCCCCAATAGCTATGGCTCTGATGCCATTAGATATATTTTGAACAGAACAGATAGATATAATAATAATGAAAAAATTCTGCTGAATGCCATTCTTAATCTTGTATTGAATAACAACGTTTTTATGTATGACAAGATGTTGTTTTTGCAACAATGGGGAGTGGCTATGGGCACTCCCTGTGCAAATACCTATGCGAATCTTGTTGTCTATTACTGGGAGTGCATGCATTTGTTCAACAATGTCAGATTTGATAAAATGTTATTATATAAAAGATTTGTAGACGACATTATAATTTTCTGGGATGGTACTTTACAAGAATTTTTGGATTTAGTGGAATATTTAGAATCCACAACTTCTTTTTTCAGGTTTACCTTTGAATATTCTACAACAAGAATTAATTTCTTAGATGTAACTATCATTAAAGATGACAATGGTAAACTGAGTCACACCATCTATAGAAAACCTTGCTGGAAAAACACATTATTGGAATACAGTAGCATGCACCCCAGACACATATTTTACAACATTGTCAAGGGTCAACATATAAGAGTTAATAAACTATGCAAGAACCATGATGACAGAATGGAACAAATACTGAAGCTTGATAACATGTTCATAGAGAGGAACTATAATAGGGTATTGATTGAACGGGCCAAATTACCATCTGGGTCCATTTCCACTTCCCATAAACAAAGAAAAAATCACTATCTGATACATGATAAATATAAGTCCTATAAAGAAGTCATATCATTTCAGACTAGATATACTAGTGACAACAAGAGTATAACAGATGTCATACGGAAGAATTGGCATATACTACTTACGAATGATGAAGTGAAAGACCTAATAGGAATTAAACCAAGATTCACATATACAAATAGTAAGAACCTTAAAAGACTATTATGTACTGAGAAACAAAATTATGAGGCACATATGATTGATGACATGCAACAAAGAGACATAAGAGGAAATTTGATCAGGCCTTATGCAATAGGAACGCATCCATGTAAAAAGTGTAATATGTGTGGATATATTTCAGAAGATATAGATTTCATACACCCCCAACTAGATATTAAGTTTAAACCTAATTTTAGATCGACCTGCACTAGTTCAAACTTGATATATTTAGCTAACTGTCAGGACTGTGATGCGTTCTACATTGGGATGACTACAAGATCCCTGAAAGAACGCATCTATAATCATATATATGACATTAGAAAAAAAGATTTGAAAAATGCTTTAGCTAAACACACATCAAATTATCCAGAACATAGTTTTAAATTTAGAATCCTACAACTGGTACATACAAGTAATAGGAAAGGAGATGGGTTTAATGAACTAGAAAGCATAGAGTTGCAATGGATTCTTAAATTTAAAGCACATTACACCCCAGGCTTGAATCACTATATTAGTGTAAGATCAGTACTTAAAAAAGGAGTTTAAAATAATACATAGTGTTATAAAATGAAACAATACTTTAAACACACGAATCATATTTCTTAGGTACACTAATTTTAACCGATGCATATATAGTTGTGTTAAAGGTTATATAATAGTACGTGAATACAGCCTTGAGTATTCAGGTATTTAATCTATTCTATCCCCACTTGAGAGGTTTATGAAATACAACATTCATATAGACTGACCCCCTCTTAATTCTTTCAATTTTAACACATAGCTATATTTATTAAATACATATATATACTATATTCTTTATATCTTAGTTTTGTATCAATAATGTTAAATTTATATTATACATTTCATCTTATTTAATCTAGATATTATTATATGTATTTTCATATTTATTTACTAAAGACACATATTTATATTTATATTTATATATTTATATTTCATATATTTATCATCTATATCTATTCCATATACATATATATATTTCTTCCATAATATGAAGGTTTTAGATTCTTATACATCAACTAGATATACTTTGATTATACATATTTTAACATATAATATAAAGTTATTCTATTCTATTGATCACATTATTCTATGAGTTATTACAATACACATATATAAACAACCCATATTTTAACTCCCATATATATATATATATTATTTTTTACAATTTTATGCATAGTGTTTTAAGTATATTATATATATTTTTTATAGTATTAGACAAGCCTATATGAAATATGAAATGCTACCTATAAGTATATACCATATATATACTAGACGCATATCGACATATAAACATACACACAATATATTTCAGGACATAATTATTTATCTATTTTCACTTCAGACACATGCGCTATTTATATACATACTTTAATAACGCATTTTCTTTAATGTAGAAATTTCTTAGTATCTGAAATGCGCAGTAACGAAAGGAGATATAGTTTTGTTCCGTTACGCAGTCACACTGATAAAGGTCTCCTAGAGTAGTCCTTGCATCAGATACATAGCTGTCTCCTGGAGTTTTTGAGAAGCTATAGGGATTTTGTTCTACGATGACTTTGGACACGACACACATAGTTAGGTCACGGTCTAGTTTAATGGATGAAATATTTAGAATGTTTATACGAAGTTACTCTCGTATATTAACATAAGAAGTGATTTTTTGATTCTAAATAAGATACGTACACCAAAGTGGCACATATATTTATTTATTTATTTTTTTTTTTTTTTTCTCTCAGATATGAATGCCACTTTTGATGTTTTTGATACACTATATAATACATTAAACTACATCTATATTCCCATTATATATTTTCATTTTTATTTTATTTTATTTTAGAAATGAGATTATCGTCAATGCTTATTTTTAAGTGAATATATTATTAAGTTATTAGCTTCTTCTATTTATACATATTTCATCGTCTCATTCTATATACGAATACTGATTCATAATATGTTTTTATGTATTAATTATTTTTGGAATTTTAAAGTTTTAGAGTGTGCCTTTAAATATGCATTTATATTGTTCTTTTTCTTCAGAAATAGTATGTTATTTCATTTGAAGTTACAGTTTTTATTTGAAGCAACAGCTTTCTGCCTTAGCTAAGGATTTTTTCATCATGTCAATTGGTTAATTGAATAATTAATTAATGAATCCAACAATTTATCAATTAAACATACTATATAAGCTACATCTCTAGTTACAGTTAATAGATCTGAAGAAGCGTACTGTTTGTACGTGAAAGCGCTCATCTCTCTCGTTTTTTGTATTCAATAAAGAAGAACTGTTTGCTGCATAATCGTGGTGGTCCTCATCCTTGTGTTTCCTACTAAACTGAAAAAGGTACAAAAATCACTAGAAAATTAAAGGTCTAAGAAATATTAATTATTAATAAATACTAAAAAAAAGTTTACATGTGTTTATAGTTTATTATAGGCAAATTACATGACGTCTGATTTGGGTGTTCAAAAGTTTGAAAAATGAAAAAAAATGAAAGTACTTTGGGAGCTACCCTTTTGAAGCACAAAGGAAGTACTAAAAATAATCAGAAACTCAATGACTTGGTAGATATGAGAACTAGGTTAAGTAGAAACTATTTCCATACTAAAGTTGGATGCAAATGGAATTTATTACCAATTTAAGTCATACAGGCAGATATCTTGTGATGTTTTAAAAATAAATTGGATTTATTGCTTGGATTCAAAGCTTATTGGACTGAGTCTGAGTGTAAAACTGCCAGTAATGATGTCAGGCCTACCTCTAATTCTGTAACATTGTACCTGTGGCTGCTAAGTGAACAAGTAGAAAGAGTGAGATAGAGGGCAACTAATACACAGAGTTTGTCAAGATAGTCTGAATCTTACTCATCTATCAGAAGGAATATTAGGATATTATGGTTTTCATAGAGTTGCAGATCATGTTTATATGAGACTGACCAACAAAAGCTGACTTTAGATTCAAGAGAGTTTGCAAGGTAGAAAACAGTTAAAAAATGTGATGCTACCAAGATGTAGAAATCTGTAAATTCCACAGTTGTAACGTTAAGGTATATTTAATGAGGGCAGAAGCAGACTGGAAAGGCTAGGAAATGGCAATGGGTAAAGTTCAATATGGAAAGTGCTTTGTTCTGAAGAAAAAAAGGCAATATTTCTCAGAGGAGACCACCATGAATCCTTGTAACCAACAACTCGTATCATACTTGCTTGGGCACAATAAACCACAAAGTAAAAGTACAGCTCATGTGCACACATTCTCAGAATGCATGTACTTAATCTGCTCACTTATAAGTGAATGTGACAAAATATAAGTGGTTTCTGCAGAGAGAGAGAGAGCAAAAGAGAGAGAGAGAAATAAGCAAGCTCCCTGCATCCCCATTTGAAGGCAAGTCCCCCTCCCAAATTTTAGTATCCTCACTTCCAGATCAGTGCAGCTCAGAGAAATAGTGATGTTGTACTTGCTTCAGTCTCGCTCTGACTTTCACCAACACATCAGATCATGCAATCTTGGCTACTAACAGTAATACTAATGTAAAGATCTGAGGGAATGCTAGCGGGTTTGAAAATTGTGCATCAAGGTCTATAGTGAGGTAGTGAAAGTGAGCCTTCTTATAAACCATTTGAAGCTGGGAATGGGCAGAAGAGCTACTAAGATTAGCGCTCCCTCGAATTCTCAAAGCATTTTGGCAAGAAGGGAACTGAGCATTCCAGACCGAGAATTCAGTGTCACTAATGAGTATTATGTAAGCAAAGAAGCTCCAAGAAAGGAGATGATGGAAATACTGGTATTACTGGAAGAAAGGGAGCTGGACACAATGACTGCAGGAGGCAAGGCAGAAGTAAAATAAAGAAGTAAGGAGTCAAAGCAGGTGGGACTAGATGATAGCCACAAGGAAGGTGAGCTGCTAGTAGCACTGGATAAACAGCAATATGTAGCAGAAGGAAGGAAATGCGATGAGTGTAAGGCATGAACATCTGCAGTAAGCATGAAAAGTAACAAATATGTATATTAAAGGAACGGGGGGGTGAATAGGGTATGTGGGGTATATTAAAGGAATGGGGGGATACGGTATATGAGGTGTGACATCCGCAGTAAGCATGAAAAGTAACAAATATGTATATTAAAGGAACAGGGGGGTGAATAGGGTATGTGGGGTATATTAAAGGAACAGGGGGGGATACGGTATGTGGGGTGTGATATCCGCAGTAAGCATGAAAAGTAACCAATATGTATATTAAAGGAACAGGGGGGCAAATAGCATATGTGGGGTATATTAAAGGAATGGGGGATACAGTATGTGAGGTGTGACATCCGCAGTAAGCATGAAAAGTAACAAATATGTATATTAAAGGAACAGGGGGGGTGGATAGGGTATGTGGGGTATATTAAAGGAATGGGGGGGATACGGTATGTGGGGTGTGACATCCGCAGTAAGCATGAAAAGTAACCAATATGTATATTAAAGGAACAGGGGGGTGAATAGGGTATGTGGGGTATATTAAAGGAATGGGGGGATATGGTATGTGAGGTGTGACATCCGCAGTAAGCATGAAAAGTAACAAATATGTATATTAAAGGAACAGGGGGGTGAATAGGGTATGTGGGGTATATTAAAGGAATGGGGGGATATGGTATGTGAGGTGTGACATCTGCAGTAAGCATGAAAAGTAACCGATATGTATATTAAAGGAACAGGGGGTCGAATAGGGTATGTGGGGTATATTAAAGGAATGGGGGGATATGGTATGTGGGGTGTGACATCCGCAGTAAGCATGAAAAGTAACCGATATGTATATTAAAGGAACAGGGGGTCGAATAGGGTATGTGGGGTATATTTAAGGAATGGGGGGATATGGTATGTGAGGTGTGACATCTGCAGTAAGCATGAAAAGTAACAAATATGTATATTAAAAGAACAGGGGGGTGAATAGGGTATGTGGGGTGTGAAGTTTAACATTTTAAGGTATATAAAGATGCAGCAACAATTGTCTCTCATTTGTTTGGGAAGTTTGCCTAAGGTATATCAGTAGAAAAATGTCACTGTTTAATAAGATTCTTTATTAGCAGTTATGTGCCTTGTAAAATTACATAAAGATCCATACAGAGTGCAGAACTAGCTGTACAGTGTCTATATGCACCCACGGATATAAAGGGTGACTAAGTTAGGGTGAAGTTGGAAGTAGAAGATAAGGAAGTTTGGGAGGACAGCAAGGTGCAGCCCAGGTGGATAAAGAGGGAGAGAGAAGGGAGAGTGTGTGTGTATGTGTGTTGGTGGGGAACAGGAAGAGGATTAAGAACTCAGAGGCTTCGGTTAAGTTGCAATGGCATTGAGAAGGCTGGCAAGAAAACTGACATATAATAAAGGAGGGATAGTTGAAAACATTAGTTCTACTAGTTACTTATAAAAGTAATATGTTATTATTACTAGTAACTTTTAAGTGAAAGTAATATATTAATATTACTTATTACTTTTCTAAAAAAACTAATATATTACTATTACTGGTTACAAACTAAAGTAATGCATTACTTTTACACAAGTATAGTTTATCAATTATAATATTGAGATTTACTCACAAAAGTAAGCACATGCATGTAAGTGTATCATTAAAGTTGCATACACAATGTTACAGTGATAATGAATATCATTTAACAGTTGTAAAACTCCAGCAGACTAGTCTTTATAGCTGGGGAGCACAGTGGTGCAGGGGTTAGTGTTGTCACCTCACAGTAAGATGTTCTCTGTTTTGATTCTCGGCAGGAGTGCCTTCTGTGCAGAGTCTGCATGTCCTCCCTGTGTCTTTAAGGGTTTCCTCCAGGTGCTCCTGTTTCCTCCCACATTCCCAAGACATGCTGCAGCTGGATTGGATATTCTAAATTGGCCCTAGGTGTGAGTGTGTGCGTGTGTGTGTCTTCTGAGGAAGGTTGGGCGCTGAGCTGGCAACTCAATACTGTAAAACTCTACTGCCACCTGTTCTGCAGACTAATGATCTGCTGTGGTGACCCCTAATGGGAACAACTGAAAGGAGAAGAAGATGATTAGCCTTTATAGCTAGAGAGTCACAAATAATAATTAAACCAAATCATACACAGCCAGCAGTACAAGACCTATAAAAACCTATCATATTTTGTCTATTTTCAGCAACTAAAACTTGAAACCCAAAAAGAAATTTTAAATAAACATAACAAAAAATTGTCAAAACAAAAGTTGGTTGATCAAAGATCCACCTGAAGAATCCTGCTTGGAGCAGTGGATTGGGGTGCTGGGTGTTAAACCAATGAGTGGTGAGTTCGATTCCGATTGTCGGCGGTATGGAGAACCAATGCCGTTTATTATACGGCAAGGTAAGGATATGATCTCTAGCAGGCTTGAATTGTTCCAGTGTTAGGAGTTGTTTTAGTGGGTGAGAGTCCCACAGTACCAGGGCAGGGCCAGAGTTTGGTCATTATTATCTTTCACCTCCTAGCAGTGCTAAAAAAAAATGAAGTAAATTATGCTCCAGACTAATTCTAATGATCTATTATGAATCATACCTCTCAACTTGGAGACATCAAAAATCTGGACAAAGGCCCATAAAAAGTAGGTACAACTGGCCAAAAATCTGGATGCTGATCAACATAAAATGCTCATGTATAATAATGTAACTCCGCCCACTCCAGTGGAATTGTGGGATACCAACAGTCAAATAATTGTGAAAATGTTCCCCAATTTAACATTAACTCTGGAAATATGCATTCACACAGAAGCACCAGTTAAAGTCCCTTTACAGCATTAAGGGAAGTAGTATTCAATAGGTACGTAAAACACTTTGCATTCTACTTTCTGCCCTACCACACTTCTAGCATATACACACTGATGCACCATTAGCTGCTCCCTTACAGAAATTTAGTAAAATAACATACATCAATAACTAACATATATAAAAGAACTGTGCACTCTGTTACTCTTTAATATGAATCCAAAGTCTGTCATAACAATCATTGGTATAGCAAACCACTGTTGTTGTCAATATGTGGGTATCAAGTCAATCTGATCAATGGATAAAATAAATCTGATTTGGAAACCTTCTGCTCTTGTAGTTATGTAAATACCAATGTGCATTAGTAGGTTTTGTAAACAAATCTGGTAGCTGCTGATGCTGGGCACTGATTCATACCTTTGTCACCAAAAGACAGGACACTGGTAAATTGACAATCCTCCAAATTGTCTGTGAGTATGTATAATATGACATATGTATTTGTGTGTGCATGAGTGTCTCTCCTCTTATAGACTGGCACTGTGCCCATGATTTGTCTACTTTGCACCCACTGCTTGCTATGAGGGACTCCTACTCCCTCACAACACTCAGCTGGTTAAATTAAATATCAGAGAATGACTGAATAAAACAGTAAAGTAATGTTTTTAGAATGTATAAAATAACTAAATTGTAAAGCAGCAGTGTTGTACTCATTATGTATGTAGAAGGTGTAGCAGTATTGTTCTTTAAGAGTACAGCAATGTGCACTTAAAATACCATGTTAAAATTACTGTAAAAAGCTTCACAGTGGAATGTGATGCACTGTTAAATGTTTTGCTTTATTAGGCAGCACAAATAATATCACATATATGTAGTGAAACAGCTGTGATCAACACTGAAACATGTGATGGCAAACATTTGGTTGATAAGATATGTATACCAGCATCAAGAGTGTGGTATATTGGGGAATTACATTTATTCTGTGGTATGGTTATCTCAGACTTAAAATAATTAAGTAGCATGGGAGTGGAGGAGGCCCTTGCTGTTTGCAGCATTCCTCTTTGATATCTGCATCACTTAGTGTTTAATGCAACTTCAAAACAATACAAAATAACAGTTTTTAAAATTAAAACATAATAAATTGGTACTTTCTAAATTTTGCAGTACCATACCTCTCAAACTCTTAGCACAAGAAATCTGGCCAAAGACTAGCATAATGGGAGGACAAAGGCCCAAAAATAGGGACAAATTTAAAAAAAATGCTCTTATAAACTTAGAAAGCTGATAGAATAACAGGATTTGTGTTAGTATGCATTTTATGAAGGATATGAAGTCTGAAACTTAGATATGTTATTTAGTGACTTCAGTCCTCCGTGATTTACCAGAAAACTACACATTTTATAAGAAAGAGACCAAAACTATGAAGCTGAATCTGGACAGTTGAGAGTATGTTACACACACACACCTACCTTCTCTCCGCTATCTCTCTCTCTCTCTCACACACACACACACACACACACACACACACACATGCACACACACATGCACACACAAACATCTACCTTTTCTTTGCTCTCACACAGCCACACAGTCATACACACACCTACTTTCTAACACAGTAAAACACACACTTTATCTATCGTATGAATGGCTAGTTTAAATTACATATACACACACACACACACACACACACACACACACACACACACACACACACACACACACACACACACACACACACACACACACACACACACTATCTCTCTCATACAGCAAAGCGAACTGCCATTTTAACTGACACATAATCATACACTTGCCCACTCATACACTCACTCACACTTACCTCGGCATGGCTAGTTTGTAAGTGCGGACTGAGTTTACATCCATAGCACACATTAGTAGTCACACTAGAGTTGATGTTGCAGCCTTTCAGTCCTAAAGTAGAAGTTAAATGCTGGATTTTGTGGTGGCCACTTTTACTTTTTATTAAGCTTGCAACTTAAAATACCTAGTATTTACAAACTTTAATTATGGCACGTACGCTTGTAGAGGACAGTTAAAATATTTTCCCATTCTACTCATGGATTTACTAACTTGCATGGCTCTGTTAGTTTGTAAAACCTGTATAAGCTGCACTTATGTTATTTTAATGCAACACCACACTTGTGCAGAATTCTATGGTTGCGTCAGTCAAGTACTGCTCTAATTATTATTATTAGTTGACTGCAGTGTGTTACTCTTTCTCGAAAATATTTTCATTCTTGACATCCTTTATAAAATGCATACTAACGCAGAACGTGTCATTCTAAAACCATTTTAAGTCTATAAGTGCCCTATTGAAAACTTTTTCTTGATTTCAGACCATTGACCCCTCCACACCTTATGTTTGGCTAATGGCTATGTTTAAAACGTTTTGTGCTGGGATGCTGAGTGGTATACGAGTTCTGCAGGCTGCTGGCTCTTAAACTGCATTTCTTTACATTTGGGAAACATTTGAAACACAAACTCACTAACATGACTTCCACCTTACAAACTGCAGGATAATATATGATCGTACTTACCAATTATTCCCGATTTTGCTCTGCCTCTGGCAAATACTTGATTTTCTTTTAAATTGTTGAGGATTTCAACAACTCAGTATATCATTTTGTTCAAAATGCATACGGACACAAAATCTGTAAGTAAATTAGAATAATAGATGCCTGAATCTGCATCTTTATATGCCTCCTCTGGCATTATCTACACGTGGGTCATGAAATCAATGACATCGGCAATTGTTCCTGTAGTCAGTAAGGCGTAGCAAATGGTCCTCCTTAAAGAAGACTTTGGCATCACAGAGTGTTTTTTTTTCAATTGAAGCCTCTTAAATTTGGGATGGTTCCAGCGCCCTTGTCTGCATGTCAAAATCGGGATTTAATGGAATCAATTGGGAATTTGTGGCACCCTATTATTTTGAGCTCAAAACCAGGAAATGCTGAGGAATTTGATACAGTTGAGAGGTATGTTATGAATGCTACTTGCTATGAGTTGTGCCAATATTATATTCAATTTTTTTTGTCCAAATCGCCCCTTCAAAGTCTCTATTATCTCCTAACATCTGATTACTATCCATACTATCCAGGGCCCCCGGAAGTTTTCTATTGCTCTTTAGGAGATCATATCGTCCACATTGAGAACCACTGGTTTAAGCAAAAGTAACTTACATTTAAGTTACTAGTTACTAAAAAAGTAATATATTACTATTATTTTATTGCTATTTGGAAAAAAGTAACTAGTTATATTACTAGTTACTAGAAATTGTACTATATTACATTAATATATTACATACTGGAATATATTACTCCCAATACTGGTTGAGAAGAATTGGCTTAGGAGAGTCAAGGAGTAATAGGAACCACATAATGTTTCTTAAGATTAAAGGAATTAAGACAAACTCATTTGTGTGTGGAGGTCATATTTTCAACCATCCTTGATCATAAAAGGTCTGGGGAGAGCAGCATTTAAGGGGGAGAGACAAGTGGTAGGAAGAGGCTACGTAAGGACAGAATAGAATGAACAGTGAAAATAGTAACATGGAATTATTGGGGTACAATAGCTTGGCTAAAATGGAGAGGGTGTTCAGAAGATGACAGATGGGGGAGTCAAATATAGAAATGATGATACAGAAAGAGAAGTCAAAGCAAAGGCAAGCTAGAAAATGATGTAGGAGAAGGTTTGGGTGGGTATAGGGTGATGACAGGGAAGGAAGACAGGAATGGTGATATTCATTAGTGGAAAAATAATAGTAGTGAAGGGAGGCAATTGAACAAAGAAAAGAATATAGGAAATGGGAGGTGTTATGTTCCTTTTCTAATCCAAGTAGAGATGTGTGGAAAAAATATTTAGGGCGTTTCTGAACTTCTAAGGAAAATTACAAGGGGGTATAAGAGTGAATATGGAAGGTCATCTTTAATATTTTGTTGGAAAATAGGTTACATGAGAGAATAAAGAAGGAAAGTTCAAGTGGGCATGAAAGAGGAATGATTATTTGATATTTGGAAGATGGAAAACTAGGTAAATAAAGAATGTATTCATTTGAGGGATGAAAGCAAACAAACTTAAAAAATGTACTGGATTAATTTTTGATAGAGAGATGATAATGCAGAGAGGGTAGACACTAATAAAATGTACATATTTTAGTTCACCTGTATAAAACAATGTAGATGAGGGAGCATAGGGTACATGGGAGATGGAGCTTAACCCTTAGGATTGCGAAGGGGTGGATGAAATAAGATGGACTCCAATATAACTTCTGGCAACTGGATACATACTGGACCCCTTCAGAATGTTTAATACTGAAATTAAAATGATAAGCGCTTTTGTCCACTGATAGATGTAGACTTCAGCAGATAAAGCAATTGAAATTAACAGGTGTTATATAATTACTTTAAATGTGACATCAAACAGTATTGTCTAATCAGAGCAGCTCAAACTATATGCATAGGATAAGCACATTTAAGTGTATGTACCTATGCAAACAACATTTACACTTGCATTTGTGTAAAACTATGACCACATAAAAATCCCTACCACATTTTCTTAATCCAAATAAAATTCACATAAATATGTTTATATATAAATAAATATCATGCAACAATAATTTACAAATAGTTTAATCAAAGTCCTAAAAATAACTTGTTAATTATTATTCCCACCAGTAAAAAAATACAGGTATGTATAAATCCTGTTATAAAAGTATAAATATATACCTGATGTTACCCAAGTGGTCTACCATCCAAACACTAACCAAGCCTTACCCTGCTTCGCTTCCACAATCAAATAAGGTCGGGTACATTAAGACTGGTACAATCACAATATGAAAACACTCAAAAGAATTAATTAAGATGAAAATGCCTTAAGTTTTAATAAACATGTGATAGAAAGTATATTGTTTAAACCTGACCAAGCAAAAGAATTTAATTCTAGCTACCAAAATAACTCCTTCTCCTCTAAAATGAACATCCATGGGCCCCTCTAGCATAATTCCACATTGTCAATGGCCATAAACTTAAAAGAATGTGTTGGATATTTATTTATTTGTTTGTTTATTTATTTTAGTTTGATGACTGAGGTAGTCCGCTTGGCCTGGAAAGCCCATTTTCAGTGGCGGCCTGGGGAGAAAAGCTCCGCAAATATAAACAATTATGCAAAGTTGAAAATACAGACCTAACAGTTATACAAAGTCATAAACACAGACACAGATGATTAAACAAAGTTTAAAGTTGAGAACAATAGTAGCATGGAAATGATGAAACTCATTAGTTAAAAGACTGACTCATATAGTCTAAGTAATATTTACAAGGTGTAAATGTGATTATATAGTCTAAGTAATATATACAATGTGTAAATGTGATTATATAGTCTAAGTAATATTTACAATGTGTAAATGTGATTATATAGTCTAAGTAATATATACAAGGTATAAATGTGATTATATAGTCTAAGTAATATTTACAAGGTATAAATGTGATTATATAATCTAAGTAATATATACAATGTGCAAATGTGATTATATAGTCTAAGTAATATTTACAAGGTATAAATGTGATTATATAGTCTAAGTAATATTTACAAGGTATAAATGTGATTATATAATCTAAGTAATATATACAATCCCCGGGATTCATGAACCTTGCGCCAGGCACACGCATGGCGTAGGTGCCACAACGCCAGACATGGCCGCCGAGAAATTCAGGTACGATCCAAACCCACGTGCATCAGCGGCGTACGCCGGAGTTGCGCCGCCTCCAGCGTAGGTATGTTAAATACCCCATGTGCGGTGTTGCACCATGCAAATGAAGGCAAGTAGCGATTCAGAAGTGGCGCGGGCGTAGCATAACAGCACGGCAATGTAAACCAAAAAAAACGGTTTACATATATCCAAACATGACATAGGAGTAACGGAAGGCTGCCAACGTCATGTGTCATAGTGGTGCAACATGGCAATGTGGAAAGAAATCGAGAATGTCAAAGGAAAACCTGCAGAAAATGTAAATAACGACATAAATGTCATGTATGCAGAAACCACAGCAGAACCCCAGGACATGTCCGTGGAAGGTGAGGAACAATGAAGTAATATGACAATGCCATAAAAGAGCAGTATAAGACACATCAGCATCACAGCCACAATACACCATAGTATGAATGGAAAGCCACAACCACAGCCCAAGGGTTGCCAAGGAGTGGCGTCGGTGTCTGGCGCCGTAACCATGTATTAGTAGTCAATGCCATGCAAATGAGGCAGATAATACTGAATCGCAAAACCCCCGCCGGTGTAAGGCTGCACCAAACGGCGCAGCGGTAAAACACCGAGGAGTGGCGTAGAGGGAACACCTGTCAATCGCAGAGGGATGTGCCGCCGTAGGAGGAAGCACATTGGAGCCCAGCAAACCTGGGCTGTACAATGCACACCACAGCATCAGGACCGGCGTGTGAGGAAATAGATGAGGTGAGAGTATACAATGCGCGCACAGATGCATGTGCACGAGGATGACTCCGTTCCCCAAACCAGTCATGTGACGGCCGCCCCGTCAACAACCATGCATACAGGAAGGTGATGTGGAGAATAGGAGGAAATGCGGAAGCAGTGTAATTGGAGCCGTAATGAGTAATTAACACCAATCAACCGACGGAGGGCAATCGGTGGCAGCTGACAACTCTGCATGCAGAAATCTGCAAAACGGGAAAGGGGAGGAATATGAATGCAAAGAAAGTAGTGGATGTTGCAGAAATGCAAAGAGCGATGAACCGATACAGCACAGCCAAGGAGAGAGTTAGCATAACGGCAGCGGCAAACAAAGTGCATGACATGTCATGTGCCTGCAGGATGCACTCCCATAAATAGTAGGTGCAACGTGCAGAAACAGTAAAGTAAGGTGTAAAGCTAAACCAATGCAAGCAAGTGTAATGTAACAACAAAGGCAACAGCGTTGCAGTGCCAACGGTAAAACACGGTAGATAGCCCACAGATACGGCAGCAGAGACACACCCAATGACATCACCGGGTGTACAGCGGAACACTATAAAGTGGGAATGCACACAACACACAGCGTGAATTCCCAAACGCTGCGCCTTACGGTGTAAACACACGGGGAACTTTTAAAATGTATATGTTGGGTGCTGCCATGGCCGTGATGCATCAGCATGTGTTAGAGACAGACGGAGTTGCGGAGGAGGGTGCCGACAACTACCGGAGGCCTCAGAGGAGAAGGAGAGTGTTCAGACCAAGGGTGACCTACCAGGGGCTGCAAGACCTGGAGATAGTAGAGCGTTACAGGGTGGACAGGGACACATTACAGCAAATAGTGGAGCTGTGCCGGCCAAGCCTGAGAACAAGAGACAACAGAGGGGAGCCCATCCCAGTGGACACAAAGGTATGTGTAAGCTTGCGAATACTGGCAACAGGTACCTTTCAAAGGCCAACCGGGGATATAATGGGCATCTCACAGGCATCAGCATCCAGGGTACTACACCAGTTTCTGGATGCCATGTTACGACATGCCCATGAGTATATATACTTCCCCAGATCTCAGGAGGAGCTGGCTAGCAATATGCCCCACTTCCACCGTGTTGCACAATACCCGGAGGTACTGGGTGCGATAGACTGTACGCACATAGAAATCAAGTCACCACCCGGGGAGCAGGGTAGGCGCTACATAAACCGCAAGGGATTCCCCTCCATCAATTGCCAGGTCGTGTGCAATGCGCAGGGCATTATCATGGATGTGTGTGCTGGCAGCCCCGGAAGCTACCACGACTCCCATATCTGGCATGCCTCACAGCTGTATCAGGTATTCGCCAGGGGGGACATCACACAAGGTCACCTTGTGAGGGATGCTGGCTACGCATTGGAGCCGTGGATGATGACACCCATCAGAAATGCACACACACACATGCAAGAACGCCATAATGAGGCACACGTACAAACCAGAATAATCATAGAGCGTGTGTTTGGGATGTTGAAATCACAGTTCCGGTGCTTGGATACATTTGGTGGAGCCTTGCATTACTCTCCAGGCACATGTGCCCACATATTCATAGTATGTGCTATGCTACATAATATGATCCTGCGGAAACAACTGCCGCAGGGACATAATGGTGTAGGGCCACCAAGCCCGCCACAACTGGCAAGGCAAGCACAGGCACAGGGCGTTCAGCGCCATGAACACACTGTGCCAGCCCCAGTAGGCAGACGGAGGCGTACCCAATATGCCTATGCCTTGGCAAAGAGGGAACGTATAGCACATACTCTGACAGCGTAGGCCCCATGGACTGACACCTCCCTACCTGCACACACAGTGAAATGGATGGCACACAAACATGTCCGCCCGTAATGTGTACTGTATGGGCGGTCCCATGTGTGACTCCAACATAAGTAGCACCCAAACACCGCACAACCAACAGCCAGCGGAGCATGGAACGGCAACACCTCAACCGCACGCGGGTCTGACAGCAGACAGCGTAGCCGTATGCTGCCACGTTCGGCGCAAGGTGTCTACATATGTGCATACACAAATATGGATATAGATATCATTACACACGTAGAAATATATGTACACATACACAGATATAAAGTACAACAAGTTCAACAGGGAATCACAGGGATGCAAGGTTACAGATGCAGTAAAATGCGAACTCTCAAGATAGTAAACATACTGAACGACAACCCGACTATCCGGGAGGGTGGACAGAGCAGGGAACGCCACCCATGGAAAGGTCAACCCACCTAAATGCATATTCGCCATTCGGGATGATCGCCAGGCCACGATACAGTAACAGGACATGTGCGTGTAATATTCTGAGGATATGAGGGCAGAGGTAGACGTGTTCAACGTAGGTACTGTGTGCAACCGTCCCTGCGAAAGCGGCAGTATGTGCATGTGTGAGGTGAGGGTGTCGTGTGTTCCGCTGTGCCAGTGTAATGTGTGTGACACTATAAAATGTGTATGTAGGTGGCATGTGACAGGCGGAGTGGAATAACATGTGTAGGCATACAGTATAGGAACCACAGGCGTATGTATAGCAGTACCCACAAAGTAGTACTGAGAGCTCCTCACTGGCTATGCGCGTGGCAACGTAAAACGATGCAAATCGGAAATGTCCCAGAATGTACCACAGGAGTATAGCCAACATGACATGCAAAGGACGCATATACAAACCATCACCGTATGTATGGCGCCGACATGTTAATTCCAATATGAGATATCGGCAACGTTACGCAGCAATAGTTATGTACCACGGAAATACGCATGTGCTACCCCGGCACCGATCGTGGACACGTATCATCCCGTAAACACCGCTGTGTGTTCTACGAGTGTTAAACAAGCAATCGCCACCCGAATAGGTGGCAACCGGTAGCATACAGGCCGTCCCAACTACAGGACCACAATGACCGTAAATATCCGTGACAAAATGCCAAGGGATAGTCGGCACCTACGAACAGCTGCAGATATACTACCGATGTGACGGAGGAATACATGCAGGAAGCACACAAGCAGGCGGTACCGACAGCAGACGACATCAACAAAACCTATACTCCTAGAACAACAGACAGGTAACTTGTAACTCCCCAGGCAGGGATGGAGCACACACAGAAGCATACCGTGTATGTACAAATGCAAGGCCCACAACCCGTACCCGTCACCCACAGCCGCCGATATACCCCATCGCACATATCAAAGGGATACAATCCGAAATAGCAGCACAAACATACAGGCATTTAATGACAGCAGCATACCCGCAACATCTCGCGTGGGAACCACTAGCAGCAGCGGATGCATACCTGCATCCATTGTGTACAGGAATACAAGAGCTATGTTACACATCAGACTGCAAAACGCCATCAACAGACGCCGGCAGGACACGGACACCCACATGTGGAACATAATACCATACCCAACACACACAATCCAGGGCTAACACCACAGCCAAATGTACCTGACGGCACACATAGCGGTTGTAGTCACACATAATCTAACACAATACATACCATCCCCACGAAGGTAGTGCAGATAACCAACGCCCAGACGATGAATGAACCATGGCCTAGTTCCGACGAAAGTACCGCATTTAATGGAGGAGATGCACAGGTGATATGCGCATAAGTACACACCGAGGAACAGCTATTGGTGTGATGAACCCACATGCCGCAGGTGACGACGGATATAAGGAAGACTCCCAGGATAGTCAAACTGTATGTTCATACCGAACAAAGACGTTATTCCCACAAGAGATGATCACGTGTCAGTAGTGAGACACAAACGGAATACGGAAAGCAATACAGGAAAGGTATGTAGAACCCACGAGATGTACTGGTGTGTAACGCATGATATGTATGACGAATCGGCACCGTATGTGAACGGTGTTTGTCAGTAAATATACCTGTCCATAAAGGAGAGAGTGGTGAAAGGTGGTTATGTAGTGTTAACCTGCTGAGTATACCAACCACTGTGGATACCGTGTGCACGGCAGTGGGACATCATGTACACAGCTGGGATAGGCCAAGGGGTGCCATCGTGATTTAAAACACAGAGCAATGCCACCACCCACGCTGATGCTGGCAGTGGATGTCCAACAATGAAGTGCCACAGCAGGGGATAGGACATGTATGTATAGTGTCACAGCACACATGTGTATGGGCAGATATTGTCGATGTCATACGTAATGTGTGCACGACGCATAACGTATGCCTCGCAGTAGGGGTGACCATGTCAAGTATGTATAATGTAAAGCTATCATGATGGATACGTCCAGACATTATACACAGTATCACAGGCATAGCATGCATGATGGACGATGGCCAAGTGTTATGTACATTAACAGGATATGTATGGCCTGCAGATATGGGACAGAGCAGTAGCAGAATAGCCACCCAAAATGGAAGGAACATCAAGTAACTATGTCCAAGCTATCTGTAGCAGGTGCAATGTGTGCAACAATGATGTCTGGCAGGTCCATGTGTAAACACATGTGCAATGTACACAGTCGTGCCACCCCCCCATGGTACTGTCCACTGGACAGCAAAGGTGGATGTCAACTGCATGTCTACACAGTACTGCTGTTGTGGGGGTCCCATGTGTATGTGTCACCCTATCAGCAAGGGAGCTATCACATGACCAGTGCCACAGTGTGTCCCTGTGGGATGTGCACAGGACCTATGTTCTACAGCATGGTGTGTGTCTAGTCTGTGTAGGTAAACAGAAGCCCAGGCTAAGCAATGTGGCTTATGTGCACATATGCATGACTGCTTCATTCACCCTGCCCACTGCAAACGCCGGGTAGGAGTACTACATGTATCAGTAATGCGGAGGACATGGCCCATGGCAGAGTACATGACACCACTGTGTAAGTGTTATGCAGATGAGTACAGATGTGTTCCCTGTCTGTTATCTGCATATGTAAACTGTCTGAGCCTGGTATACATCGCGGCATGACTATACTGTGACATGGAAAGTTGTAGCCATTGTGGAAGGCACACCACGAATGTGTTATAGTAACACTGCCCGTGTGTAGATGTGTGTATGGCACAAGTACAAAGGCTACCAATGTCCCAGCAACACACATAGTCCAGATATGTGTGGCCCCGCAGATGTGTACCCACGCCACAGTGGAATATGGCAACCACAGCACCATGTGGGGCATGTGTGTGTACAGCAACCATGTACAATATGATATGCATGTATAGGGACAGTATCCGCGTGATACCCAGTGGATGACTGTCGCTATGCAAAGGTGATGTGTATGCACCATCCGTGATGTATCTGACACAATGACATCTACACGATATATCTGCCACACCGACACCTGCATGGATGTTAGCAGTATGAGCTGCTGGAGCTAGAATGCTGCCAGGTATGTAGATGTGGAACATGTAGACATGGACATTACTCCGTGACAGCATGTTGTGTATGTAAGCAAATAGTGAACATGAGGGGACACATGACTGAGGACTGTGTAATTCCACATGTACCTTACATGTCGTAGGTAGCATGATATACTTGCACCACTGTGTGACCTGTCCAGGAGTCACACAGCCTAACATCCTGAGACACAGGGTATGATGTGATGGTGGACGTGTACATTGCCAATACCAGAATGTGGAATGATGCTGAAGGGCAATGTGGGGATAGTGTCTGATCTGTTACCCTCTGTACTACACCAACCACCCATGCAATGGTATGACAGGTGGCCATCATGTGGATGTGGTGTGCTGTGGCACACAGACGCCCAACAAGGGTGCCAGTAAAGGCATGGAAGTCGTCAATGAGTGTGTGAAGCAGGTATGTCAGGATGTGCCCCAGTGCCATACCGAATGGTGCAGTCATGTCTGTATGAATGCAGTCCCACACGTGCAATGCACTACCACCCATGTGTAGTGTGATAGATGCGGTGGTGTGGTGGTCAAGGTACACAACGTCCATGAATGGGCTAGCAGTTAATTCAGTGGGCTGCTGCAGAGACACATAACAACCAGTTTGGCGGGATATAACAGCTATGGAGATTGGAGGTGACATTGGGACAGTGTCCGAGGACATAATGTGTGCATGGCAGTACCATGTATGTGTCCACAGGGACAATGCGATGTCCATGTATGGATTGGAACCCTGTAGTGAGTGAGAGTGTATATTATTGGTAGGTAACCCATTGGCTGGCATGTTGCCAACAACATATCTGTCGGCAATGCCTGGGTGACTGTCATATGCTACATTGAATGTGTATGTAGCCAAACAACACGGACATACCACCACACTGCGTGCGGGCCCACACTGCAAAGTATGGTGGTCATGTGTAGGTAGCTAGCTGTGGAGTATGTGATGGACCACGAGGACACACCATGACTGTCAAGTGATGCACCACACACATTTGAACATACCAACCGTGCAACAGCCTGCACATGCGCCCATACAGCACATGTGCATGGAACATGCATACCACCGTGGCGTCTGTGAAAAGGCCAGTACCACCATGTCCCTGTGTGGAATAGCATGGTCCCTACCAGTGCGTACATGTGGCGGAAATGCATTGTGATATGTGTCAGCATAGTCATGTATACTGTCCGTCTGCCGGGGTGCCATGCCATTAACTACCCCCGTCAGCAGATGTAGGAAGTACCGGCTGTTGAGCACATGTACCATGTATGCTGCAATGGGTGTGTGTCCGGGGTGTGGCTAGCAGGGCCGCAAAGCATATATGTCCATCAACCAGAGGGGGGATATCTGTAGGTATAGCACACAGACACATGGAGGTATGGTGCATGCCAAGGGTAGTGTAGGTATGGTATGTCTTGTTTAATGTGTCACCCAGCTATGTGTAGTGCATGGCCAAGCATGTGTGGGTACATGGGAGTCCATACTAGGGAAGTGCGTGTTGCTGTCAGCACATGGCAGTAGCAACTGTCCGAGGTGCAATGTACAGTATGATAACACTGCCAGCATGTAACCTGTGGTGTACAGTGTATTCACCGTCACGTGTCACAATGTGTCTAGCGGTCACAAACATGGGTATCCGAATATGGAGTACCTATGATGCATTTGTCTTAGAAAAACATACAGTATGTGTGTACATCACTGTGTGATGTGGGATCCACTCACCTGTGTGTGTTGCAGTCCAGGTATGTGCCTGGGAGGTATGATCTGTGTACAATCTGGACCAGCAGGTGTGCTCTGTAGAGCATGGAGGCAGGTCCCAGGCACCGCAAATTAATGTCAGGCATGCCTTACTGTGTGTGCAGTGCATGTGTACAGCACACTGGGGGGTGCAAGCATTGTCACACATCACTGCATGCCGTGCCTGCCTGTGACAGCCCTGCTGGCGACAGACATGTGACACTGCTGCAGAGGCAGCATAGCATGTGAAGATGGACATGTGGGCCCCACACCCTAGGCACATGTCTGCAGGTCATGTGTGCCACAGTACTGTGGTCGACCATGACTGTCATACTGGATCAATACCACATGCCTGCATAAGTACAGTATGATCATAGTCAACAGTCGCAGTGACAGAGTAGGCAAATGTACAGTTTCTCTGTGTGCAGACCACTGCCTACTGTACACACGGCTAGACACACACCCAGAGGGTGAATACACCATTGAGCCATCAGATGTCCCATTCAACATAGCCTGTACAATGTCATCACAGGGTGGTCACAATAGCATGTGGTAAGACAGACATGTTGTGCCAGGTGATGTGTCATGTGTGCATATGTTGACTTGCACAGCCGTTCACATGTCTGCAACATACTGGTGCATGATGCATACTGTTACATGATGTGTGGAACTGCACTGTGACACACAACAGGGACATCTGACACAGGTGTGTTGTGAATGGTGTAACCCATGTTCACACAGGATACACACTGCCGCTGTTGGCAGCCATGCTGGTGGCTACCAGTGGTGCATGCAGTGGTCATACAGACATACTGCATACAGTGTTCATGCAGGGATGTCCATCCTTGTGGATGATGTGTTGCTATGTGAAGGTAGGTGTGTGTTGTGAATGTTACACATCCAGATGACACCATCTGGTGCAGTCATGGACGTCGACAGCATCACACACATCCACAGCAGTCAGAACCCTGTCCTGAGAATGTGTGTCACTCACCCTCGTACTGTGTGACATATGTGCACATGGCAGAACACCTCCCACTGTCATCTAGGATGGCTATGTGATGGCTGGAATGTGCCGTGATAATGTACAATGCTGGTAGTCCAATGAAGTACGTGGAATCGGACACAGTACGCCATGGCTGCCATGTAAACCATGCACAACAATGACTGTCTGACAGACACAAACAATGCGTTGACATGTTGAACATGTGCACAGGAGAACTCCCAATGAGGTATGTTGCACATATCGATGTACAACTGTCATCTATGGCCATAGCATGGGTGCAGACGCACATACCCCACAGGCAGTACCATGTGATGCAGGTAGGGGAGCATTGCAGGTGCACATGTGACAGTTGCTGTACCGCCACATGTCCTGCATAGCCGTCATGTAGGGGTAGTAGTGGCATGTGACTGATGGACATGCCTGTACATTTGATCATGTCCCACAGGAGATGTGTTATGTGTGTACAACATGTGATGTGCCAACATCAAGCTGTGCAGTGTATGGCCGCCAGTGTACCTGTATGACTTGTTCTGCGATGGGTGCAAAGGCACATAGTACTGCATTGCACGCCCACAAGCCCCACACAGGTGCATAGCCTGAACATACAATACAAAGAGGGTGTGGGATGATAGCAACCCACAAGAGGAGATGGGTACGGATGGCAACCCACTACCACATCCGTGGGTATGGTGTGCATGTGTATGACACATTAGCACCTGAGAAGCTAGCAGTACAGCAGTACAGGGTTGCATGCATATATGTTCAACAATAGCCCTGTGTGTCCCACCACTGGCCCGTGGATAGACAGACACCAACACAATGTGCAGATATGATATGTGCACAGCACATAAACGATGCCTACTGTAGAACAGGCAGACTGTGTAGACATGTACACAGTACTTCTGCGCCAGCCACACTCAAACACGTTATGTGCCGAACCACACCAATAGTCCAGGCCATGCCACAGCTGGACGTGCATGCATCTGTGTATGTACGCCTGAGAATGTCTCCGGCGTAGCGGTATAGCTGTGTCACTGTTCTTGACAACATAATGAATGGGTTGTATGTGTGATGGGTGCATCATATGTGTATGGTCAGATTGACGATACCATCAGTGCCCCTGCTATGTGAACATCCCTGTCCCCATACATGGATACGTATGCTGTGTCCAACATCACGTTTCCAGAGGGAGGGATGGCGGTGTGTACCGCACCAGCAGACATGGGGGTGGCAGCAGACACTGGATGTAGACATATGTGGTACCCACGTCAGTCCAGGTAACCATCCATGTGCACGGGATAGCAGTGTGTGGCCACATACAGCACTGTGTAGATCAATATCGCAGCACATAGCACCTGTCAGGGTTACAGTGTATGCATGGGTGTGTGATACCTGCATGCACCAGACACACCCCCACCAAGCAGTGTGCAGCCTACCTTGCATAAGGCCAGTGTCCACACCCTGGAGATAGACATGTGTAATGTCCAAATACACATAGCAATGACATATGGAATGGACAGCCACCCTGCCAATATCATTACCCCCCAGGTGGATCACATCCCAGTGCCATGTATGTGGCATACCTTGCCATACCATGCAGCCCTGCCCAGCAAGGCTGCATGTGCTATCACAGTCCTACATGGTGCGATGGCCAAAAGGCACTGTCACTATCAACCATACACAGCAGTAATGTTACGGTGATGCACCCTGTGGTGTTACAGGTGCTGTGTGCTGCTGTGGACAATGTGTGTGTGTACATGCTATGCATGACCTTCCCTGCTAATGTGGCATGGTTACACATTGTCCCATGTGTATCACATGTGCAACACAGGTGAGCCGTGGAAAGTTGGCCAACACCCATACAGCGCTGTGTGGATGTACATGGCACAACACATGCATGTGCAGGTGTCCATGTGTATGTGTACAGTGCCACTGCTGATGTTCATAATGGCCATGTACGTGATGTCTATTGACATATAGACAGCATCCAGGTGAACAGTAGAACTGTTGTCACAAGGGGACCCGTGCCAACTGATATGGACACAGGTGTAGACAGGTACACATGTCCCCAGCAGGCTAACATCAACATGGTGCATGTACAGTGTGATGAGGTGACACACAGATATGTAATGACACCCACTGCACAATGGTGTGACGGTAACACATTGGCTGTATCACTGCCATGATGCCTTGCAGAGATTACTGTGCAGATGTTGTACATGTCATAGCAATGTATTCCCAGCAGTATGCCAGAACAGAAGTGTAAATGTGACCTGCCACCATCGTTATGTCTTACAGATAATGCCACGTTCCCGGCTGCCTGCCTTTAGCCGACAAGAAGACGAGGTGATCATACCATTGCTACATGATAATTATGACATCTTATTTAGCCATGTGCCACTGCAGGCACAACAACGGGAGGAGATGTGGCAGGATATGCGCAGGAGGGTGAACAGCCTGGGCGGCCACAACCGCACATATCAACAGATCTGCAGGCACTGCACAGACCTAATCCGGCATGCGAGACAGCGTGCTGCTGCAATCGCCAGACAACAAGGTGGGACAGGTGGTGGGCCACCAACCCAGCCCCCACTCACAGCCACGGAGGAGCTGCTGGCCAGTCTGGGGACACCCATGGAACAACACGCTGAAACCCTCACGTCCATCGTGGAGGTGGGTGTCTCCCAAACAATGAGCTCGGAGCTGCCTGGTAAGTCAGTGTTGCATGTTTGTATGACAAGCGACGTAGGAGTGGGTGTCATAGTACAATACATAATATAGCAACACATGCCAGGTATATGGCCACACAGGATGCATACTACAGTATGCTATGTTGTGTATGCACACATGTGCAGAGCACATGCAAACACGCAGGTGCATGATGTGACATGCAGAATGCTTACTGTGGCGATAGTAATGGATAATGTGCATACCTTTATGTCATCCCTATACAGGTACATCTGGCGTGTCGCAAAGACAAGGGTCTGTCACAGGTAAGTCTGTTGCTAGTAAAAGGCATGATACGGTGTCTTGATATTCCCCATGTGTCCAGGTATGACATGCACACCTGGGTGTGCCCCAGTCACGGTATACAGGTCGCACCATCTGACACACACACCACCCATTTATTTTATTTTATTTTACATTTGTTGACCGGGCTAGTCCAGCTGGATTAATGTCCATTTTCAGTGGAGGCCCGGGGAGAAAAGCTCCAGAGGTAAAAACAATTTTAAAAATACAATTAATTCATAGTACAAAAGTGTTATGCAATGGGAAAAATAAAATGTAGTCACATTTATTATAGATCTTAGTGAACTAAAAAAGCTAACTTAGAATGTGAGGCCTGAGGAGAAAAGCTCTAGAGGTAGAAAAACAATTATACAAATACAAATAATGAATAGTACAAATGAGTTGTACAATGGATAAAAATAATATGTAAACACCTATATGATAGATCTTAACTTACCTAAAAAGCTAATATTAGAAGGAGATTTAGAGAAAGGATAACTACTAACAATACAGGAAGGAAGGTAGGAATTATTAGAGTGAATCAAGTAATATTTACAAAGAAAAGGGATATTTTGTCAAGTGAAGAGTTGAGGTAGATGGGGGTCCAAGTGGCTAAGGAAGGTTTATGATAGAGTAAGGTGCAAGCAAGTTAATCTGGGTTGGTACAAGAGCAAAGCCAGAAATTATTAAGATGTCTTAATAGTTGTTTCTTGAAGAGTGGAAGAGTGGGCAAAGAAGAGATGTCAGATGGAAGATTATTCCATATTTTACCTACTGAGTTAGAAAAAAGGGAGTTGCCTGCAGAATTAATAGTTCTAGTAATATTAACAAGTAGTTTATCAGAGGAACGTAGTTGTTTCAGGTTAATATAGAGTCAAGAGGTTGCTAAGAGCTGGTGTTTTAGAAGGTTGGTATAGAATTTTGTGTGCTATTAAAAGTTGTTGAAAAATGAGCTTGTTAGGAAGTTCCAGCCAGTGTAGTTGTTTTAGGTTTAGACAGTGGTGGGTTCTGAATTGGGATGAGGTGGCAAATCTGGCAATATTGTGATAGGATGTAGTAAGTTTCTTAAGGTTACTTTTAGATAGATTAGTGTAAATAGGGGAAGCATACAGAAGGGTAGAGATAAGATGTGTTTGGGCTAGGGTTGTCCTAGCTTCCGGTGTTAGGAAGGGCTTTATCCTGTACAGGGACCCTATTTTTTTATTAACTGCTTTTATTGTACTGTTGATTTGACAATCATAGTTAAGATTATTATCGATAATAACACCGTACAGTAGTTCCAACCGTAAGTATAGAGTGGCATGACACCACATAACCCATTGGTGTGTTATGTGCAGTCAGCTATGCATACAATGGTGGAGGTGTTCCACAATGGCTGCATGTGTAGTATGCATTGGTATGCCTCTGCAGTATGAACACAGTACCACATAGTGAGCTGTGATCTGGCCAGAGCACAGGTGTTACCACTGTGACCTATGCCCCTGCATTGGGTGCACATGTTGTGACATGGCACATGACATGTCCCATGCACGTGGATGTCTGTCTGCAACAATGTCACACCATGACATGACCTATGCACGACATAGCAGACATCCACAATGTCTGCATAGCCGTAGGGAATGTGACACCTCAGACTAGTACGGTTGTATGTCACATGTGCCACCACAGGGCCATGTGCACGAGGTCCATCACTCACAATTGTCGATGACCCAGACAAACAAGGCCATGGGTGATACCTACAGGCATGTTGCCACACAGTACATCCGCAGTGGGTAGTCACCGTTGCACCCAGTCCACACATAGTGGGCTCATCACTGTAGTGGACCCCCTGGACATCCGATGTGGTACACCAGTGAAATGGAATGACTGTCCCCAGCCAATAGAGGTGCCACCGATGTCCACCATATATGTGCTGCTGTGCAGCTGAACTGGTTTCCAGACATGGCAATGTAATGCGTCCAGGTCACGCATCGCACAGAAACATACCGGTGTCCTGCTACCGTGCAGTGGCACAGTGCCCGTACTCCACACTGCACAGCTATGTACACAGCTCACACCAACCACACTTGCACAGACATCCTTGTTACAGATGCATCGTATTTGTAGACTGTACACATAACACTGCACTGTGACATCCGTTGTGATGTGGTGCATGTGGTGGGACCCCATTGACACATGTCCACATGATACTGCACATGTTTGCGGTGTACATGACATAGTGACGGCAGCCATGTGTACAGTTAACTCGCCCGTGGCCACACGGTGTATCACGGTGATGCATGCAAACTACCATGAATGTGTACTGCATGCCTACTAACAGACACCTGCCTGTTGTAGTGTGCACTCCAGGGCAGTATGCATACTGCCACTATTAATGTCTGGGCTGCATTCACTGGGCTGTGGTGTGGGAATGCTGCATGCCACATGCAATATCACATGCATGATGTGTCTGCATGTGTGTGTGTCCACGTGTGTGTGTCAGCGTGTGTGTGTCTGCATGTGTGTGTGTGTGTGTGTGTGTGTGTGTGTGTGTGTGTGTGTGTGTGTGTGGCTGTGTGTGTGTCAGCATGTCTGTAATGTAACTTACGGTATGTCTCTGTATTGACAGGTGCTGTAGGTGCATTCCCCTCCTGCAGTCCATCTGATGCTAGTGTCCCCACAGATACTAGTGGTGATGACCATGTGCATGAGGCACAGGCAGGGTCGTCACAGGCAGACACTGTGCCATTGGAGAACATCACACATACGTCCCTATCATCCCCGCACGGTTCAGATGCCGACACATACCGCAACACCATTGCCCACAGATGACGGACAGTCAGCGTCTGTTGGCACCGAGCAGGAATGTGTGGTGGCTGCAGAAGGTGCGGGTACACATGACATTGCCAGTGTAATGACTGGTGGAGTGCCACACAGGCATGTGGCAGGTGCTGCTCATAGGAGGGGCACTGCTAGACATACACCTGCCGTACAGGGTGCAGCAGCTGGTATAACCAGACGCATGTTCCAGACTGTGATGGCGGCGCAGGCACGTGCTGAACAGCAGAACCAGGAAGGGCAGAGGCTGCAGAGGTCCACAATCCGTTCCTTAAACGAGAACATCCAGTCATTGGCGAATGCCCAACAGCATCTTGCCGATGTTCTGGATAGGAGATTGGGTGAGATAGCTGGGATCCTCGACCGAGGCATGGCCATCCGTGAGCATGAGCTGTCCGTGCAGGAACACCTGGTAGGGGTGAGGCATAGGGCACGTGGCCGTGGGCTAGTAACACCACCAAGTACAGGTCAGCGTGTGTGCCACCATGCCCACCCACACAGTGCTGGTAGCAGCAGCAGTGCAGCTGCTACTACACCGACCACACCAGGACACAGCAGGCCACATGGACGTGGCCCTGGACGGCCCCGGCGTGGACACGTTTCCAGCGGACATGTGTCATCGGAGAGTGGCCACTATATACCTCCACCCGGTAGTGCCCGTGCAACCCCAGGCAGGCACGGGTCACGTCGCCGCAGGCCGACACAGTGAGCCATACCACCTGCACTGTACAGTCTGGGGCTGCCAAGTATACCCCGTGTAGGCATCACAGATGACTGAACTGTGTACACACATACCCACACACAGCAAACACAACTGTAGGGCTCCACCACATCCACATGCATTCTGCACAGTCATGCCCAGTAAATGCACAGGCCCTTACGCACACACAGGATGTCATCCATTGGTACAGCCTATGCCTGTGGCACACATATTGCCCTGTGCATATGATGAAGTCTCTGCCACATAATCGTGAGCTACACCATTGGTGCACGGTTATGCAAACATATTCTGATGCACAGGGTGGACAACATAGTGAGAGGTGTATGTGATACCTGTGTCTGCATAGTATGTGATGTGTATGTTGTGGTGGCTGTGTATGGCAGGTGACAGGTGCGTATGTGATGTGGTTTGTGCACTGACATCATGCAGCAGATATACCATGTAGTGCAGGTGCAGCATTCATTGTTCTGTGTACACAGTATGCGTGTTGGTTACATGTGTAATACCATATTGGTTCAGTTAACCCGTATGCCACTTATGGTGTACTTGCATGTGCCCACTGGGAGCACTGTTATCAGTTCCCCACGTGTAGTCGTGGGGTACCCACAGGCACATCTGGCAATAGCAGCATAGCACAGGTACCCGCAACCGGCATGGACCCCTACATAGGTACATAGGCGCACATGTACATACCAGGCTATGTGCCCTACGGCATGTGTAAACCTAGCAAGACTGTGTGTGGCTGCTAACACCCTTTAGGATGAGGGTACCACATCCATCAGTCTCCTGTCCCCTGCCCAGCACTGACACAGAGATGATGCCTGGTGCATACTCATGATCACACATCCACACGTCATGATTACTCCTGCACAAAGGCAGTCAGGGCCTCTGCTTCACATGGGCTGGCAATCCTCCCCATGTTGTAGGGGGTCTCTGGGCGTTGACCCTGTTCCCCCAGCACGTCCTAGTCATCTTCATGGTGAGGTGAGTGTTAGTTGCTTCTGTGGCCGTGTTTGCCTGGAGCCTAGGAGGTGGAACTTGTCCATGTCACCCAGGTTGGACATGGCTGTCTATGTCAGGCACAGATCACCACAGAGCACACGTGCTGGGAAGGTATACAGCCAGAGTCCCCTTGGTCGGGCAGTGTGAGACACATGTCCCAGCACCTTTATCCCCACCTCGTGGAATGTTTGTGGTCCTTCCGAGTGCTGCAGGTGTCAGGTTAGGTACAGCCCATATGTGCCATTGTATGCAATCATTGCTGTGGTGTGTGATGTGTACAGGGGTACAATGAACACCCGTGATGTGGATGTGATTCCTTCCAGACCAGGTGGCCACGGTGGAATGTCTTCCCACCCACATTGGCATTGTGTGTGTTGACAGAGGTTACTGACAGGTGTGGTACCCATCTCTATGAACACGTCCACCATGTTGAATGGATCACCACCTACATGTTACGTTGGGGCAAACATGTCCTTCACACTGGGTAGGTCTGCACCTTCTCTGGCATGTAGCAACAGGCCATGGCTCTCGCACCAGTTATCCATGGGTATGACGCCCTAGGTGGATGTCTGTGTCAGATGGGGTGTCGGGTATGGTGGCCAGTGTGCAGTCATCTGCATACCTTGTCTGCCACAATCCCCCTATGTTGGCATGCACATTGTAAGGTCGAATGCCGAATGGCATGGGGCCCAGGACGGAGCCCTGTGGGCCTCCACCTGAGACCAGCTTTTAGTCTGACAGGGCACCAGGAACACACCCTGTGTGGTGTGACCTCCAACCATTCTGAGAACCATCGTGTGACTTATGTCCCCACATGTACGCTGGTGAGCCTTTCCATGAGACCCGCGTGGAGTGCGTTCTGAACGCTCCCACCAGGGCATGGTAGTGTGTGCAAACCGACCTACCCCCATCAATGGCATTGGTGACTGCTCCAGACAGGACGAGCAGGTTTGGGAGGCAGCATCTGCCATTGACTAAGTTGTTGTGGGTATGTTCCGGTATTGGCTGCACACCACTGTTTGTATTCATGGGCACCTGTATGGCCCTCCCCGCAGCTTTGCAGACAAGGCTTGTCAAGCTGATAGGGCAGTAATGTCTGCTGTCCATAACAGCACTACCCTGGCATAGTGGGACCACAGATGCCATATGCCATCCAGCGGGGACGTAGCCCGTAGTAAGGCTAACATGAGACAGTGGCCTTATGTGTGGGGTGAGGGCCTCAATGAGGTTGGGTAGCACACAGCCAGGGACACCATTGGGGCCCATTGGTGCTGTGTTAACCATCTAACAGATATCAGATTACTCCAGGGCATATGAGATGTTTCGAGGCTAGACTCTGGTGGGATGGATATGTCCCCTCCTGGGGTGGGGGGTGGATGTATGCATGGGACATGTCCGCTGGTTTGTTGACAATGTCTGTGGGTGCAGTGACCATTGTACCATTCTGGATCATTTCTGGCCATGTCTGTGCGCTCCCACCCATGTCCCTACCACAGTTGAGGAAGGCCCTATGGTTGTCTCATGTGCCCTCTGCAGTACCACTACAAGCGGCCTTGGATGATTGTATGTGTGGCCGTATGTTGACGCTGGTATGAATGGGTGATGGCTTCCCTGGTACTGATAATGCTCCGTCATGTATTAGCTCAAACTGCTGATGTACAGTTTGTCAGTGGCTGTGGTCCACCAGACCATGTGCCTACCTGTGGTGGACAAGGTCCTGATGTTATCATGAGCACTTGGTGCAGACATCCCTGTGTGTGCTCAGAGAAGGCATTCGTAAGGGAGGTGGCAGTGCGGCCAGTGTTCACCACTGGCATGGTGGATTTGTAGGGTACCACACCGGTCATATGATGTCTGTGGTTTGCTGTGAAGAGGTCCTCACTTAGGTCTCA
>NC_056735.1:1319335212-1319607712 GCF_019279795.1 Protopterus annectens
GGTATGTGTGTACACAGTTCAGTCATCTGTGATGCCTACATGGGGTATACTTGGCAGCCCCAGACTGTACAGTGCAGGTGGTACGGCTCACTGTGTCCGCCTGCGGCCGCGTGACCCGTGCCTGCCTGGGGTCGCACGGGCACTACCGGGTGGAGGTATAGAGTGGCCACTCTCCGATGACACATGTCCACTGGAACCGTGTCCACACTGGGACCATCCAAGGCCACGTCCACGTGGCCTGCTGTGTCCTGGTGTGGTTGGTGTGGCACCAGCTGCACTGCTGCTGCTACCAGCACTGTGTGAGTGGGCATGAGAGGTGGCACGCACACGTCGACCTGCACTAGGTGGTGTTGCTGGCCTACGCCCACATGCCCTACGCCTCACCCCTACCAGGTGTTCCAGCAAGGACAGCTCACGCTCGCGGATGGCCATGCCTCGGTCGAGGATCCCAACCATCTCACCTAATCTCCTATCCAGAACATCGTCAAGCTGCTGTTGAGCATTCGCCAATGACTGGATGTTCTCATTTAAGGAACGGATTGCGGCCCTCTGCAGCCTCTGCCCTTCCTGGTTCTGCCGTTCGGCACGTGCCTGTGCCGCCATTACGGTCTGAAACATGCGTCTGGTTATACCAGCTGCTGCATCCTGTATGGCAGGTGCATGTCTAGCAGTGCTCCTCCTACGAGCAGCACCTGCCACATGCCTGTGTGGCACTTCACCAGTCATTACACTGGCAACATGGTGTGTACCCGCAACTTCTGCAGCCACCACACATTCCTGCTCGGTGCCAACAGATGCTGACTGTCCTTCATCTATGGGCAACAGTGATGTGGTATGTGTCGGCATCTGAACCATGTGCGGGGATGAAGGGGACATAAGTGGGATGTTCTCCAATGGCACAGCTTCTGCCCGTGACGACCCTGCCTGTGCCTCATGCACATGGTCATCACCGCTAGTATCTGTGGGGACACTAGCATCAGATGGACCGCAGGAGGGGAACGCACCTACAGCATCTGTGAATACAAAGACATACCGTAAGTTACATTACACACACGCAGACACACACGCAGACACACACACGCAGACACACACACAGACACACACACACACACACATGCGGACACACACACGCTGACATACACACGCAGACACACACACATGCAGACACATCTTGCATGTGATATTGCAGGTGGCATGCAGCATTCCCACACCACAGACCAGTGAATGCAGCCCAGACATTAATAGTGGCAGTATGCATACTGCCCTGGAGTGCACACTACATCAAGCAGGTGTCTTTTAGTAGGCTTGCAGTACACACATTCATGGTAGTTTGTATGCATCACCGTGATACATCGTGTGGCCACGGGCGGGTTAACAGTACACATGGCTGGAGTCACTATGTCATGTACACCGCAAACATGTGCGGTATCATGTGGACATGTGACAATGGTGTCCCACCACATGCACCACATCACAACGGATGTCACAGTGCAGTGTTATGTGTACAGTCTACAGATAGAATGCATGTGTAACAAGGATGTCTGTGCAGGTATGGTTGGTGTGAGCTGTGTACATAGCTGTACAGTGGGGAGTACGGGCACTGTGCCACTGCACGGCAGCAGGACACAGGTATGTTTCTGTGCGATGCGTAACCTGGACGCATTGCATTGCCATGTCTGTTAGTCAGTTCTGCTGTTCAACAGCACGATATGGTAGACATTGGTGGCACCTCTAGTGGCTGCAGACAGGCATTCCATTTGTCTGGTGTACCACATCGGATGTCCAGGGGGTCCACTACAGTGATGACCCCACTATGTGTGGACAGGGTGCAACGGTGACTACCCACTGCGGATGTACTGTGTGGCAACATGCCTGTAGGTATCACCCATGGCCATGTTTGTCTGGTTCATGGACAATTGTGTGTGATGGGCATCGTGTACACAGCCCTGTGGTGACCCATGTGACATACAACCGTACTAGTCTGAGGTGTCACATTCCCGAAGGCTATGCAGACATTGTGGATGTCTGCTATGTCGTGCATAGGTCATGTCATGGTGGGACAATGTTGCAGACAGACCTCCACGTGCATGGGACATGTCATGTGCCATGTCACAACGTGTGCACCCAATGCAGGGGCATAGGTCACAGTGGTAACACCTGTGTTCTGGCCAGATCACAGCTCACTATGTGGTACTGTGTGCATACCGCAAAGGCATACTGATGCATACTACACATGCAGCCATTGTGGAACACCTCCACCATTGTATGCATAGCTGACTGCACATATCACACCGATGGGTTATGTGGTGTCATGCCGGTCTATACTAATGGTTGTATCTACTGTACATGGGTGGCGTGTGTGTCGGGTGGTGCAACCTGTATACTGTGACTGGGGCAGACCCAGGTGTGCATGTCATACCTGGACACATGGGGAATATCTATACACCATATCATGCCTATTACTAGCAACAGTCTTACCTGCGACAGACCCATGTCTGTGCGACACGCCAGACGTACCTGTATAGGGGCGACACAAACGTATACACATTATCCATTACTATCGCCACGGTAAGCACTGTGCATGTCACATCATGCACCTGTGTGTTAGCATGTGCTATGCACATGTCTGCAAACACAACGTATCATACTGTAGTATGCAGCTTGTGTGGCCATATACCTGGCATGTGTTGCTACATTATGTGGTGTACTATGACACCCACTCCTACGTCACTTATCATACAAACATGCAACACTGACTTACCAGGCAACTCCAGGCTCGTTGGTTGGGAGACACCCACCTCCACGATGGCAGCGAGGGTTTCAGCATGTTGTTCCCTGGGTGTCCCCAGACTGGCCAGGAGCTCCTCCGTGGATGTGAGTGGGGGCTGGGTTTCTGGCACACCACCTGTCCCACCTTGTTGTCTGGCGATTGCAGCGGCACGCTGTTTCGCATGCCGAATTAGGTCTGTGCAGTGCCTGCAGATCTGTTGATATGTGCGGTTGTGGCCGCCCACGCTGTTCACCCTCCTGCGCATATCCTGCCACATGTCTTCACACTGTTGTGCCTGTAGTGGCACATGGCTGAACAGTATGTCATAGTTGTCATGGAGCAACGGTATTATCAGCTCATCTTCCTGTCGGTTGAAGGCAGGCAGCCGGGAACGTGGCATTATCTGTAAGACATAATGATGCTGACAGGTCACATTTACACTGCTGTGCTGGCATACTGCTGGACATACATTGCTATGACATGTACAACATCTGCACAGTAATCTCTGCGATGCATCATGGCAGTGACACAGCCGACGTGTTGCCGTCACACCATTGAGCAGTGGGTGTCATATCATATCTGTGTGTCACCTCATCACACTGTACACGCACCATGTTGATGTTAGCCTGCTGTGGACATGTGTACCTGCCTGCACCTGTGTCCATATCAGTTGGCACAGGTCCCCATGTGACAACAGTTCTACTGTTCACCTGGATGCTGTGTATATGTCACTAGACATCACGTACGTGGCCATTATGAATGTCAGTGGTGGCACTGCACACATACACATGGACGCCTGTACATGCATGTGTTGTGCCATGTACATCCACACAGCACTGTATGGGTGTTGGGCAACCTGCCACGGCTCACCTGTGTTGCACATGTGATACACATGGGACAATGTGTAACCATGTCACATTAGCAGGAAAGGTCATGCATAGCATGTGCACACGCACGTTGTCCACAGCAACACACAGCACCTGTAACACCACAGGGTGCATCACTGCCACATTACTGCTGTGGACGGTTGATAGTGACAGTGCCTTTTGTCCATCGCACCATGTAGGACTGTGATAGCACGTGCAGCCTTGCTGGGCAGGGCTGCATGATATGGCAGGGTATGCCACATACATGGCACTGGGATGTGACCCACCTGGGGGGTACTGATATTGGCAGGGTGGCTGTCCATTCCATATGTCATTGCTATGTGTATATGGACATTACACATGTCTATCATCATGGTGTGGACACTGGCCGTATGCAAGGTAGGCTGCACGCTGCTTGGTGGGGGTGTGTCTGGTGCATGCAGGTATCGCACATCCATGCCTACACTTTAACCCTGACAGGTGCTATGTGCTGCGATGTTGTTCAACACAGTGCTGTATGTGCCCACACACTGCTATCCCGTGCACATGGATGGTTGCCTGGACTGACATGGGTACCACATATGTCTACATCCAGTGCCTGCTGCCACCCCCATGTCTGCTGGTGCACTGCACACCGCCATCCCTCCCACGGGGAACGTGGTGTTGGGCACAGCATAGGTATCTATGTATGGGGACAGGAATGTTCACATAGCAGGGGCACTGATGGTATCGTCGATCTGACCATACATGTATGACGCACCCCTCACACATACAACCCATTCATTATGTTGTTCGCAACACTGACACAGCTATACTGCTATGCCGGAGACATTCCCAGACGTACATACACAGATGCGTGCACATCCGTCTGTGGCATGGGCTGGACTATTGGTGTGGTTCGGCACATAACGTGTTTGAGTGCGGCTGGCGCAGACCTACTGTGCACATGTCTACACAGTAAGCCTGTTCTACAGTAGCCATCGGTGATGTGCTGTGCACATATCATATCTGCATATTGTGTTGGTGTCTGTCTGTCCACGGGCCAGTGGTGGGACACACAGGGATATTGTTGAACATATATGCATGCAACCCTGTACTGCTGTACCGCTAGCTTCTCGGGTGCTAATGTGTCATAGACATGCACACCGTACCCGAACAGGTGGTAGTGGGTTGCCACCCGTACCCATCTCCTCTTGTGGGTTGCTATCATCCAACACCCTCTTTGTATTGTATGTTCAGGCTATGCACCTGTGTGGGGCATGTGGGCATGCAATGCAGTACTACGTGCCTTTGCACCCATCGCAGAACATGTCACACAGGTACACTGGCAGCCGTACACTTCACAGCTTGATGACGGCACAACACATGTTGTACACACGTAACACATGTCCTGTGGGACATGGTCAAATGTACAGGCATGTCCAACAGTCACATGCCACTGCTACCCCTACATGACGGCTATGCAGGACATGTGGCGATACAGCAACGGTCACATGTACACCTGCAATGCCCCCCTACCTACATCGCGTGGTACTGCCTATGGGGCATGTGCGTCTGCATCCATGCTATGGCCATAGATGACAGTTGTACATCGATATGTGCAACATACCTCATTGGGTGTTCTCATGTGTGCATGTTCAACATGTCTACGCATTGTTTGTGTCTGTCACACAGTCAATGTTGTGCATGGTTTACATGGCAGCCATGGCGTACTGTGTGTGATTCCAGGTACTTCATTGGGCTACCAGCATTGTACATTATCACGGCGTATTCCAGTCATCACGTAGCCATCCTAGCTGACACTGTTATCCAGCCAGTGGGAGGTGTTCTGCCATGTGCACATACGTCACACAGTACGAGGGTGGCTGACACCCATTCTCGGGACAGGGTTCTGACCGCTGTGGATGTGTGTGATGCTGTCGACGACCATGACTGCGCCAGATGGTGACATCTGGATGTGTAACATTCACAACACACACCTACCTTCACGTAGCAACACATCATCCACAACAATGGACATCCCTGCCAGAACACTGTGTGCAATATGGCTGTATGACCACTGCAGGCACCAGTGGTGGCCACCAGCATGGCTGCCAACAGCAGCAGTGTGTATCCCGTGTGACCATGGGTTACACCATTCACAACACACCTGTCTCAGATGGCCCTGTTGTGGGTCACAGTGCAGTTCCACACATCATGTAACAGTATACAGCATGCACCGATATGTTGCGGACGTGTGAACGGCTGTGCAACTCAACATATGCACACATGACACATCACCTGGTACAACGTGTCTGTCTTACCACACGTTATTGTGACCACCCTGTGATGACATTGTACAGGCTACGTGGACTGGGACATGTAATGGCTCAAAGGTATATTCACCCTCCGGGTGTGTGTCTAGCCAGGTGTGCAGTAGGCAGTGGTCTGCACACGGGGATACTGTACATTGGCCTACACTGTCACTGCGACTGTTGACTATGCTCATACTGTACTTATACAGGCATGTGGTATCTGTCCAGTATGACAGTCGTGGTCGACCACACTACTGTGGCACACATGACCTGCGGACATCTGCCTAGGGTGTGGAGCCCACATGTACATCTTCACATGCTATGCTGCCTCTGCGGCGGTGTCACATGTCTGTCTCCAGCAGGGCTGTAACAGGCAGGCACGGCATGCAGTAATATGTGACAATGCTTGCACCCTCCACTGTGCTGCACACAAGCACGCACAGTAGTGCACGCCTGACATTTATCTGCGGTGCCTGGGACCTGCCTCCATGCTCTGCACAGCACACCTGCCAGTCCAGATTGTACACAGATCATACCACCCAGGCACATACCTGGACTGCAACACACACAGGTGAGGGGATCCCACATCACACAATGTTTTACACACATACTGTATATTTTCCGAACACAATGCATCATAGGTACTCCATGTTCGGATACCCATGTTTGTGACCGCTAGACACATTGTAACATGCAACAGAGAGTACACTGTACACCACAGGTTACATGCTGGCTGTGTTGTCATACTGTACATTGCACCTCGGACAGTTGCTACTGCCATGTGCTGACAGCAACCCACACTTCCCTAGTATGGACTCCCATGTACCCACACATGCTTGGCCATGCACTACACATAGCTGGGTGACACATTACACAACACATACCATACCTACACTACCCTCGGCATGCACCATACCTCCATGTGTCTGTGTGTTAAACCTAGGGATATCCCCCCTCTGGTAGATGAACATATATGCTTTGCGGCCCTGCTAGCCACACCCTGGACACACACCCATCGCAGCATACATGGTACATGTGCTCAACGGCCGGTACTACTGACGTCTGCTGATGGGGGTGGTTAATGGCATGGCACCCCGGCAGCTGGACAGTGTACGTGACTATGCTGACACATATCACAGTGCACTTCTGCAACATGTACGCAATGGTAGGGACCATGCTATTCCACACAGAGACATGGCGGTACTGGCCTTTTCACAGATGCCACGGTGGTAGTCATGTTCCATGCACATCTGCTGTATGGGCACATGTGCAGGCTGTTGCACGGTGGGTATATTCACATGTGTGGGGTGCATCACTTGACAGTCATGGTGGGTCCTCGTGGTCCATCACATGCTCCAAAGCTAGCTACCTACACATGACTGCCATACATTGCAGTGTGGGCCCTCAGGCAGTGTGGTGGTATGTCTGTGTTGTTTGGCTACATCCACATTCGATGTAGCGTACAACAGTCACCCAGGCATTGCCGACTGAGATGTTGTTGGCAACATGCCAGCCAATGGGGTACCTACCAACAATACACACTCTCACTCACTACAGGGTTCCAATCCATACATGGACATTGCAGTGTCCCTGTGGACACATACATGGTACTGCCATGCACACGTTATGTCCTAGGACACTATCCCAATGTCACCTCCGCTCTCCCTAGCTGTTATGTCCCGCCAACCTGTTTGGTATGTGTCTCCGCAGCAGCCCACTGAATTAACTGCTAGCCTGTTCATGGACGTTGTGTACCTTGACCACCACACTACTGCATCTATCACACTACACATGGGTGGTACTGCATTGCACATGTGGGACTGCATTCGTACACCCATGACTGGACCATTCAGTATGGCACTGGGGCACATCCTCACATCCGTGCTTCACACACTCATTGATGACCTCCATGCCTTTACTGGCACCCTTATTGGGCCTCTGTGTGCCACAGCACGCCACATACACATGCTGGCCACCTATCATACCATTGCATAGGTGGTTGGTGTGGTACGGAGGGTAACAAATCAGACATTGTCCCCGCATTGCCCTTCAGCACCATTCCACATTCTGGTATTGGCAATGTACACATCCACCATCACATCATACCCTGTGTCTCAGGATGTTAGGCTATATGACTCCTGGACAGGACACACAGTGGTGCAAGCATATCATGCTACCTACTACATGTCAGGTACATGTGGCATTACACAGTCCTCAGTCATGTGGCCCGTCATGTTCACTATTTGCTTACATACACAACATGCTGTCACAGAGTACTGTCCATGCCTAGATATCCCACATCTACATACCTGGCAGCATTGTAGCTCCACCAGCTCATACTGCTAACAACCGTACAGGTGTCGGTGTGGCAGATACATTGTGTAGATGTCATTGCATCAGGATACATCACACATGGTGCATACACATCACATTTGCATAGCAACAGTCATCCACAGGGTATCACATGGATACTGTCCCCATACATGCATATCACATTGTACATGGTTGCTGTACACACACATGCCCCACATGGTGCTGTGGTTGCCATATTCCACTGTGGCGTGGGTACACATCTGCAGGGCCACACATATCTGTACTGTGTGTGTTGCTGGTACATTGGTAGCCTTTGTACCTGTGCCATACACACATCTACACACGGGCAGGGTTACAATAACACATTCGTGGTGTACCTTCCACAACGGCTACGACTTTACATGGCACAGCATAGTCATGCCGTGATGTATACCAGGCTCAGACAGTTTACATATGCAGATGACAGATGGGGAACACATCTGTACTCATCTGCGTACCACTTACACAGGGGTGTCATCTACTCTGACATGGGCCATGTCCTCCGCATTAGTGATGCATGTAGTACTCCTACATGGCAATTGCAGTGGGCGGGGTGAATGAAGCACTCCTGCATATGTGCACACATGCCACATTGCATAGCCTGGGCTTCTGTGTTACTTCCATGAACCACGACACACACCATGCTGTAGAACGTAGGTCCTGTGCACATCCCACAGGGACACACTGTGGCACTGGTCATGTGATAGCATCCTTGCTGATAGGGTGACACATAGACATGGTACCACCACAGCGGCAGTACTGTGTAGACATGCAGTTGACATCCACCTCTGCTGTTCAGTGGACACTACCATGGGGAGGTGACCTATTTATTTATTTATTTATTTATTTATTTATTTATTTATTTGCAGTTGGTTTACCAGGATAGTCCATTGGGCCAAAAGAACCCGTTTTCAATGGAGTCCTGGGGAGAAAAGCTCCAATATAGACAAAATTAGGTACATACAATAACTACAAGATAATTATACAGAGTAGAGATAAAAATTAATACATTTAGGCTTGAATTTGAGAAAACATTCAAAGATGGGGAGAAAAGCTGTGATATAGACAGAATTAAGTAGATGCTATAACTACAAGACAATTATACAGAGTAGAGATAAAACATTAATACATTAGGCATAAATTTGAGAAACATTCAGAAATAAAAACAGTATTGAGATATGCAATCAGGGGAGTTATTGAAGAAGAAACTCAGAGGGTCTTTGTTAAATAACTATAGTGAGGAAACATAAGCTTTAATAGGATGAGTGTGAGGGGAGATGGAATGTTACAGATCTATGAGGGGAGGGAGCAAGAACAATCCCATTGGGATTTTAGATATGTATGAAGTGATTTTTTGAACATGTATTTGTTAGTGATAGTACGAATGGATGGAGGAAGTGAGTTCTATAAACGGGCAAGGTTAAAAGATAGTAAGTGTTTGCCTGGGGGATGACATGGTTTGTGTACTATTAATAGGTTTTGGTTGTTAGACCTTAGGACTCTGTTTGGTAGGTGCATTCTGAAGGCAGAAGACAGGGAGGGACAAAGAGAAGGACTGGAAATGAGCTTATGAGCGAAAGTCAACTGAATATATGTAAGCTGGTTTGGTAATTCAAGCCAGTTTAATTTTTGAAGGGAAGAACAATGGTGGGTAGATGACCTATGGCTGTTGGCGAATTTGGCTATTTTGTTATAGCAGGAAGAAAGTTTTTTTTTAGGGAGGCCTGAAGATTAGTCAGTAATGGAGCACCATAGAGAAGGGAGGGAATGAGAAAAGAGGAAGCGAGTGCGATTTTGGAGGAGTTTGTAAGGTATTGGTTCTGACGGTAGAGCATGCCTAGTTTTTGATGGGTTTTTTTTATATTTAGTAGTAGATGGGAATTGTAACTAAGTCTATTGTCAATTAGTACTCCTAATAGCTTAGTTTCAGAGACTAGTTCTAGGGGTGTGTTATCTAGGCTGGTAATTGAGAAGGAGTTGGTATTGAAGGAGGTAGCTTTGGAAGGGGTGAAAACCATAAGTTTTGTTTTGGAGGCATTGAGTGCTAAGTGGTTTATTTTCATCCAGTGTTCAATTATTCAAAAGGCTTGCTGAGTAAGTTTTTGGAGCAGTGAGGGGAAGATGGCAGAGCAGATAATGGTGGAGTCATCTGCATATTGAATGATGTTTGCAAAAGGGATAGATTGATGAAAGTCATTGACAAATATATTGAAGAGGAGGGGGCCCAGAATAGATCCTTGGGGGACACCAGTGGGGGTGCTAAGGAATGGGGAAGTAGCCTTCTTCCATCTAACTGCTTGGTGTCTATTTGACAGATAGCTAGAAAACCAATTTATGGAAGAGGGAGAGAGGTTGAGTTTTGATAGTTTAGTTAAAAGCAGATTGTGTGAGATGGTGTCAAAGGCCTTGGATAGGTCAAGAAGTAGGGTAGAGACAATGTGTCCAGTATCACGTGCATTATTGACAGTCTCAAGAAAGGATAAGAGGGCAGTCATGGTACTATGGTTTGGCCTGAATCCATGTTGCGTAGGGGTTAGCAGGTTGTTATCTAAGAGATGTGGCAAGAGTTGGAGGTGAACACACTTTTCCAGAAGTTTTGAAATGGGATAGAATAGCAATAGGACGAAAATTATTGATGTTGCAGTTGTTGCCTCCTTTATGAAGGGGATAATGAATGCTTGCTTCCACAATGGAGGCACGGTGCATTCTTGGATGGAGCAGTTTATTAGAATGCTAATGGGATAGGCAATGGCATCTGCAGCTATGTGTAGGAAATAAGAGGGAATGTTATCAGGGCATTAGTACATGGCTTTAATTTCTGGAGGAGTTTCTTAATAGCGGTAGTAGATACAGGTTTTAAACTGAAACCAGAGCGAACTGGAGATGCCGAATTTGAGGACAGTTCAGTTGATGGGAAGTAATAGTAGTGGAAGAGGTGGAAGATGGGTCATGTGAAGTGGAGATGGGGTAGGGTTGATTGTGATAGGAGGAGGGGTGTGTTGGATGGTGGGGGAGGATGAGAAGGAAGAGGTGAGTTTACTAATAGAGTCGATGAAAAGGAGTTAAACTGAATAGCTAAGTCTAGGTCTTGGATGTTTGGGTCTGGGGTAGGGGTGGGTGGTTTGCTGGGGTTGAGGAGGGTGGAAATTTCCTTCCAGAATCTTTGGGGGTTGGTTTTATTGTTGTTCTGGAGTGTGAGGAAGTATGTTTGTCTATCAGAGATTATTAGCTTTTTTACTTTATTACGAAGGGTTTTATATGCAATATGTTTGTCTGGTGTCTTGTTTCTCAGATAGAGTCCCCAGGCTTTGTCTCTAAGCCTCATGGTAGAGAGAGTAGTTTTAGTTAGCCAGGGGGCTGAGTTAGTTTTTATTCTTTTTGTTCTTAGAGGGGCTTGGGAATCAAGTATTCCTAGAAATGTGGAGTTAAAATGGGCAACAGCTTCTTCTAGGGGCAGTGTTTTTAAATTGTTCCAATTAATAGTTTTCAGGAACCAATGAAAATTGAAGGGTTAAAGTTTTTGTCATTGCGGGTAGTGATGTAGTTGTGGGTGCGATTAGAGATGCAGGGGAGTCGGTGGGTGAAAGTGGGCAGGTGATCACCAAGAGGGTCGGGAAGAGTACCGCTGCTTGTAAAATAGTGGGGTGTGACACTAGAACCCAGTCAAGGATGGTGCCACTGGAGGGTCTTTAGAAGGGTGAGTTATGGTGTTGATTAGCTGGGAGAAGTTGTATAGATTGATGTTAAGAGGGTTGGTTGTAGACTGGATGGAGGCCCAGTTAATATTGACATCTCCAAGAATTATGGTTTCATTGTTAATATTGTCAGAGAGCCAGGAGAGGATGTTTTCAAGTGTAGAAATATTGTCCCCTGGAGGAATGTAGAGGGATGCTAGGAAAATGTGTTTGTGTTTATTAATTTGGAGGAGAGAGAGGAGTAATTCAGCATTGTTAAATGTTGGGGTAGGTTTGTTATATGGGGTAACTAGCAAGGAAGAGGAATAAAGGAGGGCAACTCCACCGCCTTTCTTTTGGGTCCTGTCTTTTCTAATGATTGAGTAGCTGGGTGGAGTTATTTCAGAATCTTTTATGGAGGGCTTTAACGGAGGGGCCGGGGTTAGGATGGACATCACCAGATAAAAGGCAGATAAAGAGATGGAAGATGGGGTATGAAAGATAGTTGATTAGAGTATTAAGATGGTTTGGGTCATCTGAAATGATTAAGGGGTGTTTATTTGTTATGGGGATAGAGTATTTCTGAGGGCTGAGGAGTTTAAATGAGAAGGTGAGGAGCTGTGTTATTGGGTGAAGATGGGGAGAGATGGGATAGTGTGATTGTGGGAGTGGGGTTTTCAGGTGGTAGGTTGTGTGGTAAAGTTGTGGATGGTAAGAAATGACAGGTTGGGTGAGGTGATACAGGTATGATAGTTTAAGAGAAAGTGATAGAAGACATAGGATGGAATAAGGGTATGTAGGCATGTTGAGAAGGTTACTAGTATTGAGTGTTGTAATTGTCAATATATATGGTATAGTGCAAGGGATATGAAGGATTTAGCTAAAGTAGTGTAGAAAGAAAGAGATGTGGGAGTAGAGCTGGATGTAATTAGGATAGGTAGGTGAGTGAGTGTGTTAGAAGTGGGATGTATTGAAATGTAGTGCCTGTGGGAGTGGTTTGAAATTGGATAATAGGCTGATGGGGTGTGACACGGTGTTGGTGGGTGATTGGTGTAGAGAAAATGTGGGTGTGGAAACAAGAGGGATATAGCTAGATGCACTGGGGGCGGGTGGGATTTGGGGGCAGGGTAGGGAGGCGGAGTGAGCCCAGGGGCAAACGGAGCGGAAGACACCAGGAGAGGATCGAGAGCCTATCAGTGGAGCAAAGATTAGAGGAGAGTAAGTAGTGGCAGGTTAAGTAAGGAATACTATATATAATATGGATGGGAAAGTAAGAATGAAGATATTGGCAGAGTAAAGCAAGAAATAAGTGAGGGAAAAGTAGTGACAGTGGGGAGCGCCTCTAGTGGTCAATGCAGAGAATGCACTAGGCCAACTAGGTAGGTCTAGGGGCTGAGTAAGATAAAATAAGGAAGAGCTGGTGAAACCCAGGAAGAGATGGGAGAGAAGTGGATGGGAGAAAAGAGAAGTGTCTAGGCTGCTGGCTGACCTGGCAGGGAGATAGCTTGAATAACTAACAAATAAATAGAGTTCTAATCAGTGGAGGCCCAAGTATTATCACACACACATACTTTCTTAGTATCCTCTGGGAGACTTTGTTCCAATGTCCAAGTGGGATTTGAGGCAGCAGAGCAGTATATTGCCTAAGCAAAATGTATGGATGAGGTAGGTGACCTTAGTACATTGAATGTATCCACCCAGGCAGGTCCCAAGGGAAAAATAGGGCAATAAAAACTGGAGACAGGAGGAGAGATGAGTAAGAGTCACAGAGTAGCAGAGACACAATGCAATACATAAAAGTGTTACTAAGCAGGTAAAAATGATATGCTAAAAGTATTATCAATCTGCAATAAAATCTATGACTAAATACATGAAAAAACTAAGCAGACTTCAACTATTAATACTGCAGAAAGCAGAATAACAATGTGTTTGTAGAGCACCATGCGGTAGCGACTGCCAGGGCAATGAGAGGTTAGCACAGACACGTGGAGTTGGCGTATTATGCCAGTGTTTGTTAGGGATAAAACAGCTACAGAACAGTTCAAGAAGCAACCATGAACAGTTCCCTGTGACTAAATGTCGCACCAATGTAGACAAACAATGTGGGTATAAAATAAACGGAATAATCCGTCTGCGATGTCCAGAAAAGTAATGCAATGGCCTCTAAATCAAATAGTGTGTTAATTGGCCCTACCGGGTATTATCGGCCGCTATTAAAGTCAGGTTATTAAAGTGTTGCACTAATTACAAATACTGATGCCTCAGGGCAGTGTCGCACCACAGTCGGTAGCGACTATAGAGGCTTAGGTTCAAGCTAGCTAGACAAACTGTAGGAATTACTTGCAATCACAGTAATGCATACTACGTTCCGTCAAGCATAAAGGTAGAACAAGAGGTCTACGTTCAGAAGGAACAGTGTGGGTAGTGGAATTATATGGCAAACTCTAAGCGGGAGTCGCTTGCAAGTAATGAGCTCTTAGGCTCTGTATTCAGCAGTCGTTTTGACCAATACTCTCTTAAGCACTCTAAACAGCAGTCATTCTGAGCAATACACAATAAATCAAAAACACATGAGTGATGAGCGCAGAAAACGACAGTGTAAGCACTCTAAACAGCAGTCGTTCTGAGCAATACACAATAAATCAAAACACATGAGTGATAAGCGCAGAAAACGACAGTGTACAATTGGAAATGCAAGTATTTTACCATGACAATACACTTTAAGTTCCCTAAACAGCAGTCGTAAAAGAGCGACGCATATGTAAACCAAAACACATGCTTGTATAGTCTATAGCAGCAAACAACAGTAAACAAAAAGAAATACAAGCATAATATGACCAACAAGTTCTTATGCCATGACAATTTAGGGGAAAGGCCCCGATAACAGAGTTGCGATATGAGCAGGATCTACTTACACTAGGAGCGCACTCCTAACCAGGCACCAGCAGCAGCCGAGAGGGAGTTTAAAAATGGTGCCTTAAGGAGGGGGGTATAAATAACTTCCAGGCGGAAGTAAAAGGGAGGTGGGGAGGGGCAAGGAATACAAGCTAGTGTGTACACTGCACATGTGTTTACACATGGACCTGCCGGACGTCATTGTTGCACACATTGCACCTGCTACAGATCATTTGGACATGGTTACTTGGTGTTCCTTCCATTTCGGGTGGCTATTCTGCTACTACTCTGTCCCATATGTACAGGCCATACATATCCTGTTAGTGTACATAACACTAGGCCATACCTCCATTATGCATGCTATGCCTGTGATACTGTGTATGATGTCTGTCATATCCACCATGACAGCTTTACATTACACATACTTGACATAGTAACCCCTACTGCGAGGCATACGTGCACATCGTGCGCACATTACGTATGACATCGACGGTATATGCCCATACACATGTGTGCTGTGACAGTATACATACATGTCCTATCCCCTGCTGTGGCACTTCCTTGTTGGACATCCACTGCCAGCATCGGCGTGGGTGGTGGCATTGTTCTGTGTTTTGCCCCCCTATGGCAGCCCTTGGGTTATCCCGGTTGTGTACATGATGTCCCACTGCTGTGCACACGGTGTCCACAGTCATTGGTATGCTCAGCGGGATAGCACTACATAACCACCTTTCACCACTCTCTGCTTTATGGACATGTATCCTTACTTACAAACACCATTCACGTACAGTGCAGCTTCGTCATACATATCATGCGTTACACACCAGTACATCTCATGGGTTCTACATACCTTTCCTGGGTTTACTTCCGTTTTCCGTTCGAGTCTCGCTATATCATTAACTCTCAGTCGATCCGTTTTTTAGTATTGGTTCGGTATGAACATACAGTTTGAATATCCTAGGAGTCTTCCTTATATCCGTCGTCACCTGCGACATGTGGGTCCATCACACCAATAGCTGTTCCTCGGTGTGTACTTATGCGCATATCACCTGTGCATCTACTCCATTCGTACAGTACGCATCGGAACTAGGGCATGGTTCATTCCTCGCCTGGGCATTGGTTATTTGCATTACCTTCGTGGAGATGGTCTGTATTGTGTTATGTTATGTGTGACTGCAGCCGCTATGTGTGGCGTCAGGTACATTTCGCAGTGGTGTTAGCCGTGGATTGTGTGTGTTGGGTATGGTATTATGTTCGACATGTGGGTGTCCCTGTCCTGGCGGCGTCTGTCGATGGCGTTTTGCATTCGGATGTGTAACATAGCTCTTGTATTCCTTTACACAATGGATGCAGGTATGCATCTGCTGCTGATAGTGTTTCCCACGTGAGATGTTACGGTTATGCCGCTGTCATTGACTGCCTGTATGTATTTGCTGCTATTGCGGCTTGTATCCCTTTGATATGTGCGATGGGGTATATTGGCGGTTGTGGGTGACGGGTACGGGTTGTGGGCCTTGCATTTCTACATACACGGTATGCTTGTGTGTGTGCTCCATCCCTGCCTGGGGAGCTGCAAGTTACCTGTCTGTTGTTCTGGGAGTGTAGGTTTTGTTGATGTCGTCTGGTGTCGGTATCGCCTGCATGTGTGCTTCCTGCATGTATTCCTCCGTCACATCGGTAGTATATCTGCGGCTGTTCGTATGTGCCGACTATCCCTTGGCATTTTGTCCCGGATATTTACGGTCATTGTGGTCCTGTACTTGGGACGGCCTGTATGCTACCGGTTGCCACCTATTCGGGTGGCGATTGCTTGTTTAACACTCGTAGAACACACAGCGGTGTTTACGGGCCGATACGTAGCCACGATCGGTGCCGGGGTAGCACATGCGTATTTCCGCGGTACATGACTATTGCTGTGTAACGTTGCCGACATATCATTTTGAAATTAACATATCGGTGCCATACATACGGTCATGGTTTGTACATACGTCCTTTGCATTTCATGTTGGCTATACTCCTGTGGTACATTCTGGGACATTTTCGCTTTGCATCGTTTTACGTCACCACGCGCCTAGCCAGGGAGGGGCTCTCAGTACTACTTTGGGGATACTGCTGTACATACACCTGTGGTTCCTATACTGTATGCCTACACATGTTATTCCACTCCGCCTGTCACATGTCACCTACATACACATTTTACAGTGGCACACACATTACACTCGCACAGCAGAACACACGACACCCTCACCGCACACATACACATATTGCCGCTGTCACAGGGATGGTTGCACACAGTACCTACGTTGCCCGCATCACCGGCAGCGGTGTCTACCTCCACCCTCATATCCTAATAATGTTACCCGCACATGTCCTGTTACTGTACCGTGGCCTGGCGATCATCCTGACTCGCGATTATGCATTTAGGTAGGTTGACCTTTCCATGGGTGGCGTTCCCTGTTCTGTCAACCCTCCCGGATACTCGGGTTGTCGTTCACTATGTTTACTATGTAGAAATATCGTGTCTTACTTCTCTGTCACCTTGCATCCCTCTGATTCCCTGTCTTACCTGTTGTACTTTATATCTGTGTATGTGTACATATATTTCTACGTGTGTAATGATATCTATCTCCATATCTGTGTATGCACATATGTACATATGTATACACCTTGCGGCGAACGTGGCAGCATACAGCTACACCGTCTGCTGTAGGACCCGCGTACGGTTGAGGTGTTGGCGTTCCATGCTCCGCTGGCTGTTGGGTGTGCAGTGTTTGGGTGCTACCTATGTTGGAGTCACACATGGGACCACCCATACGGTACACATTACGGGCGGCCATGTTTGTGTACCGTCCATTTCACTGTGTGTGCAGGTAGGGAGGTGTCAGTCCATGGGGCCTACGCTGTCAGAGTATGTGCTATACGTTCCCTCTTTGCCAAGGCATAGGCATATTGGGTACACCTCCGTCTGCCTACTGGGGCTGGCACAGTGTGTTCATGGCACTGAACGCTCTGTGCCTGTGCTTGCCTTGGCAGTTGTGGCGGGCTTGGTGGCCCTTGACCATTATGTCCCTGCAGCAGCTGTTTCCGCAGGATATTATTATGTAGCATGGCACATACTATGAATATGTGGGCACATGTGCCTGGAGAGTACTGCAGGGCTCCACCAGATGTATCCAAGCACCGGAACCATGATTTCAGCATCCCAAACACACGCTCTATGATTATTCTGGTTTGTGCGTGTGCCTCATTATGGCGTTCTTGCATGTGTGTGTGTGCATTTCTGATGGGTGTCATCATCCACGGCTCCAGTGCATAGCCAGCATCCCCCACAAGGTGGCCTTGTGTGATGTCCCCCCTGGCGAATACCTGATACAGCTGTGAGGCATGCCAGATATGGGAGTCGTGGTAGCTTCCAGGGCTGCCAGCACACACATCCATGATAATGCCCTGCGCATTGCACACGACCTGGCAATTGATGGAGGGGAATCCCTTGCGGTTTATGTAGCGTCTACCCTGCTCCCCGGGTGGTGACTTGATTTGTATTTGCATACAGTCTATCGCACCCAGTACCTCCGGGTATTGTGCCACACGGTGGAAGTGGTGCATATTGCTAGCCAACTCCTCCTGAGATCTGGGGAAGTATATATACTCATGGGCATGTCGTAACATGGCATCCAGAAACTGGTGTAGTACCCTAGATGCTGATGCCTGTGAGATACCCATTATATCCCCGGTTGGCCTTTGAAAGATACCTGTAGCCAGTATTTGCAAGCTTACACATACCTTTGTGTCCACTGGGATGGGCTCCCCTCTGTTGTTTCTTGTTCTCAGGCATGGCCGGCACAGCTCCACTATTTGCTGTAACGTGTCCCTGTCCACCCTGTAACGCTCTACTATCTCCAGGTCTTGAAGCCCCTGGTAGGTTACCCTTGGTCTGAACACTCTCCTTCTCCTCTGAGGCCTAAGGTAGTTGTCGGCACCCTCCTCTGCAACTCCGTCTGTCTCTGACACATGCTGATGTATCACGGCCACGGCGGCACCCAACATATACATTTTAAAAGTTCCCCGTGTGTTTACACCCTAAAGTGCGGCGTTTGGGAATACGCGCTGTGTGTTGTGTGCATTCACACTTTATACTGTTGTGCTGTACACCCGGTGATGTCATTGGGTGTGTCTGTGCAGCCGTATCTGTGGATTATCTTTCGTGTTTTACCGTTGGTACTGCAACGCTGTTGCCTTTGGTGTTACATTACACTTGCCTGCATTGGTTTAGCTTTAGACCTTACCTTACTGTTTCTGCACGTTGCACCTACTATTTCCTGGAGTGCATCCTGCAGGGACATGGCATATCATGCATTTTGTCTGCCGCCGTTATGCTACCTCTCTACTTGGCTGTGCTGTATCGGTTCTTCGCTCTTTGCAATTCTGCTACATCCCCTACTTTCTTTGCATTCATATGCCTCCCCTATCCCGTTTTGCAGGTTTCTGCATGCAGAGTTGTCAGCTGCCGCCAATTGCCCTTCGTGGGATTATTGGTGTTGATTGCTCATTACGACTCCAATTACACTGCTTCCGCATTTCCTCATATTCTCCGCATCACCTTCCTGTATCCGTGGTTGTTGACGGGGCGGCCGTCACATGACTGGGTTGGGGGAACGTAGTCATCCTCATGCACATGCATCTGTGCGCACATTGTGTACTCTCAGCGCATCTATTTCCTCACACGCCGGTCCTGCTGCTGTGATGTGCATTGTACAGCCCATGTTTGCTGGGCTCCAATGTGCTTCCTCCTACAGTGGCACACCCTTCTGCGATTGACATGTATTCCCTCTGGGCCACTCCTCGGTGTATTACCGCTGGGCCATTTGGTGCAGCCTTACGCCGGTGGGGGTTTTGCGATTCAGTATTATCTGCCTCATTTGCATGGCATTGACTACTAATACATGGTTACGGCACCGAACACTGCCGCCACTCCTTGGCAACCCTTGAGCTGTGGTTGTGGCTTTCCATGCATACTATGGTGTATTGTGGCTGTGAAGCTGATGTGTATTATACTGCTCTTTTATGACATTGTCATATTATTTCATTGTTTCGCACCTTCCGCGGACATGTCCTGGGGTTCTGCTGTGGTTTCTGCGGACATACCATTTATGTCATTATTTACATTTTGTGCATGTTTTCTTTTGACATTCTCGGTGTCTTTCGCCATTGGCATATTGCACCAGTATGATACCTGACATTGACAGCCTTCCGTTACTCCTATGTCATGTTTGGATATATGTAAACTGTTTTTTTTGGTTTACATTGCCGTGCCCTTATGCTACGCCTGCGCCATTTCGTGGAACGCTATATGCCTTCATTTGCATGGTGCAACACCGCACATGGGGTGTTTAACATACCTACGCCGGAGGCGGCGCAGCTCAGGCGCACGCCGGTAGTGCACGTGGAATTGGATCGTACCTGAATCACTCGGCGGCCATGTCTGGCGTTGTGGCGCCTACGCTATGCGTGCGCCTGGCGCAAGGTTCATGAATCCCGGGGACAGTCTTTTAACTCCCAGCATTTTACAACAAGGAAAAGCCAAAATAGTGTGGGGGATGCCAACTAGTGCATGGAAAATCTCAGTAGTTCTAGTAGGTTTCTTAAATATTTTAGACCCAACCTCTTCATTATTTAAAACACATAAACAGTCCCAAAAAAATTAAAGCCATGACTATTAACATTATTAGCTAATAAAATCTGGAAATACTCAAGTCTACCACAGCAAATGAAAAATAATCTATATAGAGATAATATTTACCAACAAAACATTGATAAATTGTTACAATGAACATAATCCTGTTCAAATGCCCCATCCCCAGATTCACTTAACTTGGCACAAAGGGGGCATCCATGGCGGTGCCCACCTTTTGGAGGTAAACCTGATCACTAAATGAAAAGTAGTTGCTCTACAAGTAAAAGTCTATCACTTCTGCTAAATAAGCAGTAAAAGGACTCTTCTTTAAAAATCTAAATTGCAATCAACTAATAGTAATAACAAAAATAAAAAAAACAGGGTGAAATGTAATCGAGAAAGACACCACGAACCACAGTATTTTGTAAAATAAGCACTTTTGTTCCTTTATTCAATCCAATGGAACATCATCAGACCTGATGAGTTTTCACTGGATTCAATAAAGGAATGAAAGCCCTTATTTTACACAATAATGTGGTTCGTGGTATCTTTCGCAATTACGCTTCCCTCTGTTTTTTATTTTTGTTCTTTAAAAATCTAAAAATTGACCCTATACCATCCACATGTCTACTAGCAGTATATAAGCTACATATGGGGTAACCAACTACGTCCTTAAGTTTAATATATGAAGGTAAGCAAAACGATTTTTGTAATAGATAGTAATTAATCACACTTCCCACGTTTTGGAGCATCGTACCCTTGGCTGAAACAATTGGCCACCCTGGGAGATTATATAATTTTTTGTGAATCTTTGGTAAGTCATAAAATACTGTCAACCTACTATTTTCCAAATAAAACTTATTTTCCCCATCATCAACTGTAAAATGCCCCAGGCATACTCCCTTATCCAATTACTCTTTAAACAGAATTTTACTTTGACTATACTGCTAAAAAATAACAACTCCATAAGTCTGAATTGGATCCAGATTTTTCCAGACATTGTAGCTTCAGCATCCCACTGGGGAGATATAGGTTCCTCAGGGTGCCTTTTAAAATCTCTTCTCCTGAGATATTTCAGCAGGCAGTGACCCAAGTCTTTGGAGGGTTGAAAATGTTTTAAACATCACTGATGGCAGTTTGGTATGAAATGAAACTATAGAACAGCAGACTTCAATGTTAAAGTGCCTGCTTGTTAACAATGACAAATTTCAGGTTTGTGTTACTATAATTAAGTAAATGGGATGCATCTTAACCAATCATGGAATCCAATCAGAGTCTGAGGTTGTAAGGAAGGTGGTTCGAATGGGAGGGCCATTTTCAAAACTCTCACTCACCAGAATTTGTCTCACATAAACAACCAAGAAAAAAAACAAGACTGTAGAGACTCTAAAGAGATACAAACTCACAAATGTGTATTGCTGATGCTGTAAAGAATGTTAATGTCACTAAAATATTTTAATGCAATTGCTGAATACAAACCAGGTAAGCTAGTGTATATGGCAGATGCATTATCTACAGCATATCTCAAAGAATAAAAAGGAAATTTACCATACCAGGATTTAGAAACTATGTCTATGGTCCTGTACTTGTCCCCTGTCTGCAGACAGCAGCTGTGGTTACCTCTGTAATGCTGAAAATGACTTAGAGCTACAGTTACTTAATAAGATGGAACCAACATGATGGTTAGATGGCAAGAAAAAAGTTTCATTATTAGTTCAACTCTATTATACTTTGTGTAATGAAATTCTTGAGTCACAAGTACAGATGTTCAAATTCAGTAACATGACAGTGTCAAACCAACTATTTGGCCAGATGTTGCACAGAATCCATGAAGTACAAACCAGCTAAGTAATCTGATATTGGAGGGAATCCATGAAGTACAAACCAGTTATGCAGTCTGCTGTTGGACAGAATCCATGAAGTAGAAACCAGTTATACAGTCTGCTGTTGGACAGAATCCATGAAGTAGAAACCAGTTATACAGTCTGCTGTTGGACAGAATCCATGAAGTAGAAACCAGTTATACAGTCTGCTGTTGGACAGAATCCATGAAGTAGAAACCAGTTATACAGTCTGCTGTTGGAGAGAATGCATGAAGTAGAAACCAGTTATACAGTCTGCTGTTGGAGAGAATGCATGAAGTACAAACCAGCTATGCAGTCTGATGGAGAGAATCCTTGAAGTACCCTTAGAAATTTAAAAAAATGAGACATAATAATTTAGCCATGGAGGTGTCATGAATAATGCTAAAAAAATCTGTTAAATTTGTAATATTAACCATAAAATTAACCCAAAGATTATAATGTTAAGAAAATCTTTCAAATCTGTAACATGTACCATAAAAGTATCTTCAATGATTATATGATACCTCAGAAAATACCATACAGACCATAGAGTAAAGTTATTATTTCTGATTTATTTCACTTTGGGGACAGTCAGTATATCATCTATGTTGATTACTGCTCAAAAGTATTGTGAGTTCATCATTCCTCTTCACAAACTAGTGTCACTCTTAGGAAATCCCTTTTTCATGTCATGGTATCCCTGACATCACTGATAATGGGTCACAGTTTGTTATCCAGGAAACACACATCACACCTTTATCAAGTTACACCACACCTTTATCAAGTTACTATCAATTGAATGGTTAACTGGAGAAAGTTATCCAAACACTGATAAATATCATGAAAAATAAGGTTGCCAGCTCTAAACAGGACTATTGCCTTGTTTTTTGTTGAACACACAAACACTCCCTTATAATTCATAGGGCTTTCACAGATGTTCAGATGAACAAAGTTCATAGGTTCTTTAGTTCAAGCAAACCTTCAAGAACTGAGCTATATCACCCTGTTCTGTTGGAAGACTAACAGTGTCCCCCATTTAAGTAGATTTTCCCCACATAACCTAGTTGAAAATTTGTGTTCACCCATCCAGTCATCCAGAATGGTTGTAGAGGCTGATAGGGAAGTACTCTGCTTGGTATATAAGTGCAATATATGTTCCAGAAATGGGGAATATACTGGGTTAGGTAACTGACATGTCATTTGGTGGTGTTGATGTTGTATATGTTTAGGACTCTAGAGCAGATGCTTTACCACTGGTTCTGTTTAGGTGAATGAGTTCAAAGAGTGCTGGGTCATTCATATCATGGAAATCTAAGCAATAGTCATCCCCTCAGGACTCAACAACACAAAGAAGGGAGGCAGGGCTTTTAGTTTATCAGCATAGCTCAGAGTACTGAAACCTGTGATCTTTTTGGTGAAGAAACACTGAAGTCTCTTGCATAGGCTTAGCTGCTTAGCAAGATTTGTGCCAAAGGAAGCATTATATTAAATGCGGGCCCTTATAAGTGGGCCTATAACTTTTTTTGGACCTTCAGAAGATATGACAAAGGATAAGCTGTGCAAAGTAAAAGTATTTTTTAGCTATTCCAGACACAAGGTGGTCTGTTATCAGCATAGGTTCTCCAGTTCATGAGGACTGTGCCAAATTTAAATGAGATGTTATGTGTTTTGTGAGGGACAGCGCAGGTAGCTTTATCAAATTAAACTATGCTGCATGTGTTGGAGTTGAAGGTAATCCGATGATTAACACATGCCAAACATTTGTCTGGTGTGGCCCTTGCAGAAGAATTTGACTATCAGAATGGGATTTGATAACCACCCCAGCTTCCAACTTTTAGCAGACTTAACTAGCAATATTCTGTTGATATCAACTTTTATGCCAGAAAAGTGCATACCAAAAAGGAGGGGATCCCGACTAAGCCTGTGGGATACTGCTGGTGATGCTCGTCTGTCTAAAGTTAACACCCCCTCCCTTAACAGTATGGGTACTGTAAGATAGTTAATTACCTACTTAGTAAACGTTATGCAAGTTAATGTATCTATTTATTTGTAAATGTATTCATCAAGACAGAACACTGATCTAAATGGATCATTTTCGGACTCAGTTTGGGGAATAAAAGCAAAAGAGAGAACACCAAACAAGATGATACAGTTAACACAAGTAGACAAGCATTTCTGATTTACTGTAGTTACAAGGTACATTGAGTTGTGAAAGTCTGTCAATAATCCCAGCAAAGTGATAGTGTTGTAGGCCTTGCAAAATCCAACATGGGCTATGTGTTCCTTATCCATGGTCTCAGTCAGATTGAGAAAGGGTGATCTGTACTTTACAAAGCCAAACTGATATGTGACCACAGCTATAAGGTCATCTATACCATTGTTTATTAGTTCAGCTGTAATACCATTAGAGCCTTGCAAATAATGCTGTAATTCCATGGCAGGGCTAGCCACATGGTGATATAAAGCTTGGCTCAAGATGATTGTCACTGTTAAAGTGACACTCTGATCCCATGTGCAAAAATGGGAAAAAGGGGTTAAGGATGGATGGATGGAAATAATACTATAATTCCCCAGGATCATTAGAAGGATGAGCTTTTTGTAAACCTCTTCAAATATAAGAAAAGGAAATGTCAAGTTCAGACATACTAAAAAAAAGACTGAAATTTTATCAAAAGAGCCAATATCAAACATCAATCTTCTCCCTTAAACTAATGTTTTGTGAATGTGGAGAAAGACCCCAGCACTCCATAGTCCAGGGGCAAGCCCCTCTTACCCCCTGAACTTAGACATACAACTCTGACATCACGCAAGCCCCTCGCACCTCCTGAACTTATGCATACCAACTTTGAGATCACATTCATTTTTTTTTTTTTTTTTTTTTTTTTTTTACAATCCATTTTCTAGCTAAATCAGACAGTAAATCTTACAAAAATTAAAATACTTCTACAGTAAAGGCATCAGTAAATGTAAATTTATACTTACATTAGAAGATAAATGTAAAAAAGTATAAAGACTTCTATAGTAAAAGCATTAGTAAATGTATGGTTTAAGATTAAAATTGGATTAAACAGAAATCTAAGCAGTCATCTACTAAAAAGTGTTGCAGAAATGCAAAGTTTAATCTTATCAGTTCAGAAATGTTGAATCTTTCCTGAGATTGAACACTGTAGAGTGAGGTTACAGAGAAACTCATAATCCACAGCAGAAATCAGTGTTTACAGAAAAGACAGTATTTTCAGCTTCTGGTATCAGTATGGTTTCTGATTTAAATATTGTACAAATTATAATAAATTCTAGTTTACAGTCTTCAGAAATCAATGTAAATGCTATAGCATATGTAATACAAAATGCAGTATTGCAAATGCAGACCAGCCTGACATAAACATAGCCAGAGTGTGTAATGTGCAGATTTCATGACAGAACACAGAGCAGACATTTTCAGTGTTTCCAGTTAATGTTATCAGTATGATTTTGAATGCAGATAATGCCTAAAATGCAACAGATCCTAGTTTGTCATTTTCAAAAGTCAGTGCAAATATTGCACTGGGGGGACCAAAACACAAAGATTAATCAGAATGTAGAGATTGACAGCAATCCTGCAGAAGCAGATCAGTCTAATATCAATAATTCTGTAGAAACACATCAATCTGATAAGTAAACACCACTGTAAATGATACACAGACTTCAGGACAAAATAAGGAAAAAATGCATACCATTGCTCACGTCAATGTTGTTACCAGTTCTATATAAAATGATTTCCAAAATATCTATAAAGGGTGTAGCAGTCCAGTACCAAAGCAGCTTTTTTATCTGACATCATTTAAAGTAGGATCGGCAAGTCCAACAAACAAACTGTTTAATGGCTAACGCTTTCATCTGCCATTGATATGCAAACTTCATCAGATAAGGTAAATATGAAATTACATATTTTAAATAGTAAAAAATACATGACATCACTTCCCATTTCTGTTAAAAAGACATAACACTTTTAAATATATGTATAAAAAAAATAAATAAATACACACACACACACACACACACACACACACATATATATATATATATATATATATATATATATATATATATATACATATGAGAAAAAAGTTTAAATATTTATATGCATAAATAGCTATGTAAACCTATAGTTAAAAATCATCTTTCTAAAGATTTAAGTTTTAACTGTTTTTACATAAATTAAATTTGAAACTACTTTTTGGTAGTAGCAGTTTGAACAGTGATGAATTTAAGGCTTCTAGCATTTTCAATCCATCATTATACCCCACCTTGATGTTTTTTCAGAGAATGTGTGAAATTGATTTTCTACATGCCTTAAATAATTTTAACAGCTCTGTAAAAAGAGGTATTTCTAACTTAAATATGCATGAATGTCAAATGCTGGATTCTTTGAGAACACACAACATTTGGGTAATGAAACCTGACAAAGGGGGTGGGTTGGTATTTATGGATGAGCAAGATTATAATAGGAGAGTGACATGCTTATTAGAAGCTGACTCTTACATCAAAGAATCTTTAAATGAAGTTAATGGGGCTCATCAGAGAATAAGATCTTTACTTAACAATCTGTTCAGAGGGCACAGTTAACATTGACACTTATAACTATTTATGTATGCCAGCACCTAAGGTACCTTGTTTTTTTGCTCTTCCTAAGATTCATAAGGATATTTACAACCCACCCCTTCGCCCGATTGTCAATGGCCGAAATTTAATAACTTATGCTTCTGCTAAATTTGTTGATGCAAAGTTAAGAACGTTTTTGGAAACTGAATCTCTGATTTGCCAAAATTCTTGCCACTTTTTAGAGCATCTGGATTCATTTGTGTTTAATGAGACCTTGAATTTCCTCACGGTTGACATCAAAGACCTGTATATGGTGATCCCCCAGAAATTGGGTCTTGATTGGGTGAGGGAATTTCTTGTTAGTAAAAATGCCAGTATGGAAGAAATGTACTTAATAGAGATTTTTCGAGATATAGTACTATCTAACAACTTTTTCTTGTTTAACAACAACTTTTATTTACAGACGTCAGGGGTGGCGATGGGGTCCCCATGTGGTGGGAGCTTTGCAAACTGTGTACTTGCTTTTTGGGAAAGAAACCATTTATTTAAATGTGATCTGTTTCAACAACAAGTAAAATTGTATACCTGTTATTTGGACAATATATTTATTTTATTTGAAGGTAATCGGTCAGGTGCAGAAGTATTCGTGAATAGAAGGGAAGGAGTCTTTAAACCAATTTTGGGTAGTAGTTCGAGGTCAGAAGGTTCAACTAATAATTTTCTCCCAACAGCTGAAGAAGTCACTGTAAATGTATCTGTTGACTTCAATACAACTTTTATTACCCCTTTTTCTGTCAATGCACTCACATTAGAAGGGATTATTGTAAAAAACTGGGACTTGAATCTGGCTGATACTTCTGTTTGTTTAATGTTGGGATGAGAGACCACAGGTAACTTTTAAAAGAGGCTGTAACTTGAAAGCCTTACTTGAAAGACCTAATAAAAAATATGTTAACAGTCCCGAGATGTATAAATGTGGCAGATGCCATTTTTGCAAGTACATTAAAGTTGGTAAAAGAATAACTGTCAACAAACATCAATTGAACATAACAAGTAGGTTCAACTGTGAAACAAAAGGACTGATATACTTAGCTTTGTGCGATAAATGTGAATGTTTTTATGTTGGTAAGACGGAGTGATAGCTAAAATAATGCATTTATGAGCACATATACAACATAGGGAAACAAAATCCTACTAACGCCTTAGCTAGACATGTCAGTAGCAACCCAGGGCACACTTTTTCATTTGTGGTTATAGAACAACTTCTCACAGACATTTCGGGGTGGCCCTTGGTCATTGCTGTTGGAAGAAAAGGAACTTAACTGGCAGCTGGTTTTGAATGCTTTCAGCTACCCAGGATTAAATGATTTTAACTATAGGTTTACATAACTATTTATGCATATAAATATTTAAACTTTTTCTTATATATATATATATATATATATATATATATATATATATATATATATTTTTTTTTTTATATACATATATTTAAAAGTGTTATTTTTTAACAGAGATGAGAAGTGATGTCATATATATTTTACTATTTAAAATATGTAATTTCATATTTTCCTTGTTTGATGAAGTTTACATATTAGTGGCAGACAAAAGGGCTAACCATTAAACCGTTTGTTGGACTTGCTGATTCTGCTTCTCTTTTTTGTTTGTTTTACAAGTTTTTCTAGTTGTATATTTGTTTTACATTGTTTAAGGTAGAGAGGATGGCAGAACATATATTTTATTATTTACAGGAAAGGGATGATATACTGATTAGTACAAATAGATCAGTTTCATTTACAAAAAGATCTCTACCAGAGGAAGCAAAGACAGTTATGAGGCTATCAGGATTTAGAGGGTCAAAAGTTATAGCAGTGAGAAGTTTTCAGTGTTACAGTATCATACTAGGTATGGACATGTTATCAGAGTTAAATGTTGTTTTAGACTTCAATGACAACATATTATGGAGAAAGAAAAATGCTACAGAATGTGCAGTAATGCAAACAGAAGATTCTTGTAAGAAATCAAGCACATAGATTGTGAAGATTATGCAAAGAATTTAAAAAATTAGTTACTACAAGAATACACAGATCCATGGGCTAAAGGCCAGATAGATTTTGATTAAGTTGCCACAACTGATAAACAGACTGAACACAGTAAACCACATTTTCAGAAATAGTATCTCGTTCTCAGAAAATCAATTTGTAAATGTAATTTGTAAAAGTAGTATAGTAAAAGAATGAAGTCTATTCAAATTCACCTTTATAACCATTAAGGAAGAAAGATGGCAGTTAAAGGCAAATGCTAAATTTGAGACTAGTAAATAAATACAATTATGGTAACACATGATGTGCTAGGTACACCAAAATGATAGTCAAGTGAAATCCTGGTAATAAATGGTTTACAGCTACAGATCTGGCAGATTAATTTTTTTGCTACTGTTTTGTTTCATCAGACATTGTCACAAGTGGTAAGATCATTGAATTATAGTAATAAATTGTTAAAATGCATAAACTATGTGAAGTTAAATGGATTACAAATTTGAGAAGTACACATCCTCCAGGTTTGAACAATATGATCCCTTTAAAACCAATTCTGAAAAACAGACGTCTCACAATCAACAAGTAATTTTAATGCATTGTTTAATAGTTTTAATGCTTTCAAAATGAAGGTTTGTTTTTGATTTTTAGTCATTCAGTATTGTTTTTTGTGTCATGTTTTATACCATAGCTATGGACTTATTAGCTGCAACTAGTGACGTTGTTTTATAATAGATGTGGGTATAGTGAATACTTAATATTACTTACTAGTCTCTAAGTTCTTACCTATAAGAAATAGCATAGACGTAGTATGTCTTTCTTCAGTTTCAATTCAAATAATTGGTCAGATGGTATAACTTGTGCAAGCCCGAAATTCACTGGTCTTTTCATTATTATTAAGATAATCATGGACATTCTTCTGCTGTTCTAAGGTTGTTTTATTAAGAAGTATTAAAAATTTTTGTTTACGAGCAGATTCACTGAGAATGCTTTCTCTGTTGCCGTGAAAGCTGGCGGATTGCTTGTGATTGTTCAATTTCTTGTAAAGTTATTTACAGTTGAGTTTATATATATATATTTTTTCTCCCCAAGATACTTATCTACTGATAAGGCTTCAAGCTTTCAATAAATAGTTAAAATGTGCAAGACGGTATTAGTGATATCCCTGCAGCCACAAAAGTGGGCGGACCCCCTTTTTTATTAACCTTGGCAACCAATGATGTTTGTTTGTAGGTGAACTATTTTGCAGTTTGTTTTTTCCAATGCAATAGCTTACCTGAATAAGTCTCCTTTGAATCATCTTTGTAATCTTTCTGCAGCCGCGAATGCGGGCAGACATTTTAACAAACTCTTGTTTGACCAATGAACATTCTAAAATAAATGATCCCTTTCTTAATGAGTCTTTTGACCGAATTGGTCAGCAATATATTTTCACATATATGTGGTTCATAGGTTCATAGGTAGGTACACTCACAATAATGCATGACATTGATTAAACCAGTTATGGCAATGCACACATGATGTATGTGTGTGCCAAATATACATATGTACCTGTGACCTTCAATAGTTACCATGTGTGATGCCTGCCACATGTGAATACTTGGTATTTGCACAGGGTAACATTATGACCGTGGTCTTCTGTGCAGGTGCTGCATGTGGGATGTGTATATACAGTGTGAGATGTAGATGCTATCAGCCTAGTAGTGAGAGATGCACACCTGGTCTGGGGCATATAGTCTACATGTTGTTGCTGTACAGGAGCTGCATGTTTTCACCTGTTGTGGGAGTGGTAAGACAGTATTCCATAGCAATGCAGTGACTGCATGCTAAGAACCATTCAGCTAGGGTGTTGTAGCTACACTAATTCATTAGCATTCAGTAATTTGTCAGAATCCCTGGTGAGGGTCTGATGCCAACCAAGGTCAGGGGTCTACCAGCCTGTGTCACTTGCTCAGTGATCCCTTCCATGTTCCCTATCATGTATCCCAGTGAGGGACATCCCACATCAGCTGTGGTGGCATGGACAATGACTGAGTCATATGTGTCCATGCATCTGACTGACTTGTATGTTTGTGTTATGTGGTGAACCATAGTGCCCCATGAGCATATCACTGTGACCTACACCTTTTCCAGCCTGGTGAGCATTGTCTCACTGTACTGGACAATAAAAGTACCTAACACAACTGCGGCAGTAGTGTTGTATAGCTGTACAGACTGTGCTTGTTTGACACACAGGATTTGTGTGCTATGTGTTATGTGTGCTGTGTGCAGGCCTAATGTATGCCTGTGTGCCAGCTGCAGAGATGTCTACCAGTCATGCAGGATGCTATCCTTAGGCTTCACAACTGACCTGTTGTGTTTCCATGCTTGTATTGCTGTCCGTGTAGGTCCACATCAGATTGGTATTGCTGTCACTGTAGTATGTCATGCCACCAGACAGGTTATGCCAGTACTGGGTTCAGAGTGTTTAGTCCACAGTTTGGCCATGTGTTTCCATCTCATACATGTGATGTACATCCATGGGTAGGGGATAGGGTTGACTGTGTACATGTGGCAGCTGTGACATTACTACATTAATTTATTTATTTATTTTATTTTACATTTGTTGACCGGGCTGGTCTAGCTGGATATATTTCCATTTTCAGTAGAGGCCCGAGGAGAAAAGCTCCAAACAGTAAAAACATGAAATACAAACAAAGAAGGGATGATAATTGTTACATAGTACATAAACATAGTAGAAATAAAGTATGCACCTTTTTTTTTTTTTTTTTTTTTTTTTTTTTTTATTCCACAACTGTACCATAGAGGTGACTGACAACTGACCTTTGCACATGCTACCATAGTATTGAGATTACATTGGTGATTAACAGCACATAGGGCCAATGGTGAAAAAGATACATAGGTCCATAGGTTCGTACAGGGATGTCTGCCCAGGGCATGTATCCACCTAGCCAGAATGTGTGTGCCTTTCAACATGCATTGTGAATCTGTCTTGCTATGCCCTTTTCCAAGGTTAGTATACTGTGCCTCTGTCTCACAGTGACACATAAGTGATACCCAGGGTAACCCTACAATGTCACATCCAGTCATTAATATTACTCTTGAAGATAGTCACTGAGTCAGTCTGCCAAACCTCTATTGGGATAATATTCAGGAATGAAGGGAGCCTCTGAGTTGTGAATGTGCCCCTCCAGCATGTCCTATGTATATCACTCCTGAGGTTCATGTATTTCCAGCGTGTATCCTGGTGGGATCTGGATATTCTGAGATGCAGCATGGCCATTAAGTGAGGGTATGACCTGGCCTTCTATGTCAGGCACAGATTGCCTATGAAGAGGCAGTATGTCACTGAGTAGAGCTGCTGTTACTTTAACCAGTCAGTATGTGGCATCTGTTTGAGCCCTTTGATCCCCTTGTCAAGGTACATATGTGGTATCTCCAGTTGCTGCAGGTGTCTGGTAAGGTGCATGCCGACAGGTTCATCATAGTCAATTATGGGCATGATGAGGGATGAGTAAAGGGGCACAATGTCCTCCCCTGATCTACATGTGGATCCCATGATGATGTGGCCCATATAACATGCTTACCTAACCACTTTGTCCATGCTGTTGTCAAATGGTAGAATGCTATCAACCTGTGTACCCCAAGGTCCATAATTCCTTTGTCTGCACTTAATGGATTAACACATATGCGGTACGTTGTGGTCACTTTGTGTTTGACAAAGGGGATGACTATACGCTTTCTGTCATTCACGTTGAGGCCATGGCTGTGGCACAAGTTGTGTGTTTGCAAGAGTCCCTTTTGGAGGATGTGTGTGTTAGCTGGTGAGTTGATTATGGTGTCCGGTTTGCAGTCACCTGCGACTTGCTGAGCCACAGTACTTCCATGTTGGCCTGTACCTATGATAAATATATAATGAACATGACAGCTCCCAGGGCTGTGCCTTGTGGGACACCACTTGTACCAGGTTGGAGGCTGACATGGCTCCAGCAATTCTACCATGTGTGTTCTGCCCTTGAGCCACTGTGCAATACCCATAGTGACATAGGGGTTAATATGTACACTGGTGAGCTTCCCTAGAATGCACAAGTGGGGTATTGTATCCAAGGCTTATGCAAGGTCCAGGTAGGCTGTGTAGACCTCCTTCCCCTTGACAGTGGCCTTGGTGACTGTTTCAAAGAAATCAAACAGGTTTGAGAGGCAGGATTTGCCATTGACAAAGCCAAACTGTGTATGGTGACATGTCTGTAGGTCCACAATATCTAGATATGTGAGGTTCATGATGATCCTTGCCATAGCTTTGCAGACAAAGCTAGTCAGACATATGGGGCGAGTAGTGTCCAGGATCCACGAAGGCACCACCTGAATGTTGAGGGACCACTGTTGCTGTATGCCACTCTCTGGCCACATATCGTGTATTAAGGCTGGGATTGAACAGTGGTGTTATGTCTGGGTGTAGCTCTTCTTGTGGTTCATGTAGGACACAGCCTGGGACACTGTCTGGTCCCATTGATGCAGTGTTTATTGCTTTGGGAAGGGCATCTCTTACCTGAGCATCTGTGATGTCAGGGGGGGCAGCACTGTGCCACGAGACATATTTGCCCTTTTGGTGTGGTGGGGGGAGAAGGCAGCATTGAACCTGTCCACTAGGATGATGGCAATGTCTGTGTGTTTTGTATTTTGTGTGACATCTTGGATTACCTCTGAGCATATCTTGGTAGTACCACCCAGGTTACTAACATAACTACAGGCAGCCTTGTGATTATCCTCAGTGGCTTGTGGAATCCTCTCTCAAAGATGGCCTTAGACAATCATATGGGTGCCTGTAGTTGTCTTCCAATACTCATCAGTGGTGCCTTCACATTTTGGGAGGTTGTTGTATCATGTAGTGGCGTCATCCTTCTATTGTATAGTGTGTTTATGGCTGGTGTCTGGCACCCAGGACATCTGCCTTTGGAGAATTGGGTCATGCTTTCATATGTGGCTTCATGATCCATGCATTCCTGAATGTGTCCATAGAATGCCTTTATACTGGTATCTGCAGTCTGGTCCATATTTTCAACAGGCCTTGGGCCTTTGAAGGTTTCCACATCATTTATGAGGGGTGTGAACTTGCTTGACATGAGCTGTTGACAGACGTGCCACCCTCCAGACAGAGCAAGGTGAGGGTCACAGTTAGCTACCTGTCAGGTGATTGAATGTGCCACATAACACAGGCACACAGGTCACTCCACAGCAAGTACAACTATGAGGCAGACATTGTCCATGCTGGTGCAAACAACCTGAGATGTACCTCCCTGGACCACATGGAAAGAGACACAGAGGAGCTCTTACAGCATCCTCTCAAACTCAGGACTCCCACACAGCCTTCATGCTGACACAGGAGAGTTTAGATTACTCTGCAAACACCATCATACTGGGTGACGTCTGCTACCCAAACATAGACTGTGAACATTGCACAAGCCACAATACCCAAGCTCTAGGGTTCCCATAGATCAGACATTCTTTGGCTATGGAACAGGTAACCAACCTTCCCACAAGAGGGGCAGATATACTAGACCTGATCATCACAAACATGAGTACAAACTGCTCACCACTGGGAGTATATCCCTCATTGTTGCAATCAAACCATATACTAATCACACTGGAGTACTGGATCCCCCACATATGCAAACCTCAAACACATCGATGTGTGTGTGGGAAATGTCCCTATTAGCAACTGTGACAGTACAGTACAGGATGCAGATCCCCTTTTGAAACACTGATGATGTCAGGACTGTATAACTATATTACCTGTAGTAAAGTCCTCCAGTAATTCGCATAGCGCGCTCTGCTAATGCGTCTTTCTCCAGTGTCATACCGTAGTTAGGTAGGGGTTTGAATCCTGCAAAGGGAATTTATGTGTGTGCACAATGCTGGGAGGCTTAACTGCCTTTTGCCAACTGGGAGAACACACTACAGGGTGCACATCCCTCCTCCTACACACAGATGATGTCAGCACCCTCTAAGTACAGCATTAGTAAGGATTTCTCCAACTACTGCAAATAGCACACTCTGCTAATGTGTCTGTTTCTACTGTCATAACACAGTTAGGTATGGGTTTGAATCTTGCAAATGGAAAGTATGTGTTTTACTGTTGGTGGGGTTAGTGTGTGTGCACAATGATGGGGTGGGATGTGGCTTTTGCCACATAGGGCTATGCACTGCAGGGTGGTCATTACCCTTAACAGGCAGTGATGTTGATAGCACCCTATACAAACAAAACTACAAAAGAGAAGGTGGTGGTACCAATAACACATGTAAGGTAACAATTCTTCAAGTAATGTCCACAAAACGGAGTAGGATAATCAAACAATTCTTTTATTCTATACAGACAACATGACAACAGACAACTGCCAGTACTCAGTATAGTGTCACATGCTACTGTAACACGCACATGTACCCGGATATACCTAGATAGTGTTCTGAAGCCTGAATGTGGCAAGTGTGTGGATGTGGGATGTGTCTGTGTGTGCATTTCCGTATGGGAAACATGTTTGATGTGGCAATCAGGGTACTACAGTACCTGATGCACATTTCATCTTTCAACTGATGAGGTTGCCTGCACCCTGTGAGTACAGGTAGAGAAGGGGACGCCAGTAGTAAACAACATAGTGCACTTCTCAAATGTGTACCTGTCATGTATCAACAGCTACTCATGTAGGGTGATAAATAATGGGAATGGCAGGTGAGCGTGTGCATGTGTGTGGGTAGCAGGGTGTGTATAAATGCATGTGTGACAGAACAGATACATATAGCTGAATCTACATAACAGCACAAGATGTGCATTGCCATAGTCAATGTTAGCATGTGATGGTGTGCAGCTGGTACACTTTGGTAAGTAGTATGGGTGCAGATAACAATTGAGGACATTCATACAGTTACTACAGCAGGACTGCTGGGATATACACACAATTATACTGGAACAGTGAACAGTTACCAAAATGTTACTACTTATACACATCTATGTAGTCACCCTGTGCATCAGCAACGTGTTTACCTTTACCTGCACCGATGTTGTAGTATGCAGGAGGTGGCACAGTGTCATCATATGCACAGGGTGTGGGTTAGGTATGCCCAAGCCAGCCACTGGTAACACCAATTGACATGTGTGTGTATGTGTGTTTGTGAGGGGCAGCAGTACAGGGTGGACCGGTGTTGGTACAGTGTGTGTGTGTGTATGTGTTTGCCCTAGGTGTTAGGTTTCTGCATGTGTGTAAGCACGCACACAGTCCCACATAATGGCTGCCATGTACAGGGTTTTGTGGACAGCCACAGACTGCACCTGTCAGGTCATCCAGATCAGTGTCTGTGGGCACGGACACGGTACCTGTGCCTGGCAGGGGTGCTACGGGCCGTATCCGGTACTAACCCAGACTGGGTACTGTCATCGGAAGTAGGGGTGTGTTGACTGGACACAGTTCCCTGTTGGGACTGTCCAGAGCCACGTGCACGTGGTCTCCTGGGGCGTCTTGATGACAGCACAGACCCAGCATTGCTGGGGCTGGTGCTGGCACTTGAGGTGCACGAGTGGGCCTGTTGTCGTCCGCGGCCACTGCCAGCTGGTGCTGTTGCTGGCATACGCCACGCGTCGACGCCGCAAACGCACCCCATCGCTGTGGCCCGTGGACATCTGGTTGTGGAGCAGCTGTTCTATGCCCCCACAACGTCTGTCAACGACATCTGTGAAGTTACGGATAGCATTCGCAACCTCACGCATGCCGTCTGTCATGGCTGTGCGACATGCTCTCAGCTCCCTCAGACCCTGTCTGGTGTACCTTTCCATACGTGCCTGTGCCTGCATGACAGTTCGAAACATAGTGGAGGTTGACATACCTCCTTGGGCACGTCGGCCAGAGGCAGTACGGCCAAGGATGCCCCCACGAGAACCCATGGGCGACTGTCTGCATGGTACCATTGGAGGCCCCTGCTCATGGCTGCCTTGTGGGGATGCATGTACCACAGGTACCACATTACCCTGATCTATGCCCACTGCAGACTGTCCATCACCTAGGGACAATGGTGACAAAGGATGTAACGGCAGGATGACTGTGCGCATTGACGGGGTTGAAAGCTGTGTACTGTCAATTGGCTGACCAATGGTGGACCCAGACACACCTTCCTGCACCATTACAGACATTTCATCATCATCAGTACCTGGGGCACAAGATTCAGGTTCCCTGCTGCAGGTCACCAGAGCAGCACCAGAACCTACGGGAGGAAAACATGGAACACAGATTACAGTCTCAATACATATTTGACAGAGATGCACTTCAATATTAATGCACACATTCAGAAATGGACACATGCACTCATGGACACTAACACACATGCACACTTGGGCACAGGCACACTTGCACACATGCACACCCCACAGTAAACACACACACATCAGTACCGTGTCACACTACTCAATTTACTACAACTCTGTATTACAGGTATTGTGAACACAGTCACCAGCATGTCTACTACAGAGTTACACTACTCTTCCTAGTTTTATAAATTGTTTTACAGATAATGTTAAAAGACTCACCAGCATGTATGGCCTGCCTCGTTGCTAGATGGGAGGGACCTGGAAGTGTGAAGAGAGTAATGTCAGTGGGCACATGTGTGCCATTTGTTTTGCACATGATACAGTACAGTAGTACACTAGTTCCCTTATACACATCAGCTGCACATAATGTCTGTATATATATCATGATGACAGATACATACCACATGCACACCTTATGCGTGCATGAAGTAACAGTGTACAGAACAGTCATATGTACATACCAGGAGTTAACTCTAATCTCACCCTTACCTCTCTTCAAACGACAACTCAAACTGTACTTCCAAAACCACTGGCTTTGTTCTTCTTGGAGTCCAGGCTAATGTCCCTCTCCCTACCCTCTCTTTGCCTTTAACCCCTCATTGTGCATAGAAACTAGCTTCTACCCTGTTTCTTTCACCTTGATGTCCTTCTATGCTCTGACCTACTTCTCCCATCCCTCCCACCTCCTCTTGACTGTCTTCCTTCTTTTCCTCACTTCCCTTCTTGACTCCTGCCTCTTCCATATCATTGTATCTTTCATACTCCTTCTACTTCTCTACCCTTCTGAGCCCTAACTATTATGTATATGGCTTTTGCCTTATTGCATAACCATTATGCTTTAGGTAGGATTGCTTTGAAACCAACAGTACATTGTGTATGACTCTAAACTGTTTGAGTTCCTTACATGTATGTTGATTTAATTAACAGGCTGGTGTACAATTCTATCATGTTGGCTGTCTGTATTAACAACTTGTCTGTCTGCCTTTATTACGTTATGTGTGGAGTTTTTCTCCACAGGCCTCTACTGAAAATGGACATATATCCAGCTAGACTATCTGGGTCAACAAATGTAAAAGTAATAACAATAAATGAATATGGCATCTTACCTGCACGCTCGGTGTCTTGCTGCTGTGTGGATCCAACCTCCATCATGATGCATGAGTGTTGCTGTTGTTGTTCTGGGGCTGGATCCACAACACTTAGCAGAAGCCCCTCCTGTCTGGTGAGGGGGGGATGTGTGGCCACCCCCCCACCTGTGGCAACCTGTTGCCTGCAGATATCTGCAGCACGCTGGCAGACATTTCTAATCAAATCACTGCAGTGATGTCTCACCTGCTCATATGTCCTATCATGCATGCCAACATCATTTATCCTGCTAACGAGGTTTTGCCACAGTGCAGACCTCTCCTGCTGATTCTGGGTGGTGCGTGAGAACAGGATGGCATAGTCACGCACCAGGCTCTGGTGAATCACGTCATCCTCTGCAGCAGAATATGATGGGTTCCTTTTTGGAGCCATGTCAAGCTGGAAAGGTACACAAACAGGTTATCAGCATAGTATCTCAACAATACATGGTACACATTCTATACAGGGAGTATTAACTTCTACTTATTACTGCTTGGTTAAAACTTGATTACAGTGTAGCTATCATTTTATGTCATTTGTACTAAGCACTTGGCCTTCAGACCAGTTGTTTTACATTAGGGAGGTTGGTGGCAAGCACTGTGGTGGCAGGACACATATCTTTCATCCATTGAAGTTGGGAACTGCTGATTGAGGGCCCAGTGTACAAGTGTATTAGTTCTGGTATGGGCAGTTGGCCTTCAGGCCAGTTATTTAACATTAACAAGGTTTGTGGTCTGCACTCGTGTGTGACAATAGGCTGTACTCTGCCATTCATAGCTGGGGACATCTGGTTTCAGGTTTATAGTGCCTGCATATCTGAGCTGTATCTTACTGACATTGCTACACCTTGTTTGCTGTAGCAACCACTACATCCAGGCCTCCTGGATCTACCTTTGTTTATATGCTTGTTATTTGTTAGCTTGTTATTTCACTGGTATGCTACTTCCACATAGTACACAGCTTCTCAACACGTCTGTGACTCACTACTGATATCTGCATTGCTTACTGTACGTATTTCCATGTTACACATGACAGCAAGTGACTGCTTCTCATTGTTGCATTTACTTAATTGTGACACATTGCACTTAGGTTACCTGGCACTTGCTCACTGATGCTTTTATATCAGTCAGCAGTTGTAGGTAATGTCAGTACACCCTCACTCCCCACTGGACCTTGTTTTCAATCATTAATTATTACAGAATTCACAATAGTATTCTAGCATGTCCAGAGGTCAGTTGTCAGTTCCCTCCCCAGTCCAGCTGGTGAGTGTGGTACTCCAGAGACAATGTTAGAACAGATGCATGTACACAGACAACCCTCCTCCTAACAACAAATTCAAACTCATGTGAGTGATGCAACCATATACCAAACTGGAGGCTAGGCTCTGTCTACTCAATACCGCCATAACCAGTCAGGTGGCGAAGGAGACCACTCACTACACTTCCAGTCTCACATAGACCTACCACAACAGCGGACCTAACACATGATCACACATGAACATACTTGTAGGCTTGGACCACAGCTCTGCCTATGCAGCAGAGACCTCCTAAGCAGACATCCAGGCAACCACTACCACGGAAACGAACATGTGCAACACATATCACACAAAGCCAATGTGCTGAACACTCACAGCCATTAACAGTAAACACACCTCATACACCTGTACTAGGTGCCTCTATCATCAGGCACACTCACATCACATTCACCAGGCTTAACGAGGTGAGGGTCACGGTGTGCAGCCTGTCGGGCACTATGACCTGCCACATAACACAAACACTCAGGTAACCCCAAGGCAAGTACAGGTATGACTCAGTCAATGTCCATGCTGGTGTGAATGGCCTGACACATTCCTCCCTGGACTACATGACATGAGACAGTACAGAGCTCTCTGAGCACGTAGCCCAAGACAGTTTGACCCTGACCTTGAGTAGCATCCTACCCTCACCTAGAACGATGCCACAATATCAAGGCACGATGATCCCTTCCAACAATTGACTGACATACTGGTGTCATTCACAGGTGTGCCAATGCCTGCCATCTTGGGGTGGTATGCTTTGCTAGGGACAGCTTGCACCTGTCATCCCTGTCCTATTGGAATTTGGCGGAGCTTCTTGCTACACCCATAGTGCCTGTATTAGGCAAGGCTCATAAGGCAAACCCACATCCATTTGTATCACAAAGGATGAGGAAGTAAGAGTGATGCTACTCAACACCGGAAGTCTAGACCTAAGGATGCACGCACTCAAAACCCTACTTAACATTCTGGACATCGATATCTGTGCAGTAACATGAACCTGTTTCAGGTTTCACAGGAGCACACCAGTACTACCAAGTTATAGCTGTTACCATTCTTGTCGGCCCCAACACTTGAACAAGGGAGGGGGAGTATCAGTATTCAATGCAGATTCCCACGCCTCCACATTGGTGGCACAGTACAACATAGGTGTTAGGCCATTGTGTACAGAAGACGTAGTTGGGGACCTGGGGAAGAAACATGGTAGCGGTCTGTCATTTGTCAACCACATGGCCAATGTGGATTGAAAGACATGTTATATAGCCCAGCTAATCATGAGGGATTCACATGTATGGCAGGGAGGTCATTGTGCCTCTTTACTCATCCATCATCAGGCCTATAATTGCGTACAATGCATCTTTTGGGATGTACCTAACCAGACACCTACAGCAACTGGTACAGGACAACAGTACCTCATCAAGGGGATGCAATGGCTCACACAGATGTCATATGCTGCCCAGGTAAAGTAAATCCAGCTGGACTCAGTGGCATACTGCCTGTTCAGAGGCAATCTGTGCGTGCCATATACAGCCATGTCCTACCCAGCAGTAATAAACATGCTGCACCTCAGGCAATCAGAGTCCCATACAGCCACATGCTCAGGAGAGCTGGACCTCAGCACTGACATACATGGACATGCTGGAAGGGCATATTCCTAACCGAGAGGCTCCCTTCACTCTGTAATGAGCTCACACTACTGGTTAGGCAGAGTCCCTCATTGACTCTCTTCCATAGGAATCTGGATGAGTGGATGGAGATCATAGTTGTACCCCAGGTATCACTTCTATGTCACTGTTAGACAGAGGCACAGTATACTAACGTCGGACAAGGGCATAGCAGCATAACTTGTAATTGGGTGGCGAAAGACAAACACATTCTACTAGGCTTACCAATGCCCTAGGGCAAATAGCCTAGTATGAACCTATGAACATGTGTGTACTGCTATAGTACTTCTGCCACATGTTGCATGTGTGTGTGTTGTGGGGGATGCACAGGTAATGGCCGGATACTTCTGCACAGGCGACACGTCTGACACATTCTGGGTGTTCATCCCTACATACTGGATGTGTGTTGCCATCCAACCCTGTGATGTGGACACACATTACTCAGCCTGGATATACATATCCGAACAACACAACAAGCACAGTATACTACCTTGCTATGTATGCATGTAATTACACAGTTATTCACTAGTTATGACAGTGATGCTATCCATGCAGCCCATTGGGCCAGTGGAAGCCACAACACACACCGCCAGAACCTTTGCATATGCTTACCACAGACATCCCACATACTGCATGTACTGTGCACACACATATCTAACCCAGAACAACTGCACACCACTTATTAATCCTGTCCAGTGGACTACAGATACAGGCATATTGTATAACAATAGTAGGAGGCTACTGCAGCAGAGGGCAGATTCACATGACGGCAAGGCATCTGTGGTCAGCAGTGTTAAGATGCTTCACATTCACCAAATGCACAGATATTGGCAACATTGTTGCTGACAGTTTAGGTGCAGGTACCCCCCCCATTCTCCTACACATGTGGTATTAGTTATCCCAGATGACTGTCACCTCCCTATCCTCTCACATGTCCAGGTGAGAGCCACCCTCATCATTGCAGAACACATAGCATCACTGTTACGAAATGGTATCCCTGGATGTGTGCTACATTCACCCCTGGAGGACATAGCACCACATGACAGACTGATATTAATCCCTGGCCATACTACAGGATATGTACCTGAACAGTGCCATACATACACAGTGGTCCCACACCAATGAGGAGGAACCTCTACTGACCCTGGGAACTACTGCATCATATGCACAACTGGCCTTGTGTTCTAAGCTATGGAAGTGTTAAGTATGGGCAACATGTACAGCAATATTACATATGTTTATATTTCAGGACTATGTACACACAACCTATCTCATGGACATACCTATAGATAGTGAACTATGATACATTTGGAGGTGTCACAGTATACACAGGATTAACCTGCTACTTTGCATTACCTGTGTTTGTGGCAGCTGTTGCTGTGCCAGTGGTACTTGTTGCTGCTTGCTCCTTGCTGCTTGCTGCTTGCTGTTTGCTGCTTGCTGCTTGCTGCTTGCTGCTTGCTGCTGCTGGCTGTCCTTATATTTGTTTGATTTCTCTCTCTGTCTCTCTCTCTCTTTCTCTGTAGGTTTTGTGCAATGAATGTATTGCATGAGTGTAGTGTGGGTACTCAATGCTTTTGTAGGTATCTGCATAGGTCCATGTGATGGCCTCTGCACCAATTGTAAGGCAGCATTTGCTAATTGCATGCAGCCAGGTGTGTACTGATTGCATGTCTCACTGTGATTTCAGGACACTGCTATAAAAGGGTATGTGAGATAGGCATTGCCCTTTCAGATTGTAGGGCGTGGACCATGCTGGTATGCTGTTGACAGTGTTCTGTGAGTGTGAAGGTTAGTACATCTCCCATGCTTCATGCTGTGTTGTAGATTCAGGTTGCTGCATTTCTCTTGCCTGTTCCCTGTAGTGAGTGTGTATGCATACTGACACCTACAACTATATGTCATATGTATTTCTATATAAATATATATATATCTGTGTACATATACATACTTTCATATATGTACATTAGCTGACATTATTGGGTACAAGCTAACAATTTTCAGGGCTGTCTCTGTTAACACTACACTAGTATGGGAATCCAGTAATTGTGACAGTGAAGGTCTGTCTGACATGCTTAGGGTAGTACACATACTATATTGCCTTTATCTTCATTCCTACTATTACATGTTCCACTTATTTAGCACTATATTCCTGTATGAGAGTCATGGCTTAGTGGTAGGTCATACAGACTAGTGTTACAATGGTCTTGTGGTAGGGCCTACTAGTATGCTTATATTCTGCTTTTGACTTGAGTATAGGGCCTATCAATCAAAGTGCTGGAGGCACCTTTAAGCAGTTAAAGGGGTTAGTAGGTCTCACAGGAGCCAGGCTGTGTTGCAGATTCTGGTTGCTGCATTTATCTTCACTGTTTCCTGTAGTGAGTGTGTATGGATACTGACACCTACAACTATATTTCATATGTATTAATATATATTTATATATATGTATGTGTAGATATACATACCTTCATATATGTACATTACCTTACTTTATTATGTACAAGCTAACAAGTAGCAGGGCTGTTTCTGTTAACACTGAACTAGTATGGGAATCCAGTAATTTGGCCATTGAAACTCTACCTGACATGCTTTGGATAGTACACCTCCTATATTGCCTTTATATTGATTCCTACTATTACATGTTATATTTATTCTAGCAGTGTGTTCTTGTAAGGTAGTCATGGCTTAGTGGTAGGTCATACAGACTAATGTTATGAAGAGACTGGCAGTGGGAATTTATTTTTCTTTGCAAACTTTCAAACTGAGTATAGGACCTGTCAATCAAAGTGCTGAGGCCACCTTTAAGCAGTTAGAAGGGTAAGTAGGTCACACAGGGGTCAGGCTGTGTTGCAGATTCAGGTTGCTGCATTTATGTTCACGGTTTCCTGTAGTGAGTGTGTATGGATACTGACACCTACAACTATATTTCATATGTATTTATATATATTTATATATATGTATGTGTAGATATACGTACCTTCATATATGTACATTACCTTACAGTATTAAGTACAAGCTAACAAGTAGCAGGGCTGTATCTGTTAACACTGAACTAGTATGGGAATCCAGTAATTTGGCCATTAAAACTCTGCCTGACATGCTTCGGATAGTACATCTCCTATATTGCCTTTATACTGATTCCTACTATTACATGTTATATTTATTTTAGCACTGTGTTCTTGTAAGGCAGGCATGTCTTAGTGGTAGGTCATACAGACTAATATTACCAAGGTCCTGGGTTCGAGACTGACAGTGGGAATTTATTTTTCTTTGCAAACTTTCAAACTGAGTACAGGACCTGTCAATCAAAGTGCCATAAAGGCACTTTTAAGCACTTAAAACCAGGTCTGCGCTCGTTTGAGCACTGGCGGTGAGCTCCGCTAACACAAGCGCACACCCGCGCTAATTTCTTTGAAAAGAAAAAGGGGTGACAGGAAAGTGGTGAAAAGGGGTCACAAAAAGGGTAAGACAGTAGGGAAACAGGTGTGGGATTTGCAGGAGGGATGTAGGTAAGGCCCATAGATGCCCATATCTTTGGCAGCAACAGCTGTGCATTTCCATGTATTTTGGTGAGACATTGGAAACCTTTCACCCCTGAGAGAGGTGTCAGGACAACATTAATATTTGTTGAAGAGCCAATTGTAATTAACTGTTTCAATGTCAAGCAGACATGTGTGCGACATGGACAGCTATGTATGGGGCGTAATTTTTTTGTGGGTACAGAGTGCCCTTTTTTTTTTTTCAGGTGAGAGTGGTATGTCAGGTGAAGGAAGTCAGTATAGCTGGGGAGGTAGGTTGGGTAGGTTAACAGACAGGACAGACAAGACGCATACAGGGGCGGTGTATGACACACGTGGGGGGGTTACACAATTGACGGGGACGGAGGTTAGGATATCCAAGATGCATGAGCCCACAGATGGCAACAGTGGAACTGATATCCCCACCCATAGGCGGTTGCCACTGTTCCTTCACAGCCCAGGACGGGGCTATGCTGGGGGCTGTGTAGGCGGGGCAACGGCCGGGGCCGTTAGCTGTGCCACACGAGCCTCGAGCTGGCGTAGGGGCCCAAGAACAGAGTCTTGGATCTCCCTTCGCACCACAGACCGGACACCTTGGAGGGTGAGTGGACGAACCCCTCCGGCCACACTTGCAGAGGGGGGACGGGCCCCATCCCCTGCAGCGCTTCCACCCGAAGGTGGCACAGGGCCACCGGAGGGGGGTCCGGCCTGGGCACTAGTGCCAGGTTCAGTCGCCAGCTGAGGTGGGAGAGGTGGGTCCGCTGGGACCTGCCTTCCCAAGCGTTCTAGGTTTGTGAGTAGTTATGTTAGTTTGGGTTAGTGGCATTTTATTTCATTCAGATTAGTTGTAACAGCATGCATTGGTATTCCCATCAAACAAACACCCAGATATTAACACCATTGAACAAGGGGCATATCAATATCACATGCATTATTTGAACAGAAATCCACAGTCAAACAACATGCAGGATTGATTAATGGCAACAGGCCATCACATTTGCAGGTATGAACAGGGCACATGCACGAACAGACATGCATATATTTTTGCAACGGACAAATGTCCATGATTAATGAAATGTTCACATACCATTATTTAGTGGGTGTTGTTATATGGAATTATAGGGTTGGGTGGAGATAGAAAGTGATGACACATTCATATGTTACACATTGATTTACATTTGTAATAGGTACACAATTAAGTTGAGGCTGATGTTTCAAAATAATTTTTATTTGACTGTCATGCTACACCTGTTACAAATACATCACTATCCTACTTATTTTGAATCTGATCAGATACATCATCCTGCTACACTTTGATGACAGGACAGGGGACAACTATGGCTGTTTAGTCTGTCAGATAATCATTCATTCTATCTGCAAATTGTTTACTGTGATCACCATATACAGAATTTGGCCTAGACATTCCAGATTCTGACACACTGAAATCAGTTTGGGATATTAAGATGTACTTCCCACATGCATTTAGTTCTGTAGAAACACACTGGGGCTAATATATTCAGGGGTTATTACTACTTTATTTATTCATACATGACCCTTTCTGTCACTCTCACACATCCTGCAACTTCACAGTTCAGGTTGGTACTTCTAGGCTTTGTTCACATGTTAGACTGGTGGTGATTCAAACACTTTCCAACAGCCTCACTTCTGTCATGATTCAGCATTTCAACAGGGGATATATCTCACATATGACTACCTCAGATTCTGAAGCTGTACTCTTGAGACTACTGCAGGTTACACTATATTTAATTAATGGTGGGACATCTGTATTACAGCACTGTTTAATTCTATCAATTATATTTCCAGTTACACTTGCATACTGATGAACTTGTTGCAGCCATACCTGCAGACTTTCAATTCTTGCTTGCACATTATATTACTTTTAATCAATACACTGCAGTGTTCTGATACATGCTACAGTATAATATTTATTTACAAGTAATGGGTGGGGTTACTAACCTGCATGGTGGCGCAGCCGCACCAGCCTACGGGCATATATCTCGCGGTTCGCAGAGCGAACACCTGCAGCTGTAATACGAAAGAAGTAATATTGGACTACACATCTCCATGGTATCAGCCAGTTGAAATCCTTACATACATAAGCAAAATGTAACTTACTCAGTAGTGGGGCGTTGGGCATATCCCTGGCCTCCTGGATCCATTCGGTCAACTGGTCTTGCTTGCATCGCTTCAGGTCCGCATGGTGGTGACGGACCTGCTCACCAGTGCGTGGAATGCCAGTAGCACTGGTCAGATCACGAGCCAACTGGTCCCATACCTCTGCCCTATACGCTCCCCATGAGACCTGGCCCTGCATGAGTTGGGCCTCGTGATGATGGACAAGGAGCCAGACCATGTATCTGGACTCCTCAACGCCCAACGCTGTGCTCGAAAGCAACGTCCCTCACCTACTCCACTCATTCTGACTGCAGGTCTGTTCTACAATCGTTTCTGCTGTGTATTCCCGCCTATGGGGCTTATATATGCTGCTTTTCCCGCACATTTCTCTGATTGGCCATTTTGGAATTGTATCTACTTCACTGAAAATGCTTTATCATGCTCCATTCTGGATTTTATCCCATATATATGCTATTTCTGCATTTCTAGGTGTTGCTGTCATGGCTTAGTGGTTTAGTATCTTGACTCTAGTGCATGGTATTCTGGGTTCGAATCTGGCAACTGATTTTTGATTTTCCTGACAGAAATGAGTTGAGGACCTGTCAATCAAACATGCCAAAAGCACTTTTAAGCACTTAAAAGCAGGTCTGCGCTCGTTTGCGCGGAGCTAACGCATGCGCACTGACAATTAGCTTGTGGGAGCGGCTCACAAACGGTGTGCGCTGGGATAAACCTTAATTGGCTAGTGACACACATGTTCAGCTCAGCACAGCTAGTTGCAAACAGTTTCAGCCTGTTAAACCGGTGCTTAGCAACGGGCATGCAGTTTGCAGCTTTTTAAACACTACTCAGCTACGGGCAGTCTGTCTCACAGCAGCTTAGCTATCAGTACATTTCTGACTATTTTTATTATTGTGTTACTTCAAAATATATGCTCCATTTCATTCCATTTTACAAAAGGGAATACTTTTACATTTGTACAATACTGTCAGGGGGCTTTTTAGTGCTTATTTACAAAAAAAAAAAAGGTTGTTGTGGGGGCTCGAACCCTGCCTGCCTACTCTTAGGCCAGCAACTCTACCGCTAAGCTATTACTTCTTGGCTTACTTTGCATATTTAGTTTTTATATCCTTTTCCACTGACTGCTAACTGCAATTGCGCTAGTAGCACACCCGCGCACACAGTAGCAAACATTTACGGGGTTTAAAAAAAATAAAACAGGTTTTAATTTAATTTTATAACATCTCTTCACTTTATACACTGATGGTCTGTCGGGGCATGTGTTGTGTAGTGTGTTTATTCACATTTCATGGCCTCTCTCGTGGCTGTTTACTTTCAGCCATTCTAGTCTTCTGGGGGCATGTCCGCTTGCAGGGCTTAGCCTACAGACACGCCCCCTACTCTCTTACACGGACCGTGTAAGAGTTACTAGTGTGATTCAGCATGCCTCATGCACCTCATGCATATGCATGACATGCTGACATCACACCGTTTAACTGCAGCCTCCGTGTAAGAGTTATAACTCTTACACGGAGGCTTCGTGAATCTGTCTTTTGGACTTTCATGTTGTAATACAATTTTTATAATAATAAAATAAACATAAAATAAACTTAATAATAATTTTAATTGGCAGGTTTATAAGTCTATATAGTCTTGTAACAAGCAACTCTCTGAGCTGGATATATGTTTAGTTAACATACTTTGCAACTGAAGCATTTTTTTATGTCTTTGGATATCTTAACTTTATATATTTAGTCTTATTTCCATTGGATACCAAGTTTCTATGCTGTTTAGAAAACATTGTGCTAGTACTTACTAACTATAAGTGTTTAGTTATGCAAGGTAAGAAGGTAACTTAATATTTTAAGGTGTAAAGCTTGCTTTTATGAAACAACTGGAAGCTTTGCTTCAGATCTATTAATATTTGCAGTAGAAACTAAGGAGAACAGGATGAAACTATATTTATCAAGTACTTATTAAGTCTTGACATGGGTATTAACTTTACTGGCATACAAGGATTCTCAGTGATTCTGACTATAGTATCAAACAGCAGTTCTAGTTTATGCAAATAAGATTACTGATGCTGCATTGTTGTTGGAAGTAAGAACCAAGTGGGACATATGATTGGTTGGCCTTGGCTATAGTGCCAAATAGCAGTTTCAATCTATGCAAATAAGCTTACTAAGGCTGTATTGCGACTGGAAATAACAACCAATGTGATGTATATGATTGGTTGTTAACAGAACAGTAATTCTGAACCCTTAGTAGAAGATAGAAGCATCTTGATTGGCTATAATATCATTAGTTAGACAACACTTAGCTCATGCAAATAAGTTCACTGATGCTACATTGTGATTGGAAGTAAAAACCAAAGGAAAAAGGAAGTGACTAAAGTCTCATTATGATTCTTTTTTCAATGTTATTTAAACCATTGCTGGTCTTTACATTACAGTTTATGCTGAAAGCGCTCATCGTATTTTATTTGTTTTATCAAAAAAAGCTACTTTTCTTCTTAATCAAGTGGAACTTGCTCATTCTCTGCTTTGGTGATGTCTACAGGATTTTGCTTCTTCTGTTTTTCCAGCCTGAGACGCTTCAGTATGAGTGGGATATATATTCTCATTTTGCAATGCATAAATGGTATCTTGATACAAACAAAAACAGAGGAACAACACTTACAGATATTAAATAATAATTTACTAGTTTTATTTTTAATGGTGACAGCATTGTCAAACATTCATATCCCATGCAAGAAAAGAATGGAGTATAAATCTTATTTTTCAGGGCAGTCATGAGTGCAATGTAATTTACTGTATGAGTAAAGTTTACACACGTGTAAAGGACAGACAAGTAAAGCTCCAGAATCAGATCAGTTCATTTCTAGTAGTAAATGTGTATATGTAAATAATTCAAGATTTTATACATTTTATGCAGATTTTGAAGCTCACCAGAGCACACCAGAGGCATGGGTTTATGTGATTAAGTTACCAGATTATGGGTCACTTCACTGAAATGAAGACAGTACAGTATGCTATAAAACAGTATAGTAAATATCCTTAGTGACAGGTTTTATGCAGTAACATTTCTTACTATTTAATTGGAAATTTGAGCTACCTGGAAGACTGTAAACAGTGACGATAAACCCTCGCAGCATGCAGAAGTACTGAAAGAGTTAAATGATGCCAGCCAAAAGAACGGAAACATTTTTAGGCAGCGTGTGCCGGTGATAGCTTACACACTGAGTGGAGAAACTGTTTTGTATAAATTATGAGTGTCACAAAAGTAAAAGCAGTCACAGATGCATTAAAAAAATTCAACAGTTAAGATTAATTTTATAAAAGGTACAGAATGCAATAAATACTGAATAATTAATACAGTGTCAGATTATTAGTTTAATTTCAATTGAGTTAATGAGAGGGAGAAAAAAGTTTCAGCAATGAAGTTACAGCCTTTTTATTTCACTATAGCATATTATCAGTGTGGTTACAGACCCACGAGAAATTATTTATTAGTATTATTTATTAGGTTTATTTCAGACAGGCGTAATTGGTGTATTTAAAAATAGAGTTACTTCAAGGCAACATCTAGATTGGCCTATAATTGTCAGAGCTGCGACTGTTATTTCAAGCACCTGCTTTTCTGTATTTTTACAGATATTATACTGGAAGGGTAAGTTTGCCACACAAACTGTTTTTTGAATTTATAAAATTCCAGTTTGCTAAAGGTTCAAGAACAATAATTATATTTAGCAGACAGCCTTGTCAAAGGGATGAGGGAAGTCTGGATGCCAAATAATTTGTAATAGAGACTGAAAATGAATAATAAAGAACACTAGGGTAGATTTTCCAGTACCACAACAGGGACTGGGACAATGCAGAGTAAGGCTTATTCTAGTTCAAACCTGACAAGAGCTATGTCGGTTAAGTCAAATATGAAGACTACTGGATTTTCAATAGAAAATCCAGAGGTGAAGACCATATGAGTATATAAACCAGTCTGTTGTTTTCCAAATGTTTATTTAAATAAAAAGAAAATGTAATTAGGTGCAAAACATTTTGGCGCAAAAACAGACAGTTCAGAGACACAAACCTGCAATAATATCTTACTTAGATGGTACAAGGATTGGGAACCAAGGTTAAGGAGCATGTATATCTTTTAGGAAATTTACATGGTTTTATTAAGAGAGAGAGAGAGACCTTTAAGAAAGAATGTAGTTCAAATGTCCAGGAGTTCAGATGTTCAAAATTCAGTTCAGAGGAAAGAACAGTTCTGAGTACAGCGTTTGCAAAGGGCAGTCTAATTAGATTTAGAGCTACAGAAGTCTGATTATTCAGTTTGCAATATGCAGTCATAAAGCTTCAGTCTGGTTCAGTTCATCAGCACTGCCATCTGAGAGAGTTTCAATGACATACAACTTGTGCTGATTTTGTTGCCTTACTTAGCAGCTCTAGTTATATGACTATATTTACTTCCACTGTATGCTGCAAATTTTATTACTACATAATAAACTACCTTAATCAGACTGCAAGTGGATTGAGACTTTTATTCTGAAAAGTACAAGAAGATTTGGCACTTGGTCAGTACAGTTCCGGGCATTACAGCTATAGACATATAAACATTTCTAACCATGATTTACACCAGTGATGTGCTTTTTTCAAGGTCCAAAACTTCAAGAAAAATGTATATACTTATAAAAGATTTAAAATTCAAAATGCATCTATTTATGTAGGAGCAACATATTCAAAAGTACCATAAAATGTATGATAATATAAAACTAAACAGTCTTCTCAGACACATATATTTAACGTCAGATCTGATAGAAATTACTTCACTTATACCTGGCAGGGTAGCAGCACTCAATTCTAATTTCCAGAATAGTTCCCTTATATTTAAAAGAGAGTGCAGGTCTCCCCCTCTCAGTTATCTACACTTGTGTCAAGAGACAAACAAATAACCTTTAAAACTGTACTTATATAAAGCATTAAACATTTCTTTTACAGATGGTTCTCTATCCTCCATTGAAGCTTCATACTATTTTTCTCTATGTGTTACAATGTTAGGTTTGAGTTAAAGAACTTGAGTGAGTAGCTGAAACCAGTTATTTAAAACAATCCTCAGCAGTTTTGTGGATTGGTGGGCCTATGAGTAGTATTACATTGTATATGTGCACACACTCCCACTCACCTTTTTTTGCCTTTTTGCAAGTATTTAGCTTAACAGGAGGGATGTAATGTACGTCTTTTAACAATTCCATTGAGTCTACAGTGCCTGTGTAATGTAATTGACACTGTCTTGTTTAGGCAGTTGCTACCACATATGTAAATAGAGAGTTGTTTAGCTATTTTCTCCTGGATGCATGATGTCTGTACTTCAGACTGCAAGGTATAACCCACTAGGGAAAGGCATGTAGTGATGTGCTATATGTATGATTCAGTAGGGAAAACGCATTGTGATCTGCTGTCTGTGTGATTCAGGAGGGGAAATGTATGGAGTGATGAAATGTCTGTATGACCCAGCAAGAGAAAGCCACATAGTGATGTATTATTGTTTGACCCAGGGGAAAGGCACTGTATTGTTTTGATCTGCCAGGGTGCAGTAGGTAATGCATCCCAGACACCAAACATCAAATGTAGATGGGTGGTCCATGTTTGCTTGTACTAGAATGCCAGCTTCTGTAATATTTTCAGGTGCAGACATAAAGATCCAGTTCAGTATATCTTATTTGTAAAAAAGTTTTTGTCTTGTCTGGTTAGTGATATAATCATATGTACCAATGCAAACAACTACGTGGCTGTATTTGAAATGGGACAAATACGAGTTTCTACTCAATAATGACGTCTTACTTTATTATCATGTTTCCTTTTATTATTATTATTATTATGTTGGATGGAATCCAATGCAGTGCCTTTAGCGGTATCCATATGGTACTTTGGTATGACTTAAAGAGAAGTTAGGATAATGTTGGATATTTAAATATGTAATGAGAGTTGGACAGACTTCACATATGTCAAGTATGGAACTTGCTCAGCAGAAAGATACACTTTATAAAACCTTGGTGAATTAGTCTCTTTGTGTGGCCTATCTTTTCTGAGTATGTTGAAATCTAGATGTAGCACGTCACTGCCAAGACTGGCTGTTAAGCCAAATTTTGGTGAGAGCAAGATTGGCAGTGTACAGTGGGAGAGCCAACCTTGCAGAATGGGCAGTGTGATGCAAATACCTGAGGCATTAATGTGTGGTAGGTTTGTACTTTAATATGTGTTCCAGCAGGCAAAGTTTGGCTCTGGCAATGAGATGAGCTGTGGCAGTGGTACAGAGGTAGGCTGCAAGTCCCCAGTAGTAAGGACAGGATGGTGTAAGTATGTACACTTTTTGAAAGAAAAGCTTACACTGTGGACACACGTGGGTCTATCTTAATGTTAGTCTTTATTATTGGTTTCTCTAGTGTAGTGGGATATGTTATGCAGGATATACAGTGGGTGTGAGATGGACTGGTGGTTGATGAGTGACATTTTTAAATGCTAAGCCTAGAAGGTTTTATTTCAGTGGTACATCTGAAATGAGTCCACAGAGAAAAAAAGGGAGATAATGTAAGAATGCCAGCAAGAGGTCAATAATAGGGCTAAATGTGGGAATAAAGGCAGCCACCATTGCATAGATGACAACATAACTGTTGCTTGTATACTACTGAATAAGGTTGGACATGATTTGGACTAAGTGGCAATATGTTTAGGATATGTAGCAAGCTAGTCTAAAGAGGATAGGCTTACATTTTGGAGGTGTGTTTAGTAGCAGAAATAATTTATTTATTTTATTTATTTTACATTTGTTGACCGGGCTAGTCTAGCTGGATACATGTCCATTTTCAGTAGCGGCCCGGGGAGATAAGCTCCAACAGTCATTACAAGTTTAAATAGAGAAAAGGTAATACAAGATTAAAATTTATAAACAGAGCTAGTTAATACACAAATACACACATATGATAGGAGCAAAAACGAAAAGTATAATCATACAATGTTTTAAAATAAAAATAAAAATACAAAAAAAGTTTTTTTTTTTTTTTTGTTATTTTGGATTACAAAAGTCATTCAGTGTATATGTGATAGCATATATCTGCATAGATGTTATGTAGAGGGAGAGCTATCAGGATATAAGGAGAAGAGAAAGAACAAATCATGTAAGAAGAAAGGAGAGAGAGGAAGAAGGAAAGTTAATCTGGGTTGGTGCAGGAACAAAGTCAGTGTTTATTAAGATGCATTTTCAGTTGCTTTTTAAAAAGTGGTAGAGAGGATAAAGATGAGATATCAGAGGGGAATTTGTTCCACATTTTTCCAACAGAGTTGGAAAAGAGGGAGTCACCTGCAGAGTTTTTGGGTTTGGGAATATTAATCAGTAGTTTGTTAGAAAAATGTAGATGTTTCAGGTTATTGTATGGTGAAATGAGGTTAGAGAGTATTGGTATTTTAGTTGGTTGGTATAGGATCTTGTGAGTCATTAAGAGCTGTTGAAGTACAAGCTGGTTAGGGAGGTCAAGCCAACCTAGTTGTCTTAGGTTCAGGCAGTGGTGAGTTCTAAATGGGGATCCTGTAGCAAATCGAGCAATATTATAGTAAGATGTAGCTAGTTTCTTAAGGTTGTTTTTGGAGAGATTAGTGTAAATGGGGGAAGCATATAGAAGAGTGGAGATTAGGTGAGATCTGGCTAATGTGGTCCTTGCTATGGGTGTAAGGAAGGGTTTGATTCTGTAAAGGGATCCTATTTTTTTATTAACTAATTTTAATGTATTGTTGATATGAGCGTCAAAGCTGAGATTATTGTCAATAGTTATCCCTAATAATTTTGTAGTTGATAGGAAGTGCACTGTAAGTAATGTAGCCCCTGGGGTAAGCAGGTTGGAATGGTAAGTATTGGCCCCAGGAGGCTGCAGACAGTCTCAGGGAGAGACTACCTCCACAGCTTATTACATGTTTATGGGAAACAGGATCCTACAATAACTGTCTAAAAAACAGAATAAGGCAACTGCATCCCTGGAGCCTGATGTGAACAGGAAAATAACCTTGTTCTGATGCCTCCCTTGTCTGAAAATATGCACTTTACCTACTAGCACTTAGAAGCAGGATACAGACACAGCTGATGACTGCAGCAAAAGTGGAGAGCCCGAGCAACTTGGAAGGTAGGGGGCTATTTCAACACACAGCAGAGAGGAAACAAACCAGAAAAAAACTCTATTTGAAGACAGACATCAAATGTCCACAATGCAGATATGGACAACGGTAAAACTAATCATGTTGTAGTCATTTGACAGCTTGTCTTAGCACTTACACCTGCTATTTCTCATTGCATCTAAGAGGATGTTTTTGATGTGAACAAATGGTGATTTCTAGCTGAAACGTAGGACTTTGCAGTTGCTGATAATACCTTCACTATACATAAACTTTTTGAATCTGTGGATGGCAGTAAGAATGAGTGCCAAATGGTCCTATTATTAAAAGTCAAAACATGTCACAGACTAAGCTGGTATAACTGTGGTTTGCAGAGGTTCATAGGTGTATACTGAGATAATGACCACTGGGGCCATTATAAGTGCAGCCATGCAACTCAAATGTATCACATATGTTATTGTGCCTTAGGTTATTTTAAGACATGCATTTTAGCTGGAGCATGATTTAACAGCTGACTCTCCCCATCAGAGACATAGGTGTCAGATCAGGTGGTGAATTTCTGATTTCCCATACACTGGTATAGGTTATACTTGAATAGGTTTATGGAGCAGCTCTGCTTGACATGGATAAGCAGCCTCTTTCACAGAATGGGGGAACTCTGAGATGTATACCTGTCCCTAAAACATGTACTATTTAAGTCACACGCAAACTTTAAATCCTTACACATAGTAGCTATGGTGCTGTTCATTTTGTGGCTCTGAAAATCTCCATCAGAGCAGGATCTGAAGATGTTTTCTTATGTGAGTTGTAAATTGTATCTCAGCAGTCTGTAGAAAATAAGACTATAGAAAAAAGCGCCTTGAGACAATCTGCATAGTACATTGTTTTTACACCCATATTCTTTTTGTCAGGAAGCTCTGTGGATGTTGTAGTTGTTGCATGTGCCTAATCAGGCATTATACTCTGTGATGGGTCTGATGAGGGCTGAGAACAGTGGCAGGCTGACGTCCCTGGCCCTGACTTAGAAGTTTAATTATACAGAATGATTTTCATATTGCCTTAGACACATGTTGATAAAAAAACAGATTACTTTCAACATGACCCCCAAATCTCTGAGTTCTATGTCTACTTTTAGGGGTGTATTATCAATCAGGTAGTTGCTCTGGGTGGCCAACTTCCCAAAAGGTACTATTTTGCATTTCCTGGCATTGAATTTTATGCTGTGGTTTTGGTACCAGTCAAATGTATATCTTAGACCTTCCTGTAAGATATTAGTATCTTGTGAGGTTACTGTGAATGCTTTTAGCTTGCAATCATTTGTAATCTTGGTAAGCCAGAGACCCTGGATATTGGCTTTGATGTCTCAAAAAATGATGTCAGAGAGAAGCAGACCCAGCACAGAGCCCTGGGGGCCTCCCCCTGTGACCAATCAGAAAGAAGCAGACCCAGCACAGAGCCCTGGGGGGACTCCACTTGTGACCAATCAGAGAGAAGCAGACCAAGCACAGAGCCCTGGGGGACTCAACCTGTGACCAATCAGAGAGAAGCAGACCCAGCACAGAGCCTTGGGGGACTCCACCTGTGACCAATCTCTTTGTGGAGGTGGTTTCTCCAATCTTAACTTCCTGAGTCCTGGCTGGAGCCAGCTGACTATCCAGTGAGTTACATAGGGGTTTATGCCTAATTCTGAGAGTTTGTTTACAATGCTGACATGGGATAGTGTATCAAATACTTTAGCCAGGTCAAAGTAGGCAGTATGCACCATTTTGCCCTCCTCCATTGCCTTGTTGACCTTTTCAAAGATGTCCACCAGGTTGAGTGGTTCAGTAGGTTATGTCTACTGAAGTTCACCAGGTTCAGTAGGCATAACCTGCCTTTAGACAAACTTGGTTGGGTCCTATATCACTATTGATCATTTCCATGATAATTCATTCTACGGTTTTGCATATGAGACTAGTCAGACTAATGGGTCTGTAGTTTCTAGGATCCATTGATGGTCCGCCCTTCTGTAGAGGGATGAACGTTGCAGTCTTCTATTCACATGGCACAAAGCCAGTGTGGCGGCTATGGTTGAATAGTGATTCCAGAGACCATGATAGTTCATATTTCAAGCTATTTATGCGGCATCCTAGGATATTATTGAAAACCATCGGAGCTGTATTCTAGCCTTAGAGAGTGCATCTAAGACCTGCTCCTTGCTGATAGTTTGAGGGATTATATTAGATGGTATTTCTTGGGGAGGGCTAAGTGGTGAGATGTGGTAAAGCTGGACCTGAATTTGTCAGGCAGGTTTTCTATATCTTTCAGTTCTGTGAATGCGGCTCCATTAATCAACAGTTCAACACACTGGTGTGCACTTTATTTGAGGTTCTGGGTAATGCTAAAGAAGATCTTATAGTTGTCCTTGGTCTGGGACATTATCTTTATCTCAACATTTTCTTTGTTGGACTTAATTAATTCTCTTAGTTATCTAATCAGTTTGATGAGAGAGTTTTTATCTTTTTAGGTCACTTCCTAATTTTAACTATGATTTTTTTTGTTGTACAAACTGATTAATTTTAGATTCCACCATGGAAAAAGAAAATTATAAAATGAAGGGGTATTTCTATTCAAAAACGTGCACACTGACTGGACAGCAATAAAAAACAAGTCCATATGGACTGATTGTACATACCCATTTTACAAGTTTGCAGAACATTCTATATTTTGCCTTGTACTTTTGCGCAACCCAGCCATGACACGCACTCAAAAATGCCATACAAGTCTAGTGCATCCTATCATTCAGAAGATGCATTCAGATACAAAAATCTATCCTTCTATTAACTTTTAAAGTGAACAACAAAAGTAACCTCATAGTTACCCAGTACTGTAAAAAACAGTCAATGCAATAGAAAACAGCCAATATGAAATGCCAGATTATTTCACAAGAATTCCTTTAATATTCCACCAAAATGTACCAATAAAACCACAAAGAGGTAGTCAAGGTTAAGCGCTTTTGTCCTGTAATTCAGACATTTTCAGAATGAATGAACCCCACTCAGGTAACATTTAAAACTTGTGAATGAAGCAAACACTCCCACAAGTGTATCCGATCAGAAAAAACACACCCACAGGTACACCCAATCAGGAAAAAAACATAGTAGTCACGTCAACAGTTACTAACTTAAAACAGAACTGCCAATTATAAATCAAACAATGAGCAAAACTAAAAATGTTAAAAACAAAAATAATAGAAACAAACAATATCATTAATAAATTTGTGTACAATGTACTGATAACAGTCTGACTGGAACAACAAATTCAATACATCCAACAATATGGTGTCGCATTATACAGGTGATGTGAAGGGGATAGAAGACATTATATGGAAAAATTGGATGTTCTTGCAATGTGACAGTAATATCTGTCATTTATTCACCAAACTACCAATCTTTATGTACAAAAACAAGCCGTATATAAAATTGCTGCTTGAGAGATTGAGTAGAAGTAACAAATGAGAAATAACTACAATGAAATGTGGTCATTACCCCCAGTGTTCATACATTAATGGGAACAGAACTGGTCCCACACTGAATAAATAACTGCTTGGGATGACAACACTATTCTTAATTGTGGCTTGCAAAGGATAGTATATTTGGCAACTTGCTCTTCCAGTCCTGCATTTTATGTGGGAAAGACTAAAAACACTTTCAGCAAATGTATTTATCAACATCTTTATAGCATCCACCGATAGGATAATAAGAGTACTTTAGTGAGACACTCCATGTGTTGCAGCAACTCTGACAAGTTCCTTTTTTTAGTTTTGGAGCAGATTAAGATATCACAGCTTAATGGTGATTGGGAGAACATTTAAGATGAGTTGTGACGAACCGTCAGTACTTAGTGGTCTGCTTTTTGGCTGTTTTTCAGAACTAGAATCAAAAATAGCCTCCACTGCTCCTTAATTTTTGCCTTCCCTTCACTCTCTAATTAATAAGTTATACCCAACCGTTGCTGGCAGCCTGCAGTTTCGTAAGTGCTTTTTTCAGCTACTGTTTTTGTTCATCGCCCTCTGCTGGCATAGGCAGTTCTATGTTGCTTTGCTTTTTGCCTTGTCTATGCAGTGCAGTTTGACTGATAACTACTTACTGTATTACTGTTATGTCTTGCTACCCTTATTAGTTTTACTCTGTTGCTGGTAATACTACATGTCTAAGATTTACTATTCCAATGTTACTAGAAGCACCTTGGTTATTTGCATGCAAACTCTAGCAGTGCCAAATCTAGTGATTGATTTGGCCATGCACTGGCCCTAAGGGGCTAAAATCCACTCAGTTTCCTTTGCCTACCTCGGACTCACACCTCTCATCCATGCTTGCTCTTGATGGTGATATACATCCTAATCCTGGACCCTCTCTACCACCTCAGTTATTCCCCTAGTGCTCCTCTTCCACTCAACCAAGGTAATAGCCTACTTTTGATTAACTTAAATCTTAGGAACATCTACAATAAACTGTGACTGTTACATGCTGATGTAGCCTCATACACCCCCGATACACCAATAGCCACAGAAACCTGGCTAAAACAAGGTACTAAAGAGCAAGAAATTCACCACATAGACTACAACATTATTAGAAATGACAGGCAGCATAAGAAAGCTGATGGCGTGGCTACGATATGCAAAAAACACCTTGAAATCACATCCTACACCCTCACCCACCCCAACTTTTCCACTGCTGAAATAATTATCTCTCTCCTGCAAATCAACAAACACAAGGGTATATGCAACACTGCCATCTATATCCCTCCTGCAAACAACATCCCACTATTACAAGAAATCCTGTATTGCATCTCTCATAATGTCAATAAAGAAACAATCATCATAGCTGATGACAATATAGACTACCTACTTATCAGCTCTGACTCTCTCACACATGGTCTCTTTCGTTTTGCCGAAATGATCACAATTGCTACTCTAACAGACAAATGCAGTAGTAGGGAGTCTACATTAGACTGGAATCTCAACATCACCCATAACAAAATTAACACTGCTGGCTGCCTACCCAACACCATTACTGACAATCTACTGACCATTGCTGTGAGACAATCTAACCATGTCCATAAACACAATCTATAACAATGTGCATACACTCTCCTCCTTCAATAATGAAACCTTCATTAACTACCTTAACAAATACAACTGGGATATTCTAAAATACTTACTCTAGATGAGCTAACTTTAACAATACATTCCTTAACATAATAAACAAACTTGCTCCCATCAGATCAAACTTAATGAAATCCAGCCCCACCCCATGGCTTACAAGAGAAATCAGGCAACTCATTCTAAGCAGAGACAGCTTAGAAAGCACTGTCCACTGACAAAACACTACAAAATGGCAATATTTTAGACAGCTTAGGAACCTTTCTAAACAAAAAATCAGATCATTCAGAACTACATACTTTTCCAAGCTTCAAGACAACCACCAGCAGAACCCTAAGCTATTCTGGAATGAACTCAAAAGACTATTATACCCAGGCCAAACTACGACTCATTCACCAATTACCACCAACAATTAAGTCCCTATAGCTACTCAATTCAAAACGCATTTCATAACTCTGTCCCTTAACAACAAACCACCCGCCAGTCTGACTTTTCAAACAGTACTAATCATCACCAAAATCCTTTCCCCTTTCAACCAACATCTACCTCTTCTATCAAAAACCACTTCCAAAAATGAAAAAATTCCACACCAACTGCTGACAGCCTACCACCAGAATATCTCAGAATCACTGCAGATATTGTAGCATACCTGTATCTATACTGATAAACTGATAAATTACAGAATGCTATGACCCTGCCATCTGGAAAACATCCCATAGCATACCACTGCGTAAAAGGGGAGCATCCACTGACCTCTCCAATTACCAAACTTTAGTCATACTGCCAACATTGAAAATTCCTAACCTCACTACTACACTCTTAACCTTCCTCCTCTCTTCCTGCCTTCTGGCATGCCTTCCCCCTCATCTTCTCCTTCGGCCAACAGTAGCCCAATTTCCGCCAGCACTCTGTTGGCTAACATTACTGGTGGCAGTCATTGTTAAACCGGGTCTCGACCGATCCGGTATGGAAATATGAAATGTTCTCCACATAAGTCATTTGGTAGAGGTTTTACGCCTGATGCCCTTCCTGACCTAACCCTCCCCATTTATCCGGGCTTGGGACCAGCACAAAGAAATGCACTGGCTTGTGCATCCCCAGTAACAAATAAAATAATAATGCTCATAAAAAACACAAGAACAAGTTATCAGACTTACCATCTGATGTCATCCTAGGAAAGATAAAGAAGAAACGACATCTCAAGAAATTATAAAGCATAATAAATCCCAAAACAAATGAGTTGCTCAAAATGTAATGAGCCTTGAAGTTACACCTTAATGGTTGTGCAAGGTCAAACCACTGATATTTTAAAGAGTGTCGTCTAGTGGTAGTAAACATATAATACATCTCTCTGAAAACATGGTAAATGTGTAATGATGTTCATAAAAACTTAAGAATACTTTCGAACTCACCATCTGATAACAACTCAAGACAAGTGGCATCACATATCAAAGTACTCTAATTCATGGTAAGTTTCAAAACAAATAAATAGCTATGAATGTTGTAGACATAAGGTTTTCATGAGTGATACAAAATTCAAAAGTGCTGGTGTTATATTATCAAAAGTGCCATTTGGTCGTGAAACACTAAAATTGCTAGGCTAAGCAAACACAAGTGTATCTAAAATCTAATCTAAAATCTAAAAGGTTTGGGAAGGTGGCGTAATGGTTAAGGTGTCTACCTTACACACACAAGATGCAGGGTTTGAGTCTCACAAGGGGTAATTGACTAGGGTTAAAATGGCTTGCAAGAGCAGTTAGCCTAGTACTAACCTATAAATCCATTCACATCCTATAGCAGAAATAATTAAGAACTCCTCATTTTTCTAAGTGGAGTTTTCATATTTGACTCGTGTAAACATAAGAAATGTATGTAAACCATCCTAACTATGGCTTAAAGCATATACCAAATCTTGCTTGATGCTACAAAACATAGCAAGTAAAAAAAAATGAGGCCCATAAACACCCACAAAGAAGTTTTTCTGACTCACCATCTAATAGCATCCTGGAAAAGATAACAGTCCATTGCTAAGTGCTTCTGAGCATAGTAAGTTCCAATATAGTTCATTACTCTGTGTCTTGTAAGCCATAAAGTTGCACCTTAGTAGTTATGCTGAAGCAAGGCAAAGGTATTATGAGATCACTAGTGCCCTCTGGTGGTAAAGCATGAAATAGGACTATGAAAAATACTTCAAGACATAATGAAAATGAGGAAGCTTATGAAAACACATAAAAATATTTTAAAAATAGCCATCTAATGACAACGTAGAACAAATGGCAATGCATTTTAAATTGCTACAAAACAATTTTGATTCCATATACAAACAGATCATCTAGCTAATGGTCTGTCTGCTAAAAATGGTTTAAGGCAGACACTTTCATTTAGACCATGTTTCCTATCAGCTTGAAGTCTTATTATCCACTTCTGCTCTTGTGCTGTTTTGTTGTTCGTATTGCCTAATCTAGTACTTGTATTCAAACATTGTAATACAAGGACTCTAAAACTATGTGCAGGGTTGGTCTCGTGCACGTGCTTAGCAGTGGCCACTGATAGATCTTGCTTCTTGATCTTATGTACATGTTTATGTACTCTCTCCCTCAGCGATCTATTGGTTTTGCCTACATAGAAACAGCAACATTCCCTACAGATAGCAAGGAAGACCACATTATAAATAGAACAATCAGCATATAAGTGCATCTCATACTTCCTTCCAGTGGCAGGATGTATACATATCGCCTCATTGGACCATATATTGAGATACATTGCAGTTCCTACAACTATAAGTTCCTTTGCTCTGAAAGGTCAGTTGTGATTGTACCTTCTGATGATGATGACATAGCTTACATTTCAATGATTTACAGTTTTTGTAAGCTATGTGTGGGCTATCACCAACCAACTCATGTATACTGTCATCTGATAGCAGAATGTGGCAATTCTTCCTGATAATATCCATAATCTGTTTGTTGTCTGAAGTATATGTCAAAGTCAGTCTGTTAACATGTTGTCCATCAGTAGTAGTGACATCTCTCGGGTTTTGAAATGTAGGGTCTGGCCCTACCCTTTCTTTCCCTTTCTACCATAGTAGCATGTTTGTTACAGAAGTCAGATGAACACCCCCTATCCCTTAAGTTAGTAGTTACATCCATGAATGTGTTGTCTAACTGGTTGCCATCACTTGTTAGGTGAGAAGTACGTAAAAATTGTGCTTCAGTGATGTTCTCAAAAACATGATGGGGGTGCATGCTGGATCTGTCTAACAAACTGTTGGTCCAACATTTCTTCCTGTGCACTTTTGTCTTAATTGAACCCGTTTCATAATATAGATGAATGTCCAAGAAATCTATGCTTTCACTGGATTTGTGCATAGTGAACTTTAAAAAGTCAGTGGTGTCCTCTTTATATACCAAGATATTTTCAAAGATATTTTGTCTCTGGCTGCAGATACAGTCTTTATGGCCTACCAGGTAATTTTATTTCAAGCTATTTTTCAAAGTTAGCTGGAGTTGAGGTTAACAACTTCTGTTCCAGTATCCTCTGCTACAATATTCATTTCAATAGTTATAATAAAGTCTGACATACACGTGTATTTCTTTTTCTGTCCAGCAGGACACACTGTTTAACACAAGCAGCTTTACAAATACATTTTTCAACACAAGCATCTGTACAAATCGGTTTGATATAAAAATGACATAATTCTTTACAAAACTCCTGCTAGCTGCACTGGCATATGTTACACATCCACTGCCCTACTTCTCCTGGCATAGCTGGCAATACCTCTTATCATCACAGCTCCTACTGTGAACGATGAGTCTCTTAAAATAAGATGAAAGTCAAATTTAGATTTTTGATGCATTCAAAGATATCAGCTGATCTGAAAGGGTTACAAAGCCCCTTAACATTTTATGACAGAAGACTACATCCTGTCATTCAATATGTAAATAAAGAACTTGACCAATGGAGAGAGTCAAGCAAATGAAATACCTTGTCCAAGATAATCTGATAGGATAATACACAACAAAGTTAGGTAATAAAAAGTTAATGCCACACCAAACAGATGAAAATAATAAAAAAAAGTTGTACCAAAAACATAGCTGAGAATTTGTAAAATCAACAACATATAAACAATGTGAAGAAACATGCTTCCAAGGAGGAGGAGACTCCATACCTCTTTTAGAAGTGGGACAAGGATGTGATCAACAACAAAATGGCTATGATAAGAAGAAACTGATAAAAATTCCACAACCCATAATCATCCACTTAGGTTCTTCATAGCCCCCACTCAACCATACACCATAGGGAAAAAACTATGTCAAATAACAGCAATAAAGCATTTATTGTAAGGCATTTAGCAAGATTTGCAAAGCAGAAATTATATAAAACGTGGTTCAGAGTCAAGTGAAACTAATGCAGAAAAGTAGACTTTTACTGAAAATGATATTGCAAAGAGTGACGACTCAGTACTCTGTAGCCACCTTCATGAGGTGCGCCATGTTATCTCCATTCTTATATAAGTGAGTGACAGAAAATAAGCACTCAAGGTGCCAGCTGACAGAGTGAGGGAAGATCAGGCCATAAGGGCTAATGTCCTTCAAACATAGATAGCCAGGCAGTGTGGTAACAAATGGTATGAAACACAACAGATCCCAAACAAAACACATGGCATCTCCCACCACAAAGATGTCCAGTCTATAAGGTAAAGCTATGATCACAGACAGAAAAATAGTTTACCCAAAGTGAAAACAAAATGATTAATCAGTGAGGTGAGGGGAAGCCATTTTGGTTGCCTCCATTACCATTCTGTGGCTGTCTACCATTATCTTTTCCTGTTTCCTCTTCAATCGCAGTAGACTTGAAGTTTCAGTTAAGGAAGCAAGGCACTTCCTTGAAAATAAACTGTGGGTCTTGATCACTTTTCTTGAGTTTTAACTCAGCCTTCTTCAGAGAATGTAGGTTGATGAGACCAGTAGCCAAAATAACCACCAAAGTGGCAGGGTAAATCAGTTTGTACCTCATATACATCCACTGGATGTTAAGCCGTGCAGATACAGATTTCTTGGGTGGTAATGCCTTTTCAACTACTTTCATACTCCTGCTAATTTCTCTCTGATTCATAACGCTATTGATTTTATGTGCTAGGAATGTAGTCAAAGGACAATAGAAGAGTGGATTTACATGTTTTTGTGGTGCCCCATACGTCTCCCTCTAAAGCAGGAGTTTCAGGATCTGTGTGGTAGGTAATGGTCAGTCACAATATGCCTGTCCCTGTTCTTGTTTTTTGTCAGGCTACAAGCTGAACATTTTTTTTCCTCTCTCAGAAATGATCTTCCTATGCTACTGGGGAATAAAGTTATTACTAATCACTGGAAGCAGAAAGACACAAATGGAAAGAAGAACTTTAAGCTGATACAGGACAAGCAGATGAACTCAGGCAGTGCCAGGACCTGCTACAAGATGTATATTGAGAGGGCTCATATATTCCATATCCTTCAATAAGAGACACTGTCCTTTCTTCCATCCTATTCTACTCTGGCATTTTTCAGCCATACCCTCTGATTTCCTTTGTCTGCCTTCTCTATCCAGAAATTCATTGGATATCATACTAGTTGACTTGAGTTTCTTCTGTTATGTTTTGGTTCATTAAGTCATCGTCATTATCAACCCCCTGTTTCCCATTTTTACATGGGGTAGGGGTGTCACATCAATATCAGTCTCTTCTAGCTATCCATTATACCATAGTTTCATAGCTATTAAAACTAGAGGATCTTTAGAAGCCTAGCTATGCATTCCCATGAAGTTTTTTAGCCCTTATAATATAAATATAAATAACCCAGAGAAGGAAGACCATTTACATATTACCCCTTCCATAAGGGACAAAAGTGCTACTCCAAGGATGCATTTTGTGGGTTCCTATCTGTTCATCTAGATTATATTTGAATAGAGTGAATAGAGTAAGAGAAAAGAATAAAAAAACAGGGTAACAAAAAGATGAAAGAAAACTTTATATTTTGTGTGGAAAGGAAGATGATTCCAAAGAAGTGGCATTGTTTGCAATGCATGCATAGCCCTCCAACTTGTTTTATTGGTGATACAGAAGAGATTGAAATCTTCCGAAGAAGAGTTTATGCCATCACTGGACTTATAAACATGCAGTGGTTTGAGAGGATAAGGTCTGTTGAGGCTGTTTATGAGAGGCAGTCGACACCTCTCAGCTATTGGATACCGAGAATAGGGACAAGGTTTAGAGACTTGTAATTTAGGCCCTTGATTTTTTTTTGCTGAGAAAATGATGTAGACTTTCAAGCTGTGTCAAGTGTTTGGACAACTACATGCCAAAACGGGCATTATACTCAATGATCAGCCTAATGAGGGCTGAATCCATAGGAAGGATCCCATTCATGGACCTGGGCAGCTTGCCCTTACTCACAATCTGTGCAGTGAAAAATAACTTTCTTACTACAGTCAATACATAGTGATCAAAGGACAATTCGCTGTCTACATAGCTTTCCAAGTCCCCAACTACTGAATTGATTTTCTGGGGTGTGTTGACAATGTGATAGCTGTAGGGGATGTTATGCTTTCCAAAGAAAAATTACACATTTTATTCCATACATTTTTTTTTTGGCATTTAGTTTTAGTCCATGGGTTTGACACCATATTTATAACAATCTGTTATTTAAATCTGTATCACATATTCATACTCCATTATCATTGGACATGCTTTGTATATTTATATTCTGGTAGCATTTTTCATTCAAGTACAGAATTTAGTTTACTGTTGTTATATTTGGCATTTTTGTATATATTACTGTTAAGAATGGATATTTGTAACAATATATATATCTCAACGCTGCCCCTATTTTTTGCTTAGACCACATATAGTTAATGATACATTAAAGTTTAACTAGTGCATATATGAATTTCATCTCTTATTATTTTTTTTACCCCTGACATTTGTGTTTTCTTTGTTGATGTATTACTCACTATATTTTCATATCTGTATACTCATTTCTGTATCTGCAGATATTTATACTGTGACTTTTTATTAGTAAATGTAGAATTTTGGGGGCCTTCCTTCCTGGATTTCCACTCTAAAAGGGGTCTATCCAACTGTACCTCACAGTTATTAAATATAACTTTAAAGATAAGTAAATAGACAGATACATGCATAAATGGTAGAGATAAATTTCAACTCCAAAGGTTATTGTCTCCATACACTTTTATTATCAAGCCAGAATTTGTTCTTTTCTTCTTGATATTATAGTTATACTCCTGACAGTTTCTATTAGCATCTGTTCAGCACACATTTCTACTTTGATACTATTTTTGTCCTGTCCCTTATCTTTAATTGCCTTTGCATTTCAAATAATTTTATATTAGTACACATCATCCTAAGACATTTCCAAGTCATCACTCTTGCCGCTTTCAATCAGATATTGTACACTTATTACTCACAGCCATACTCAGCAGTATAACCTATGTGACATACACCTTTGCTTCATGAATTTTTGCCTGTATCTGCATTATTTATTTATTTTTACCAGAGTTCCGTTCCTAATTACATAAACAGGATTTTTTTGGTTACAGTGGGCTGAACTAGTTAGCATATTTCAGATAAATAAATCCATTCACAATGCACATTTGTGCATACACTTGTGAACATTAATACCACTGAGACACATTTAGTAGAAACAAACAAGATGTTCTATTCTAATAAATCTCAGATGTGTAACACAGAATTTTAGGGTTTGCCTAATGCGTTTATTTCTTTGTGTATTACTCTCATCCATTACATTGCATAGATAGTATCTTTTTAATTCGGCTTTCATTTCCTTTAAGAAAAAAGACATTAAAACAGAATCATTCAAACTGCGTAGAGTTAATAATCTCACTAATAATCAATTTTCTCTGTACACTTACCTGTGCTCAGTGATGAGGTGTTAGTGGGTACTTTAGATTCCCTGCTGTCATAATCCATTTATTTGTCAGTGGCTAGCAAATCATAGCAGCCTAGTAATTTTTTTGTGAAAATTAAATCACGGCTTGTAGTTGCTTAATATAGTTGTATGGGCTTATGAAAGGCTATAGGAAACACTCAGATGGGTGAAAATCAGGAACATAGTTTATTGTTTTATAAGATTCATTTTGCATTTATAACAACTCATGTGGTAAGGTGGAGCTGGATATATTCATTTATGATGTATTTCAAAAACCTTGAAAAGTATTTACAGCAGATGATATACCAACCATTAATATTATCAAATGATGGTGTTTGTTGGGCAATCACATGACAGACAGTAGTTGTGGAATGTCATGGTACTAGCAAGACTTTAGTAAAATTAAGGATTACAACATTGTCATCTCAAAATTATCTAAGAATACTACATATTTATGCAATATGGTTCACTTATCAAGTACATTTTGTATAGTTTCAAACTGGCCAGGGATAAGGAATACAAACACATTTGCTTTCTTTTATTATGGCTTGATTGCCGACTAGAAGGTGCAGGCATAAGTCATTACAGGCATTGTCAGAAAAATGATGTAAGAAAATATCAGATATAGTACTTCTCCCTCCAGTGGGGCTGGCATGTATTTTTCATTTATTGCCTAACCAGCAGAACATAGCATGACAGGTCAAGTGACAAACCTACACAGCATCAGGTAACATTTCTGTAACATTCAAGGAGGATGACATATGCCCACAGTACTGGGTATTACCTCATTTGCAGCAATCAGGTAGGGTGACACACACACACACACACACACACACACACACACACACACACACACACACACACACACACACACACACCACTAAGTGTTACCTCTGTTGCAGCAGTCAGAGAAAGTGGCATTCATATACATACAGCAATAGCTGGTAATCAGCTGTCACAGTCGGAGTAGGTGACAAGTGCAAAGTGTAGTAGAGAAAGAAGGTGACATTCCCACAGGGACAGTTTCAGAAGGGCCCTCTGTTGCTGCAGTCAGGGAAGATGATGTACATAAACAGCCGCTGTTACCTCTGCTGAAGTAGTCATTGAAGGCTACATTATGCACAGCTCTAGGTGGTAACTCTGTTGCTCCAGACAGGGAAGGTGACATACATGCACAGTGCTAGGTGTTACATCTGTTGAAGTAGTCATGGAAGATGTTACACATGCATAGCTCCATCTAGTACCTCTGTTGCTGCAGTCAGGGCAGCTGACATACATGCTCACTTTTAGGTGTTACATCGGCTGAAATAGTCATGGAAGGTGTTATACATGCTTATAGGTTATTGCTAGGCATTTGATCAGGTAGAGCTTTTTTAGCCTAGCTACAATTCCCACTACTTGCCACATCTTTCCACAAGGGGTTGGGGCAAGAATTGGGGTGTATTTACTGTTACATATCCATTGACCCAGGATGCATTTGAAGGGGGTGAATGATCTACTTTGTTTAATATGAAGGGAGAGTCAGTTCTAGAGGAAAGGAATTATTTGAATGAAGTTATCTATCATGCCAACAGGTGTGATTTACATTACGGTGAAGGTTAAGGTCTTTAGCACAGGTGCTGAATGTTTTGCCAGATTTGTGAATATAAAGGTTGCTCAGTATGGGGTCATTTCAGGCCTTGTAGGCAAGGCAGAGGTCACCCCTAAGTAATCAAACCAAAACAATGAAATTATGTTACACTGTGGTTTATTCTATCAAAAACACAGTACTCAATTAAATTAATATATCGATGCTATTGGCTCTGTTTAGGTTATGCGATTGTAATATTTTGTATAAACAGTATTGATGTTACCCAATTAATTAGTTCTGATGAAGTCCATTATTGGATGAAAGTACTTAACTGAGCACTATGTTTTTGGTAGAATAAACTCACAACTGTGCCTGTTTTGAGGGAATACAATTAATATGGTAGGATCAAGGGTTCTCCTGTTTACAAAAGGATATGATAACTATACTTTATGGTACTTAGATTAAGACCATGCTTGTGACACCATTTGTTTATGCTTTTTAGCCATTCTTGTAGAATCTGGGAGTCACAAAGGAGTTGATTAGGGCTCCAAGTTTGCAATCATTGCAAAAATAGTCAGCTCTTATGTCAGAGAAGAAAATACCAAACAAGAATAACCCAGTACCAAGCTCTAGGGGGCACCACTAGTAATGAGCTTTTTTGAGGGGAATCTGTTCCCCAGAGTTAATGTTCTTGGTTCTGTCTGTGGGCCAGTTTGCCATCCATTGAGTAATGTAATGATCTACATTTAGTTTGATATGCTTACTTATGATATCTCCGTGAGAATGATGCTTAATGCCGGTTACACAACTTTTTCCCTTTCTTTAATGACTTTAATCATTTCTTCTGATAAATTAACGGAATGACGTAGATAAAAGTAAGCTATGTGAATTGACTTTCCCTCATCCAAGGCTTCAATTACATTTTCAAAAAAAGTAACCAAGTTAAGCAGGCAGGATCTACCTCACAGAAAACCAAACTGATTTGGGTCAGAGGACTAAGTTATAGATAGAGTTGATAAGGCTTATGAGGCTTATGGGTATAGATCCAAGATCCGTGGTAGGCCCCCGTTGCATAGAGGAATGAACACAACAGTTCTCCAAACCCTAGGCACAAAGGCAGATTAGCAGCTGAGGTTGAATAGACTGTGTTGTAAGTCAGTAAGACAATGATTCTTACTGATAAGGGTTCCAGCAAATCGGCTGACTCCTGAACTCAGCATTATTTTTGTTAGAGATCAGGATGGAAGTCTTGATCCAGGTATTGCGATGAGAATAGAATTCCTCCAAAAATGTAAGAATGTTTGCTGCTAGGTCTTCAAGGGGAGTATGGTTCTTGAAATTCATTAGGTCATCATATAGTTGAAGTAAAATTGTCTTAGAGAAATCTCTGATGGTGATAGGGTTTGTGAATGTTTTGGGATGTGTTCTAAATAATGGCCATGGTTTGATCATCAGATCTAACCAAGGCAGGTACACTTTGAGGCACAGAGCATAGTTAAGCTCTTTGCAAGGATCACGTTCAATGTAACTGATACTTTTGTGGTACGCATACAATTTGGTCTAGTGAGTTTACAGTGAGAAGCTCTAAGAAGCAGCAACATGACTATGATGAAGCAAAGGGGGTGGTTGGTCTGGCAGCAAGGTATAAAGGGGGTGCAATCAGTACTCCGAAGAATTGTCGGTCAGGCACTGACATTCAGTTAAGAAGACACAGCTGATATCACTGCTGTTTACTTGTGAGAGGACTTTTTTGTGTTCTCAGCTTTGAGTTGGGGGTGGGTACAAGTCTAGGAAATGTCCGGGGTGCCAGTTAATCTAGCTATATCTCTGCTACAATGTACTCAGTATATTTATTTGCAGTAGGTATTCCCATTAATGACAGATCATTAAAATCCCCAAGTGGGAGGTTGGCATAATGGTTAAGGTGTTTACCTTACACACATAAGGTGCAGGGTTTGATTTTCACATGGGGTAATTGGCTAGGCTGAAAATGGCCTACAAGGGCAGTTAGCCTAGTACTAACCTATGAACCTAGGTGTAATAGTGTTTGGTTTAATAGTGAGGGACTCTAGCTTACTAAGATATGACACAAAAAAACTTTTATTTTAGCATTGTGAATTTAATTAAGGACTTTTGTCATACACAGACTTCTTCAGAAACAATTAAAACTTAAAACATCCAGAATATAAATACATGGAATGCCTATCACATTTTAAAAACAATTAACACAACTAAACCATAAAATTAACCCCTTCATTAAAGATAATTTGTTAACTTTAATTCTCCTATCTTTTAAGAAGCATTTAATATTTATGGTGTCATTCAACCCTGTAAAATGATCAGCTGACAACTTAATTTGCCACGCAGTTTCTTTCATTTCTGCTACATTTTTATAATTTCCCCCTCTTAAATCTAAATGAACCTATTCCAAAACTGAAAATAAAAAATTCTTATATTGTTTACAAACACCGGGATGTTTGTATAAAGCATTATTATTATCACTTGTTTTTATTGAATATAAATGTTCTTTAATTCTTTGACATAAGGTTCTCATAGTCCTGCATATATAAAAGCCATGACATCCAGAACATAAACCTATGTATATCTCCCTTGGAGTTGCAGTTAAACCTACCAGGAATCTTGACAGTGTATTTTAAATGTTCTAATAAAATATAGGCTCCTTCATTGAGAAACCTACAAACTACACAAGACTCACATTTGGGCTCCTGTTGGTAACTACTGTTGGTAACTAAAGGGGGAATTTTGGTCCTATCTTTTTGCAATAGAGTTTATGTGAATTTTTCATTAATAGTGTTATCAGTTTTGAACTATATAACTCCCTGGTAGTTGAGAATCTGAAAATTGGTGTTTCAGACCATCAAAAAGACTCATATTAAACTAAGCTCTCTTTACAGAATTAAGCCTTTCCTTACAAATACCACAAGACAAGACACAGCCTGAACTCATCTTCTCTGTTTACTCCAACGCGCATCCCCCATCTTTACAAACCTAAGTAAGACAAGTCTAACAAAACTGGCGACCTGTTACAATAAAATTGCTAGCTTTGCTACCAACTCTCCACACCGGACACACCACTACTCTGCCTTAGAGCAACTGAATTGGCTTGAATTACCCCACCAACTAACATGCACTCAACTCTCTTTTGCACATCAACTCATATACCAACCTGATAAAATTCCTGCCCTTCATCTCATGCTTCATCCCTACAATAATAATACTAAGAACCTCCGATCTGCCTCCAAATCTCTCCTACATGTCACTAATCTCCCTCAGTAGAGCTGGTGACTCTATTCAAAGGATATTGGCAAAAAATCGAATTCTATCCCTCAGGCCATTTTAACTACACCCAACACTTCTCATTTCAAAAAAAATGCTGAAAGATTACTTAGGCAGCAACTGGATCTGTTCATGCTCTAGTCCTGGCTGACTTCTTCTGACTCTTTACATTTCTTCCTGACTTTGCTCACCATCTCAACTTCCTTTTTACTTATTCTCCTGCTATATACCCTGAATCTTTTTTATTGATTCTTATACCCTCCTTCTGACTCCCTTCTGTTTCTTTAGCTTTCTTCCCTTCTATTTTTATTATTACCTCTAATCCCCCTAACTCTTCTCACTTCTCCTAGCAATCCTTCTTTTCTGTCTACTCTTTTCCCTTCTAGATTGTTCCGCTGTTCTCAGAACCCCATATATCACATAAAGTAGACGTAACGTATTCTTCTACTTCAGACATAAAGTTGATTTATCATTTACTTTTTGAACTAGTCTATACAGCTTTTATATATTTTTTTCTCACATTATACTTTATACCTCCAGTCTCTGAATATTATATGTCACAAACACAAATCTCTGAATTAAAAGTTTTTTTTACTCTATAATTTCTGTCTATTGTAATATTATTTAGTTGTTGTCTTTCTTGCATTGGGTTTCTTTGTAAAAATAAACCCCAGCAGGACAGAAGATTCAAAAAAGATGTTTACTGAGCGCTTTCGTTTGGTATAATACAAAACTTCATCAGAATATCTAGTAGAAAAACAAACAGACAACTGACTCAACAAAATTTATATATATATATATATATATATATATATATATATATATATATATATATATATATATATATATCCCATCATGCACAAGTTAATCAAATAACAATTATGCCTATCCTTCCTACTTAAAGGAATTATTACAGTTGTGGTGGCAATTGAGAACTAATGCCACCCAACAACCAGGGCTAAATAAGAATGTATCAATTGGTTCTATTCTTAGGTTAAAAGCTGATGGCTTCATGTAGTTATTTGTTTATTTATTTAATCATTTAAATGTATGCTAGAAATGTGTATATATATATATATATATATATATATATATATATATATATATATATATATACACACACACATGTGTTTTAGTTTAGATAGGATTTTATGAAGTTTTAAGCCTTTTTATGTTTTATCAAATGTATTATCTATATCTATATTTATAGATATTTATTTATTTATTAATTTTGATAATATTCCTTTAAGTAGGAAGGATAGGCATAATTATTGTTTGATTAACTTGTGCATGATGGGATATATATATAGGTTCATAGGTTCATACTAGGCTATCTGCCCTAGGGCATTTATAAGCCTAGCCAGAATGCGTTTGGCTTTCGCCACCCATTTTAAATTTATTTTGCTATGCCCCTTTTCGAGGTTAGTATACTGTGCCTCTGTCTAACAGTGACACAGAAGTGGTACCCAGGGTAAACCTACGATCTCCCATCCACTCATCAAGATTCCTCTTGAAGAGAGTCAATGAGGGACTCTGCCTAACCTGGACTGGGATTTTATTCCAGAGTGAAGGGAGCCTCTGGGTTATGAATCTGTCCCTCCAGCATGTCCTATTTATTTCAGTGCTGAGGTTCAAGTCTCTCGAGCGCATAGCTCGATGGGATTTGGATTTTCTGAGGTGCAGCATGTCCATTAATTCTGGGTTGGACATGGCTTTATACGTCAGGCACAGATCGCCTCTGAACAGGTGGTATGCCATTGAGTAGAGCTGGAGTTTCTTTAACCGGGCAGCATATGGCATCTGTTTGAGCCCTTTGATCCTCTTGGTGAAGTACTTTTGGGGTCTTTCCAGTTGCTGCAGGTGTCTGGTAAGGTACATCCCAAAAGGGGCATTGTACTCTATTATGGGCCTGATGAGGGATGAGTAAAAAGGCACAATGACCTCCCCTGATCTAGATGTGAATCCCTTCATGATTAGGTGGGCTATATAAAATGTTTTTCTAACCACTTTGGCCACGTGGTTGTCAAATGAGAGATTGCTATCAACTTGGGTCCCCAGGTCCCTAATTACTTCTTCTGTACTTAATGGATTGCCACCTATGTGGTAATTTGTGGTCACTTTGTTTTTGCCAAAGGGGATGACTATACACTTTTTGGCATTTAGCTTGAGGCCATGGCTCTGGCACCAGTTGTCTGTTTCTATGAGGCCCTTTTGGAGGATGCTTGTGTCGGCTGGAGAGTCGATTATGGCACCCAGTTTGCAGTCATCTGCGAACTTGGTCAGCCACAGTCTTTCCGTGTTGGACTGTACCTCCGAGAAATATATACCGAACAAAAGAGGTCCCAGGACTGAGCCTTGTGGGACACCACTTGTAACTGGTTTGGAGTCTGACATGGCTATTCTTTATTAGCAATTCTAATCATGTGGGTTCTGTCCTTGAGCCAGTTTGCAATCTATCTAGTGACATAGGGGTTTATATTTAAGCTGGTGAGCTTATCTATAATGCCCGAGTGGGGTATTGTTTCAAAGGCTTTTGCGAGGTCCAGATAGGCTGTGTGGACCACCTTCCCCTCGTCATAGCCTTGGTGACTGTTTCAAAGAAATCAACCAGGTTTAATAGGCAGGATCTGCCCTTAACAAAGCCGAACTGGGTAGGATCCAGTGTCTGTAGGTCCCCAATATCTTTATTTATGAGGTCCATGATGATCCTTTCCATAGCTTTGCAGACCAAGCCAGTCAGGCATGGGGCGATAGTTTCCAGGATCCGTTGAGGCACCACCTTTATGGAGAGGGACCACTGTTTTGCTGTACACCACTCTTTGGGCACATATCCTGTAGTAAGGCTGAGAATGAACAGTAGTTTTATGTTTGGGTTTAGCTCTTCTTGGAGTTCATGTAGGACGCAGCCCGGGACACTGTCTGGTCCCATTGATGCTGTGTTTTTTGCTTTGGAGAGGGCGGCTGTTACCTGAGCATCTGAGATGTCAGGGGGGTAGCACTCTGCTGGGATAGATATTTGCCCTTTTGGTGGGGAGGGGGGGAGAAGTTTGTGCTGAACCTGTCAGCTAGGATGTTGGCAATGTCTGTGGGTTCAGTGTATTTTTTGTCATTTTTGACTAATTCTGAGCATATCTGGGAATTACCACCCAGGTCCCTAACATAACTAAAGAAAACCTTGTGATTATCCTTAGTGTCCTGTGCAATTTTTCTCTCAAAGCTGGCCTTAGACAATTTTATGAGTGCCCGTAGTTTTTTGCTAATACTGATCAGTGATGCCTTCCCTTTTTGGGATTTTGCTATATCATTTAGTAGCTTCCTCCTTCTATTGTATAGTTTGTTTATGGCTGGGGTCCACCAGACAGGATGTCTGCCTTTGGAGGATTGGGTCTTGGTTTTATTTGGGATCGCATGAAGGTGTTCATAGAATGCGTTTATAAAGGATTCTGCAGTCTGGGCCGTATTTTCCACAGGCCCAGGGGCTTTGAAGGATTCCACCTCAGTTTTGAGGAGTGAAATTTGCTTTAGAGAAGTTTTTCACTGTGGTTTTCTGGGCAGGGGGTGGGGTCGGGATGTGAATATCCAGTGAGATTAGTTTATGGTCTGATCTTACCAGTGAGGGATACACTTCTTGTCTGGAGCATAGAGTCCCCATGTTGGTGATGATCAGGTCCAGTATGTTTTCCCCTCTTGTGGGAGTGGTAACAAGTTGTTCCATAGCATTTGAGTTTATAAATTGTAGGAACCTTTGGGCTAGGGTGTTGGAGCTAGAGTAATGCTCCCAGTCTATGTTTGGGTTCATAGGTTCATAGGTTCATACTAGGCTATCTGCCCAAGGGCATTTATAAGCCTAGCCCAGAGTTTTGTGGCTTTCGCCACCCCTTTTAGTTTGAAGAAAACTATGCCCATTATTTTGCTGTGCCTCTGTCAAGCAGTGACACTGAGGTAATCCCTGGGGTATATCTGTGATCTCCCATCCATTGGTCAAGATTTCTCTTGACCAAGGCCAGCGAGGTGCTCTGCCTCACATGTACTGGGATTTTGTTCCACAGCATAGGGAATCTCTGGGTGATGAATCTGTCCCTCCAGCACATCCTATTAATAACTGTGTCAAGGTTTAAGTCTCCCGCCCTTGTAGTTCTGAGGGATCTAGATTTTTTGAGATGAAGCATGTTCATCAAATCTGGGTTTGACATGGCCTTGTATGTCAGGCACAGATCACCTCTGAGCAAGCGGTAAGCGACTGAATAGAGCTGGAGTTCTTTCAGTCGGGTAGCATAAGACATATTTTTGAGACCCTTTATCCTTTTGGTGAGGAACTTTTGGGGCCTTTCCAGCTGCTGCAGGTGTCGGGTCAGACATTCTGAATGGGGCATTGTACTCAATCATTGGTCTGATGAGTGATGAGTACAGGGGGACGATGACCTCCCTTGATCTAGATGTGAATCCCTTCATGATCAGGTGGGCAATGTAGAAGGTCTTCCTAACTACTTTAGCAATGTGAGTGTCAAACGAAAGGTTACTGTCAGCCTGGGTCCCCAGATCCCTGATAACTTCTTCTGTGCTCAATGGATTGCCACCTATATGGTAGCTAGGTGTAACCTTGTTTTTCCCGAAGGGTATGACTATGCATTTTTTGGCGTTTAACTTTAGGCCATGGCTCTGGCACCAGTTATCCATATCTGTGAGACCCTTCTGAAGGATATCTGTGTCAGATGTGTTTTCGACTATGGCGTCCAGTTTGCAGTCATCTGCAAACTTGGTCAGCCATAACCCTCCTGTGTTTGCTTGTACTTCAGAAAATTAGATGCCGAACAAGAGTGGGCCCAGGACTGAGCCCTGTGGGACACCACTTGTGACAGGCTTTGAGTCTGACATGGCGCCAGCAACTCTGACCCTGTGGGTTCTGTCACTTAGCCAGTTTGCAACCCATCTTGTGATGTATGGGTTTACATTTAAGCTGATGAGTTTTTCAATGATACCTGAGTGGGGTATTGTGTCGAAAGCCTTTGCCAGGTAGAGGTAGGCTGTATGGGCTGCCTTTCCCTCATCAATGGCCTTGTTGACTGTTTCGAAAAAGTCAACCAAGTTTAAAAGGCATGATCTGCCTTTGACAAAGCCAAACTGGGTTGGATCCAAAGTCTGCAAGTTCCCTATGTCTTTATTTATGAGTTCCATTATGATCCTCTCCATGGCTTTGCAGATCAGGCTTGTCAAGCTGATGGGACAGTAATTTCCAGGGTCAGTGGAGACACCACCTTTGTGAAGTGGGACCACAGTTGCCGTGCGCCACTCCTTGGGTACGTATCCTGAGGTGAGACTAAGATTAAACAGCTGTCCTAACTGCTGGTTTAATTCCTCATTGAGTTTGTGGAGCACACAGCCGGGGACACCATTCGGTCCCATGGATGCTGTGTTTTTCGCCTTGGAGAGAGCAGTTCTCACCTGGGCGTTAGAGATGTTTGGGGGGCTACAATCCTCTGGTATAGATATCTCTCCTTTTGCCGCGCGGGGGGTTTGCACTGAACCTGTCAGCCAGTATGTTGGCAATGTCTGTAGGTTCAGTAATTTTCACATCATTTTGAACTAATTCTGAGCATATCTGGGAGTTTCCTCCCAGGTTTCTAACATAGCTAAAGAAGGCCTTATGATTGTCTTTTGAGTCCTTAGCGATTTTTCTCTCAAAATTTGCCTTGGATGATTTTATGAGAGCTCTTAGTTTTTTACTTATAATGATCAAAGGTGTCTTACCTTTTAAGGATTTTGCTCTATCTTGTAGTAACTTCCTCCTTTTGTTGTAGAGCTTGTTTATGGCTGGGGTCCACCAGACTGGACGCTTGCCTTTGGTACAAAGAGTCTTTGTTTTGTTTGGGATTGCCTGATCCATGCAGTCCTGTAGGTGCTGGCAGAAGGCATTTGTAAGTGATTCAGCGGCTTGAGTAATGTTTACCCCTGGCTCGGGGGCCTTAAAGGAGACCACACTAGTCTTTAGAAGTGTGAAGTCGGCTTTTGAGAAGTTCTTCACTGTGGTCTTTTTTATCTCAGGTGGGGGCGGGATGAGGACCTCCAGTGAGATTAGTTTATGATCTGATCTCACCAGTGAGGGGTATACCTCCGGTGTTGAACATTGTGATCCCATGTTCGTGATGATGAGATCAAGTATGTTTTCACCTCTTGTGGGGATGGTGACTAGTTGTTCCATGGCATTTGAGTTTATGAACTCCAGGAACCTTTGGGCTAGAGTGTTTGGGCTTGAGTAGTGATCCCAGTCTATATTAGGGTAGTTGAAGTCACCTAGTATGATGGTGTTTGGAGATACATTTATCCCCTCCAGTGTTTTCAGGAAAGCTATGTGAGGTTCCTGAGTTTGAGAGGGTGGCCTGTAACATGCTACAAATTGCAGAGCAGTCTTGCTTATGGTTAATTGCACCTGGATGGTCTCCGATGCATCGTGCAGTGCCACCAACCTTGAGGTGATGGTGTCCTTGATGAATATGGGCACCCTCCCTCCTTTCTTGGTGTTGTCCGGATTTTGGGGCCGGAACGCATGATATGAGGTAAAACCTGATAGTGCTGGGGTGCTCTCAGGAGCCTTGAACCAGGTTTCAGTCACAGCACAGACATCGATGTTCTCCATACTGAGAAGGGCCTCGAGTGTGTGCATCTTGAGGTTGAGACTTCTGGCATTGAGCAGCATTACCCTTAGCTTTTCCTTTTTGTGTTCTAGGGTGGTAGGTTTAGAATTTGAGCCTTGCCTAAAAAAGGCACTATGGGGTGGCAAGAGCCTTTGCCAATATCCGGAAGCCCAGGGGTGACAGGTGCAAGCCGTCCCTTGCGAAGCAGCGTGGCTTGTCCAGCATGTCATCCCAGGCAGACAGACATTGGATCCCCTTTGAATGACACCAGAGTTTAAGCCAATTATTAAAGCAGATCATCTTATCTCTGTATTGTGGCATCATTCTTGGTGAAGGTAGGATACTGCTCAAGGTCAGGGTCATACCTGCCTGGGCTACATAATCAGAGAGCTCCTCAATGTCTCTTTTCATGTAGTCCAAGGAGGTACATCTCAGGTCGTTTACACCAGCGTGGACAATGACTGAGTCGTACTTGTACCTGCTGTTGAGAGACCTGAGTGCTTGCGTTATGTGGTGGATTCTAGTGCCCGACAGGCAGCTTACTGTGACCTTCTCCTTACTCAATCTGGTGAGCGGGACGTCAGTGTGTCTGACTATGGAGTCACCAATGACGAGTGTGTCTGGCATTGTGTTTGGCCTTAGGGGCTGTGACTGTTTGGCACACTGACTGTGTGGTCTATGTGTTGCATGTGTTGTGTCCTGAGGTGGTAGTTGTTTGGGTGTCTGCTTTGGTGGCCTCTGCTGTTTTGGTAGATTTTTGATCAGAGCCTCCGAGTATGTCTTTGTGTGTTTATGTGTATGATTTGAAGCTGTGATAGTACTATGTGAGACTGGGTATGTGGTGTGTGTGATTACCTTCTCCTCCTGCCTAGTCTTGCCAGTCCTATGTTGAGAGAGCTCAGCCTCCAGTTTGGCTGTATAGTTGCATCTCTCGCATGTATTTGTGTTTTGTGGGAGAAGGAGAGGGTTGTCTGTGTACATGAGGCAATTGTAACATTGCCTCAATATTCCCAGGTTCACCAGCTGAGCAGGAGAGGACACTAGCAACTGATCCCTCGACATGCTAGAAGGAATAGACAAAAACTTAAAAAAAGACTCCGGGGGATGTGGGTGATCGAGAAAGGGGTTTTAGGCTGGTGGGGTACTATCTATAATAAAAGTGCTATATCAAGGTGAAAAGTACTGTAGGAGCAAGTGCTAGGCTTTACAGATAGAGAATAGTCTACTTGGGAATCAAGTAGAGATGAACTTTTTAGTTATAGGATACGCTGGTTAGATCAGTAGTACAGTTCAAGGAAGGCTGTTTTAAGGGAAAATTTGAAGAATGGACTTTAGGTAGCCCGAATTCTGTTTCATTCGTTTCTTTGTAAAACCTAAATTTTTTTCTCTGTTAACTTTTTGTTTTTGTTAAATTCTCTAAAAATTGTATACTCTCTAAGTATTGTTCTTTGTAAATGTTCTTTATAAAAATTATTGTACCTTTTATAGGTTTGTAGGTTAGTAGGGTAGTTGAAGTCGTCCAGTATAATGGTGTTTGGAGAGACCTTCATATTTTCCAGTGTTCTCAGGAAGGCCGAGTGGGGTTCCTGGGTTTGGGAGGGTGGTCTGTAGCAGGTTATAAACTGGAAGGCAGTTTTACCCACTGTTAGTTGCACATGGATAGTCTCTGATGCTTCGTGCTTTGCCACCAACCTGGAGGTGTGGGTATCTTTGATGAATATCGATACCCCCCCCTCCTTTTGTGGTTCGGTCCAAGTTTTGGGGCCAAAAAGCATGGTATGAGGTATAACCTGGTAGTGCTGGGGTGTCTCGGGAGCCCTGAACCAGGTTTCTGTTACTGCACAGATATCGATGTTCTCCATGCTAAGGAGAGTATATATATATATATATATATATATATATATATATATATATATATATATATATATATATATATATACACATACATATAAATTTTGTTGAATCAGTTGTCTGTTTCTTTTTCTACTAGATATTCTGATGAAGTTTTGTATTATACCAAACAAAAACGCTCAATAAACATCTTTTGTGGATCTTCTGTCCTGGTGGAGTTTATTTTTACTGGTTTGCCTTTCATTCGTTTCTTTGTAAAACCTAATTTTTTTTCTCTGTTAACTTTTTGTTTTTGTTAAATTCTCTAAAAATTGTATACTCTCTAAGTATTGTTCTTTGTAAATGTTCTTTATAAAAATGATTGTACCTTTTATAGGTTTGTAGGTTCATAGGTAGGTACTAGGCTATTGGCCCTATGGCCTATTTAAGCCCAGCCAACAAGGTTCCCAGGCTTATGCCACCCATGGATGCTATTTACCTGCACTCCTGTCTAGCAGGGCCACTGAAGTGATTCCTGGGGTGAATTTCCTATTACCCATCCACTCATCAAGATTTTCATTGAAGAGTGCTAGTGACGAACTCTGCTTGACATAGATAGGTAGCCTGTTCCTGAGTATGGGAAGTCTCTGGGACAGGAATCTATCCCTCCAGCATGTTCTGTTAACTGTGGTGATGAGATTTAGTTCTCTAGAGTGTGTGGCTCTGAGGGATTCGGATTTCTTTTGGTGTATTAGTCCAGCAGCTCAGGGTTTGACATAGCTTTGTATGTTAGGCAGATGGAGTAAAGCCGGAGCTTTTTGAGGCAGTCAGCATAGGGTAACTGTTTGAGTCCCATAATCCTCTTTGTGAGGTATTTTTGTGGCCTTTCCAGCTACTGCATATGCCTTGTAAGGTACATTCCAAATGGGGCGTTGTACTCTATAATGGGTTTGATGAGGGCACAGTAGAGGAGGACAATGACTTCTTTTTTCCTGGATGAAAACCCTTTCATGATGAGGTGTGCCATGTAGAATGATTTCCTGACTACTGTGGAGATGTGATTATCAAAGGAGAGGCTACTGTCCACTAGAGTCCCGAGGTCTCTTATCATGCCTTCGGCATTAAGTGGGCTGCTGCCTATGTGATAGTCCATGGGTACAGGGTTTTTACCAAAGGGGAAGACAATGCATTTTTTTGGCATTGAGCTTGAGGCCATGGCTCTGGCAGTCTCAGTCAGCCAGTCTCAGTGAGGCCCTTTTGCAGGATGCCCACATTGTTTGGGGACTCGACTATGGCACCCAATTTGCAGTCATCTGCAAACTTTGTCAACCAGAGGCCCTGTGTGTTGGCCTGTACTTCTGAGAAGTAGATTCCAAACAGGAGGGGACCCAAGACTGAACCCTGTGGTACTCCATTTTTCACAGGTTTGGAGTCAGATTTGGAGTCCGCAATTTTTACAGTGTGGGTTCTGTTTGTGAACCAGTTGATGACCCTTCTTGTGATGTATGGATTTTTACCCAGCTTGGTGAGTTTATCTATGATACCAGAATGGGGGATGGTGTTGAAAGCCTTGGAGAGGTCAAGATAGGCTGTGTGGACTGCCTTACCCTCTGCTCTGCTGAAAATGGGCTATCACCTAGTCGGACTATTCTGGTAAACAAAAGTAAATGAATAAATAAATAATTAAGTATTTGGTATCCTGAAAATACACAAGAGTTCAACCCAACTTCCTTTTAGGCCTATTGTATTGGCTGCTAACAATATTTCTGAGGGTATTTCTCTATTTTTAGATACAGTTTTAAATCCCTTAGTTCAACAATTGCCATCTTATGTATGTGATTCCTGAGATTTTTTAGATAATTTACATGAATTTGACACCAGTTATGGTTATAAGAATGAATATATTCATGTTCTTCATCTCACATTGCTGCAGTCCTTACTTATGGGTAGTCCGCTGTCCTCAGTCGGCCCGAATACCAAAGTATTAGGCTGACGTCGGTCATGGGTGCCTAGATCTGACATCAGAGCATCAGGGTATAAAGGCGCATGACCGACGTCATATCCTCAGTCTTTTTTGCCGCATGGTCCAATGCAGAAGCAGCGTTGCAAGTGCCATTCGGCGTTCTGAAATTTTTCGCTGGAGTTTCAGACCGATACCAAGTTGGGCTAAGTACCCGTTGGGGAATATTTTTGTTTTTTCTTGCCTCAGTTACTTACCGGATGTCAGAAAAAGTGAATAATAGTATTTCTTGTGGGAAACAGATACCGCATAGGGATTACCACTCGCTTTGTATTCCTTGTTTGGGACCAGAGCACGACGTAGTCGGGTGTCGGTTTTGTGCTAGGTTTAATAAGCGCACTATAAAACGGAGATTAGATTGCGCTAGGTTAGTCTTTGGCAAGAGGTGTAATTATAATATGCCGTCGGATGTTCCGACGCCTGCTTCTACTAAGAAGCGCAAAGACAAATCTTTAAAGCCTAGGCAGGATGATTCGTCCGTTTCGGACGCCGGACCTTTAGAAGCTACAGCTGAACAAGTGGATACGGCTGAAGTTTCTGTTGAGTCCCAGGGGGAAACTTTGATTTTACAAGATGTGGCCTCTCAGGAGGCAGGTCAGGCTGAAGGGGCCTCTCAGGTTACTATTCTCCCTTCTATGCCTAAGGTGGTTAGGCCTTCTGCTACTGTTTCTAAGGCTCCTTCTAAGGGCAGGTCTGTTTTGCCTTCCTCTGGTGTTAGTTCTGGTTCTTCAGGGTCTGTGCCTAAAAAGCACATGCTTAAAATGGCAGAGGATTTGATTACTTTAATTAGAGGTTCTATGCCCCCTCCTGATAAGAGGCCCAGGATGGAGCCAGAGTTGGAAAGTTTGGAGCAGGCCTCAGATGATTCAGAGTCTTCTGCTGAAGACATTCAAGATTTCCTCCTTATTCTGATTCTGATGCAGAGGATTCCACTCCTTCTGCTTCTCCTCCAGAGGATTTTTCATTTTCAGAAACTCTGCATTCCATGAGGGAGCATTTTAAGTGGGAAGGACAGGATTACTCTGATTCACGGAAGAGACTTAGGAGTTCTTGTTTTACCACAGCATAGACCCTTAGCTATACCTCCGGTTTTGGATGTTGTTTCAGATGTTTTCTCGAAGCTTCCCTTAATCCAGATTCTGTGCCTCCTGCCCCAGTTAAACCGGACAGGTATTACAGGGTGCCTGAGGCTCATAAATATCTGTACAAGAGTCCTAGGGCGGACCCAGAAACTATTAGTCAGGGGCCTAAGGGTGTTAGAGCCTCTGTTGTTAAGAATCCGGTTCCTCTGGATAAGGAAGCTAGAGCTTTGGATAGATGGGGTAAGAAGGTGTATACCTCTTCTACTTTAGCAATGAGAGCTTTGAACTGCCAGTTTCATATGTTGAAGTATCAGAATTTCCTCCTTTCTCAGCTAAGATCTAAAGTGGATGCTTTGGCAGAGGGCATAGAGTGTAAAGAATTGCAAGATTTAGTGCATGTTTCTGAACAGGTGGGTAAGCACTCTTTGCAATGTGGTTTTGATGCTTTACAGGCTTCTTCTAGGGTGGCTGCCACTGGTTCAGTTATTCATAGGCACGCCTGGCTTAAGGATCAGAATTTGTCTGAACATGTTAAGTCTAGAATTCTGGATGCCCCTTTACAGTCTGAAGTTTTGTTTGGTCCTCCTGTGGAGTCAGTCTTAAAGAAAATGGAAGACAAGGCTAAGTCTATGCAGACTGTTAAAGATTTTTTGCAGGTACAACCTCCAAAGTTTAGTAGAAATTGGCCTACTAAGGGGTGGACGTACCCTTCTTCTGATTCTCAGTCTAGGGGTAGATCTAGGCGTGGTAGGGGCAGAGCTCAGAGTACCTTCAGGCCGAGACAATGGAGTTCGCCTGCTCAATCTACTGGTGAGGGCAGGGGCCAGTCCTTTCGTAAACAGGCCCAATGACCTGCATTTTCAGCTGCCAGATTCTTCTTGCCTGGCAGCTCCTTTGGGAGGAAAGTTGGCTCTTTTCAAGCAAAATTGGCATTTAGTCACCCAGGACAAATGGGTGTTGGACATTATAAACCGAGGTTACAAGTTCTATTTCCATACCATGCCTCCTTTCAAAGGCATGCCAGACATCCCTCCTCGGCAAAGGATAGAGGCTCACAGACAAATTTCTTTACTTCTTCGAATAGGAGCTATACAGCCAGTTCCTCTGTCAGAAGTGGGCCTAGGATTTTATTCTCGCCTGTTTCTAGTTCCAAAGAAAGGGAACACGTGGAGACCAATTTTGGATTTATCTATCCTCAACACTTACCTGGACATTCCAAAGTTCAAGATGTTGACTTTACACCAACTTTTACCCCTGTTGGGAAAAGATCACTGGATGGTTACTCTGAATCTCAAAGAGGCTTACCTTCATGTTCCTATCAGGCCCAGTTGCAGGAGGTACCTGCGTTTTCGGGCTGGAAATTTACATTATCAGTTCTCTGCATTGCCCTTTGGCTTATCTACTGTGCCCAGAGTGTTCACAAAGGTTCTGGCTCCAGTGATAGCCTTTTTCAGACTAAGAGGAATACAGATTTATCCTTATTTGGACGATTGCCTGATTATTGCACAAGAAAAGGACGAACTTCTTCATCATCTACAGTATGTGATGGCAGTGTTAAGATGCCTAGGGTATTCTGTGAATGAAACAAAGTCCAGTCTAGTACCCTCTCAGGACATGTGCTTTCTGGGTGTGAGACTGAATACAGCTTCCCAGATGGCTTTTTGACCCCGGACAAACAAAGAAGCCTTTCTCTTTATTTCCATCAAATGTCTCTACGGTCCAGGCTGACTGCAAGGACAGTCCTTCAAGCCTTGGGGTTCATGGCATCTTGTATTCTGGTGCTTCCCAATGCCAAATTGCATATGAGGAAGCTTCAATGGTATCTCAAAAATGTATGGACACAGCACTGCCAAGATCTAGACACTGTCATTCAGATAATACCTTGCATTCAGAAGGAGTTTTTGTGGTGGGCTCAGGAATGTCACCTAAACAAGGGACTCTTTGTGACACGGCCAGAGGCGAGTCAGATTCTAACGACAGATGCCTCGGACAAGGCTTGGGGAGCACACCTCAATGGAAAATGGGTGCAAAACACGTGGCCTGTCAAACTCCAACATTTGCATATCAACTTGAAGGAAATGTTAGCAGTCCAGTTTGCATTGATGGCTTTCAAAGATTTACTTCATCCAGGGCAGGTGTTGATTCAAACAGACAACACTACTGTCATGTGGTACATCAACAAGCAAGGGGGAACCCATTCTTACCCTCTTTGCAGGCAAGCGATGATTTTGTGGGAAACTGCTCTCAATCTACACCTCAATCTTCAGGCAAGGTTTCTACCAGGAGCACAGAACTCCTTAGCAGATGTGTTGAGCAGACAAATAGTGGATCCTCACGAGTGGAAATTGGATCCTCATGTATTTCAAAAGTTGACAGTGTTATGGGGAACTCCAGACATAGATCTGTTCGCTTCTCCACTGAATTACCAGTTGCCAAAGTTTTGCACAAAATGTTTCATCACACAGCTTGGAAGGTGGACGCTCTATCATTCAGTTGGAACAATCTGCATGTATATGCCTTTCCACCTCTGCCTCTTCTTCCCAAGGTACTTTTGAAGGCCAGACAAGACAAGCCAACCATGATTTTGATAGCACCGGATTGGCCTTGACAACACTGGTACCCACTACTGAGGAGTTTAGTACGAGAACCTCCATGGCCTCTGCCTTTGATTCCGCACCTTTTGTCACAAGAGGACAGTCACTTCCTCAATGTCAAGATTCAGTCTCTGCATCTAACAGCCTGGCATATTCTGTTCTAGACTCTGGAGGGTCTCAGCTTCCACAACAAGTTTTGAATGTTATTTTGGAGGCCAGGAGGCCTAGTACCAGGAAGGTTTACGCTGATAAATGGAGGAGATTTTTTATTTGGAGCAAAGGAAAGGACTTTGATGTCTCCAGCCCTGATTTAAGTGTTGTTCTTCAATATCTTACTGAGTTATTGGACAAGGGTTTGTCTTTCTCCTCGATAAAGGTCCATGCTGCAGCCATTTCTGCTCACTATGATTGTGACCCTCCTTTATTCTCTCATCCTTGGTTTAAGCAATTTCTTAGAGGGGCAAAGAATATAAGACCCCCACGTAGAGCTCCTACTCCTGCTTGGGATCTCAATTATGTGTTGGAAAAACTTACTCTACAACCTTTGAGCCTGCAGCTACTGCCGAGTTAAAGTATTTGTCATGGAAAACTGCTTTTTTTGTTGGCCATTACCTCTGCAAGAAGGGTTTCTGAATTACAGGCCCTCATGGCAGTGGAGCCTTTCCTGATTTTTCATAAGGATAGGGTATCTTTGCGTACTAATCCTTCCTTTATGCCTAAAGTGGTTTCTAGTGTGGCCTTAAATCAAACTATTCACTTGCCTACTTTTTATGCAAATCCCCAAAATAAAGGGAGAAAATTTTGCATACTTTGGATATTCACAGGCAGTTGCGTTATTATTTGAGCAGAACCAAGGAGTTCAGACAGTCTCAGCAGTTGTTTGTTTCTTTTGCTTTGGGTTCACAGGGTAAACCTGTTTCAAAACAAACTATTTCTAAATGGATTGGGTTTTGTATTTCTTTCTGTTATTCCCATCATGGTAAGGAGATTCCTGCGGGAATCAGGCCTCATTCCACTAGAGCTACTGCTACTTCTACGGCCTTTCTAAGGGGGGTAGCTACAAAAGACATTTTGGAGGCAGCTACTTGGAGTTCTGTGCATACTTTTTCTAAACATTACCACCTTCCTCTTTATTCTAAGTCTAGGGCTGGCTTTGCCACTGCAATTTTACAGGGCATTTTAGCGGCCCCTAATGCTTTATGATTTTTACCATCCTCCCTTTCCCGTTGCTTTGGGATTCTACCCATAAGTAAGGACTGCAGCAATGTGAGATGAAGAACATAGTACAGTTTTGTACCTACCATAAATGTAGATGTTCGAAGATCCACATTGCTGCAGTCCAATTTACCCTCCCTCCTTCCCCACTGTAGTTTGACATGGTGCTATGCTTTAGGTGATGGTTGTTGTTGGGCATGTGTTTGGGAGGTATTCTGTTTTTGGCTGTGGCCTTTCTGGTTTTGGCCTTCTGACATCTGGGGCAAGAAAAGACTGAGGATATGACGTCGGTCATGCGCCTTTATACCCTGACGCTCTGATGTCAGATCTAGGCGCCCATGACCGACGTCAGCCTAATACTTTGGTATTCGGGCCGACCGAGGACAGTGGACTACCCATAAGTAAGGACTGCAGCAATGTGGATCTTCGAACATCTACATTTATGGTAGGTACAAAACTGTACTTTATGGTGACTGCTAATGTTACATCATTGTTTACCAGTATCCCACAAGATATAGAAGCTGATTTTATTAGGTTGTTTATGAGAAAATACACTGATGTTACCAACAATTTAATTAATTTTTATTGCACTTTACTTAAATTCTTCTCAGACAATATTTTTTTTCTTTTTAACAAAAACTATTATAAACAAATAAAAAGTGTAGCTATGGGATCTGAGGTTGCCCCTCCATTTGTGAACTTAGTTTTAGGATGGTGGGAAATTAATGTTTTGCCTTTAGTGGCATATTTCAACAATATTGTCTACTATAAAAGGTTTGTTGATGACTTGTTCTTCATATTTAACGGCACTATCAATGACTGTCACATATTTACTGAGGGCTTAATCTGAAGTACTGAGTTTCTAAAGTTTACTGTAGGAGAAATAAGATTGAAAGTACATTGTTTAGACATGTCTATTATTATCTAGAATGGGGTAGAAAACTAGAAACTTGATAACAGTATCTATAGTAAAGAAACTTTTTCCAATGGATACTTACGTCATAGAAGTAATCATCTGACTTGTATTAAAAAGAACATTCCCAGGGGACAGTTTATTAGGGCCTCCAAGATGATCGCTAGTGACAGTGATTTTGATAAGGAAATCAAATTTATTATTTCTTTATTCATTGAAACAGGGTATAATAAAGACTTCCTGCTGAAGACAGCAAAAGAAGTTTGTGCTAAGAGAAGGACCCATTTTGCACCTATTTTAGTGACTGCTCTTGATAAAAAAGAAAATGAAAAAGAGAACAGAGTCTATCCCAAAAATAATAAATAAAGATCAATAGCTCAATGAATTGATAAAGAGACTGTGTCTCAAAAGCTTTGCTGTGTTATACTATTACCATTAAAGTGTGAATGCTGAGCTATTGGTCTTTATTTCTTATTTGCTGCAACGTTTTGACCTCTAAGCTCTTTAGCTATAAGGAGAGAAGTTTTTGCTTTTTTTTCTATCCCAAAAATAATATGTCAGCTTGCTTTTGTATAGATATGTTTGTTGACAGTTATGCTATTTAAAAAGCTATTTGCAGTAACTGGAAAATTATTAAAGGAAATGGTGAACTCTAAAATATAGTAGGCAGTCACCCATCATTTGTTTACAAGAACAACAGTTTTAAAACTTTATTGCAAAAATAGTACCAAAATTCCCCATTTAGTTACCAACATAAACCCAGGAACATTCAGATGTGGGTCTTTTGTAGTTTGTAGGTTTATCTGTAAATGACCCTATATTGTTTTAGAACATTTAAAATACACTATCATGATTCCTGGTAGGTTTAACTGCAACTCAAAGGGAGTGATACACATAGGTTTATGTTCCAGAAGTCATGCCTTTTATATAGGCAGGACTACAAGAACCTTGTGTAAAAGAATTAAAGAATATTTATATTCAATAAAAACAAGTGACAGTAATAATGATTTATACCAACACCCCAGTGTTTGTATAAAATATAAGAAATTTTTATTTTCAGTTTTAGAACAGGTTCTTTTAGAGTTGGCGAAGGTGGATGAGTTTAAGTACTTGGGATCAACAGTTCAAAGTAATGGTGAGTGTGGAAGAGAGGTGAAGAAGAGAGTACAGGCAGGGTGGAATGGGTGGAGAAGAGTGTCAGGAGTGATTTGTGACAGACGGATACCAGTAAGAGTGAAAGGGAAGGTCTACAAGAGGGTAGTGAGACCAGCTATGTTGTATGGGTTGGAGACAGTGGCATTGACAAAAAGGCAGGAGTCAGAGCTGGGAGTGGCAAAGTTAAAGATGATAAGATTTGCACTGAGTGTGACAAGGATGGACATGATTAGGAATCAGTATATTATAGGGTCAGCACAGGTTGGAGAGTTTGGAGACATAGTCAGAGAGGCGAGATTGCGTTGGTTTGGACATGTGCTGAGGAGGCATATTGGGTATATTGGGAAAAGGATGCTAAGGATGGAGCTGCCAGGTAAGAGGAAAAGAGGAAGGCCTAAGATAAGTTTTATGGACATGGTGAGAGAGGACATGCAGGCAGTTGGTGTGACTGAGCAATACGCAGAGGACAGGAAGAAATGGAAACAGATGATCCGCTGTGGCGACCCCTAACTGGAACAGCTGGAAGAGAAGAAGAAGAACAGGTTCCTTTAAATTTAAGAGGGGCCATTATAAAAATGTAATAGAAATTAAAGAAACTGAGTGGCAAATTAGGTTGGCATTTGATCATTTTCCAGGGTTGAATGACACCATAAATATTAAATATGTTTTAACAGATAGGAGACTTAATGTTAACAAATAATCTTTAATGGAGGGGTTAATTTTATTATTTAATTGTGTTAAATGATTTCAAAATGTGATTGGTGTTCCAACTGTATTTATAATCTGGATGTTTTAAGTATTTCTGAAGAAGTCTGTGTATGATGAAAGTGGTTAATTAAATTTACAATAATAAAATCAAAGTTTTTCATCTCCTTGCACCATCCTTGTGTTTTTTTTTTTTTTTTGTTATTGGTTTATTATTTAATGCCACTGTTTGGGTAGCCTTGTTTTTGTTATTACATACATGCCTTGCAAGTTATGAGTGTCAGAGTGGGTTCGATAGTTGACTATAAAGTTTATAGTTATTAGGATGTGGAGTAGATCATGATTATTATCCATCCAAATTAGTCTAGAGGTAAAGGAGTTGTGTAGGAATATGGACACAACATCACCAGTTACAGAGGTCCCCTTAGTAAAGCATCTGAACAAGTGATTGCCACTGAACCATGGTTTAGACTCGTAGATTATTACTAGGCTAACAAACCAGGGGGGGGGGGGCTATCTAAGCATAGACAAGGTTTCCTGAAAGACTAATGATGTCTTGTATCCAAATAAGACATCAAGGGCCAGACATTTATAAGTTATCTCAGCCCATAAGGGACATGGGTGCCAGGCCCGGTATCAGTTTCATATTCCCCATCCACTGATGTAAGTTGCACTTAAACTGGTTAATATTTGAACTCAGTTTCACATGGATGGGAAGCCTGTTCTATAGGAGGGGCAGTCTTTGGGACACATATCTGTCTCTCCAGTATGTTCTGTTTAAGTTACAGACAAAATTCAGGTCCCTAGACCTTGTATTTCAGTACTGTTTGATTTATAAATATGCAGGAGAGTGATGAGTGTGGAGTTTGTGGATGCCTTGTATGCCAGACACAGATTACCCCTCAGCAATCTGTAGGAAACTGAGTAGAGGGAAATGGTTTTAAGGCTGTTTGTGTTAGGCAAGTTTGTTATGGCTTGTATTCTTTTTGTAAGGAACCTCTGAGGTTACTCTCATTGCTGCATATGTCTGGTCAGGTACCTACCCAAGGGAGCATTGTACTCTATGACTGATAAGATGGAGTACAATGGGATAATGACCGCTTTGGACCTAGATGCCATGCCCTTACTTATAAGTTGTGCAATGTAAAAAGAGTTCCTCACCAATGTGGCTATGTGGTGGTTGAAGGTAGGCTATTGTCTATGTGCATATCTAGATCCCTGACCACCGCGTCGAGTGTTAGGAGCGTATTATCAACATGCTAATTTTCTGGGATGTTTGACTTCCCAAAGGATACAATTATGCATTTCTTAGCACTGACTTTAAGACTGTGGCTTTGACACTATTTATAAGTCAGAGATAGGCCTTCTTGAAGAATGTTAGTGTCTGCAAGGTAGTTGATGATAACTTCCCAGCTTGCAATCATCTGCAAACTTAGTCAGTCATAAATCTTCAGCATTTGCTTCCATCTCAGAAAGAAATAGATGCCAAAATGGAGCAGGCCCAGTACCAAGCCCTGAGGGACTCTGATAGTGACTGGCCTGTTGGTGGAGGTGGCCTTACCTGTTTTGACTTACTGGCTGCTATCAGTGAGCCAGTTGGCTGTCCAGCTAGTGATGAAAGGGTTTATACCTAAATTAATGAGCTTGCCTATAATGCCTGAATGGGAAATTGTATTAAAGACCTTGGCCAGGTCGAAGTAAGCTGTGTGCACAGTCCTGCCTTTATCCAATGCTTTGGTGACCCTCTCGAAAAAGTCTACCAGATTTAATACGCATGACCTTCCTTTAACAAAGCTAAACTGTGATGGGTCTAGTATTTGCATGTTATTTATGTCCTCATTTATCATGTCCATAATGATACTTTCCATGGCCTTACATATGAGGCTGGTCAGACTTATGGGCGTGTAGTTACCAGGATCAGTGGTTGGACTTCCTTTGTGCAGGGGAATGACTGTAGCCATTTTCTATGCCTTAGACACGGAACCTGACTGTAGGCTCCAGTTGAAAAGTGATTCAAGTGGATCAGAGAGGTAATGTTTCATGCTATTTATAAAGCATCCTGGAATGTTATCGAGGCCCATCAATGAAGTGTGTTTGGCCTTGAAATGTGCATTGATGACCTGTTCCCTGGTAAGGATTGGGGAGATTGCGCTAAGTGGTATTTCCTTTGGACTATTGGGGGAAGTGGGGGGAGAACCTGAGCTGAACCCATCAGCCAAAAGGTTGGCAATGGCCACTGGTACAGTGTGGGTGATGTCACTTAAAGTAAGTTCTGTGCATTATTGCATATTTTTCATGAAGTTATGCCCATAGCTGTAAAAAGCCCTGTGGCTGTCCTTTACCTGAAAATCTATTTTTATTCAAATTTAGCCTTTGAAGTATTAATTAATCCTCTTAGCTGCCTGTTTAGATTAGTCAGGAGGCTTTTAGTATGTATGGCTTTGTCCTGCCTACGCTTAGCCAAGACTTTATTCTTTGTTGTATAACCGATTGATACTCTGATTCCACCAGGGTGGCGTGTCTTTTGAGTTTGTCTTATTCTTAATATGAGAGGGCACAACTCATTCTATACAGCTATCAATATGGTTGTGCAGAGATTTTGTGAATAGCTCAGCATGTGCTATGGTTTTTACTGGGTTTGGGGGTGCTTGGAATTTATCCAAGGTGTCGCTTAGTAGAGAGATGTTAGCCTTGGAGTAGTTTCTAAAAGTTTTTAGTTTTGCTGGAGCCCCAGATATAATTTTTATTTCAAGCAATACTGCCCCCCCCCCCATGTTCATGAGTACAAGGTCAAGGATGTTTGCACCTCTGGTAGGAAAATGGAACAACTATTCCAGGATGCAGGTATTAACAAAGTTTAGGAATTGCTGGGCTTGTGTATTAGAAGTGGTGTAGGACCTCCAAGCTATAGAGGGGTAGCTGAGATTCTCCATGAATATTGTATTGGGTTGAGTGGTGAGTGGAGTAGTATGGGTTTCCTGGGACATGGAGGGGACCTCTAGATTATAAGGGTATGGTATGTGGCCCTGTTTATGGTGAGTTGTACATGTATAAGTTCCAGTGGGTCATATACTTCAGCTGCTCCATGTTCAAATCATCATAGACAAAATCCAGTACCACGTCCTTGCAAGATATAGATCCCCCTGTATGACCCAGAAAATCATACCATGTATTTAAACACTCACCATCCAACCTAATACCATATTCATGGGTGACTTTAGTTACCCCACTATTAACTTGGAATCCTATATGACACAAAATGTACAGGCACAGAAATTCTTGGATTTTGTAAACAGAAACTCCCTGGACCAGATTGTCAATAAAACCAACCAGAGGTGCAACCATACTGGATCTGGTCCTCACTAATATGGGGGAGTGCGGCACACCTGTAGTATAATGTCCTCTCTGGTAAGGTCAGACCACAAAATGGTCTCCTTTGAAGTGAAAATAAAACCTGGACCCCTCACTAAACCTGAAATATTCAGGAACAATGACTAACTTCCTTCCATTAAGTGATATTCTGACAAAATTTCAAGCCCCCATAAACCCTGAGAAAACTGCTGCCTATGCAGGATGGTTCACAAAAGCCATATACAAGTATGTCAATAGCAGTAGAGAGGCAGCTGTATCCACCAGGAAGACGTACAGAATGAACTCAAAAAAACAAGCCACCATGGTGCAATCACAGCATCAACGGGCTGTATAACAGAAAGAGGAAAGTAATGGCAAAAAATTCTTTGAAGTCAAGGCCAATGTCAATGGTCTCTGTCTGCCTAAATTTTCAGATGATTGCAAATTAGGAGCTGTCATCGAATCTCGCACTGACACAAATGTTCCCAGGAAGGCCTGACCCAGACAAACACCTGGTGTGAGAGCCATGGAGTAAAACGAATGCCAAAAAATGCATAATAGTATCCTTTGGGAAGTCATCCACCCCTGGTAACTAACATATTGACAACACACTCCTTAGAGTGGACCCAGTAGTCAGGGACTTAGGGACACACATAGACAGTATTCTAGCCTTTGACCATCATGTGCCTACAGTAGTTAGGAAATCATTCTATGTTGCACAAGTTATAAACAAAGGTATGGCATCTATGTCCAATGAAGTCATTATTCCACTGTATTCAACATTCATCAGACCTATCATTGAGTACAATGCTCCCTTTGGTACATACCTAACCAGGCATATCCAACAATTGGAGGATCCACAGAGGTTCCTCACTAAAAGAATACAGTATGTAAGTAAAATGTCCTATACAGACTGCCTCAAGCCGCCTCTATCACTGTATTCTGTCTCACACAGGCTGTTGAAGGGATATCTATACCTGGCATACAGGGCATTGTCAGACCCCACTCTGGTGGACTTCCTACATATCCACAAAACACATAATACCAGAATTACCTGTTCTAAAGACTTAAACCTTGCCTGTGATATAAACAGGACGTGGAGGAGAGACAAGTATGTATCCCAGAGACTACCCCATCTCTGGAACAGGCTCCCCATCCATGTGAAGCGGAGTTCCTCCCTAACCCAATTCAAGTGTAACTTGGACAATTGGATGGGCAACAGGAAATTTATTCCTGGTTTGGCACCCATCTTTCTAATGGACAGAGGCAACCTGTAAATGGTTCATCTCCCAGGCCCCTGCTTGCAAATGTTTCATATCCCAAGCCCCTGCTTACAGTTATCAAAGGTATCAAAACTTGTCAGAGATTTGGGATGCACGGCTATGCTTAAAAAGACCCTTTGGTCATTAGCCTAATAAACACCTATGAACCTATGAACTTTAACGAGTCTGGATGTGAAACTGGTTTTAATATAGACTGAGACTCCTCCACCTTTAGTTCCCTGCTGTGCAGTAGCTGGTCTAAAGGTGTGAAAGTCATTACAACTTTGCATTGCTGGGGTACTCTCCATGATTTTAAACCCTGTCTCTGTTAGTACACAGATGTCTACACTCTCCAGGGAGATGAAGACTTGCAGGGAGTGGGGTTTCTTGTTAAGACTTCTAGCACTGGGCACCTTCAGATATTCTTTTGTAGGTTCAGTTAAGGCAGGAGGTTTATCGTTTTGACATTGCCTAAAAAAGGCACTATGGGGGTGGGAAAGGTCTTTGCCAATATTCAAAAACTAGAGGGGATAAGTGCAGACCACCCCTGGCAAACCAGTGTGGTCTGTCAACCATGTCCTCCCAGGCCATCAAATAGTGTACCCCCTTAGAGTGACACCAGAAGCCAAGACAATTGTTAAAATCAGTCATTTTCCATTGGTAATTTGGCATCATCCTTGGAGAAGGTAGTATGCTACTCAGTGCTAGGCTCATACCTCTCTGAGACACATAATCAGTGAGCTTGATCATGTCTCACTTCAAATCGTCAAGAGAGGTACATCTCATGTCATTAACACCCAGATGGACTATGACAGAGTTTAATGACCTGAGTGCCTGTGTAACTTGATGGATCCTAGCCCCGGAATGGCATCTGCCGTGACTCTCTCCTTACTCAGCCTGGTGAGGTCATTGATGTATCTCAGTATAGAATCAGCAATGAACAGGAAATTTGGCAGTGCACTGGTTTGCCTTAAGGGCATAGCAGTAGAGGCACTGGATATAGTGTTACTATGTGTAGCTGTGGATGGTGTTTTAATGGAGTGATTATGAGGAAGGGTATCTGTAAGTGCCTTGCCATAAGTAGTTTTATGTGTAGGGTCTTTACCCTATCCAGCAGACATGGTGCAAGTGTCACTGACAACCTCCATAGGATTAGTTTTGGTTGTATGAGAGTGATTTCCCTCCAGCATTAAAGTGCATTTACACCTCTCTCATATTATATCTGTTTTATTAAGAATACGTGGGTTATCATTGTACATGAGGCAATTGCTACAATGCCTCAGAATACCCATCTCAACCAGACTGGCCACAGAGAGCTTCAGGAAGTGCATATCTGTCTACCGATCTACTATAAATGAGTGAGGGAAATTTAAATATTAAATAGGTCAGTAAGGCAATTTGTAAACTAGATGCTCTACTAGTTAAAAATGTGTCCAGACAGTAAGGGTATTTTAAGGGAAACATATACTGCAAAAGATTGGCATCTTCACAGGTTAAAAGAACTAATACACTTTTAGAATAACAGACACAATAAGCCTTCACCAGCAATTCCCATCTCAGTAGGATGGAGGCTACCCTCTCCTCCCACAGGAGTGTAGCCCACAACCTTCTTAATGTAAAATAACTGGTTGTGCTTAAACTAAAACTAAGACACTTTTAGAATAACAGATACACTAAGCCTTCAACCAGGGCTGGCCTTTGGTCAACTGGTGCCCAAAACAAAAGGACTCCACAGTGCCCCCATCACCACCCGGTGCCTACCTACACCCTCTAGATTACTTTTTTCTTCATTTTTCTCACAGTTTGTATTGCTCTTCAGTTTTTCCTGTATTCATTCAACACATTTTAAATAAGCCATTTCTTTACTACAAAAAAAATAAAATAAAATAAACAAATAAATACTAGAAAAGTGCCCCTGCTAGAGCAGGGCCCTAGGTGGCCACCTAGTTGGCATATGCCTAAGGCCAGTTATGCCTTCAACCATCAATTTCCAACTCAGAAGGGTGTAGGTTACCTCTCCTGCTACAAGAGTGTAGACTACAAACCTTCCTTATTTAAGATCACTAGTGCGTAAATCTAAGAGGCTTAGAATAAGAGTTACAATGTAATCAGGGTACTTACAATCAATGCAGCAGATTAAATGCTACTGAACACTTTTAGAAGACAAAGACAGTAAAAGCAGCTGAATAAAGTGCATTTTTTAATACGCAAGAAGTTAGGAAACAGAACATAATTCAGGTTTAAGAGAATAAGGTGGAGGTCGTTCCCAGTTGATCTCTCAGTTCTCAGTGGAATGAACTGATGAGATGAGACTGGGAGGAGTGTCCAAAATCAGATTTATAGCAGCAAAAGACACCAAATTTAAAAGCACAACAACAGCAGGACAGGTGGGTGAGAAAAAAAATGCAGACAGAGATCAGCAGGCAGGGAAGTTATCACTGCACTGATCCGTGTTTCAGTAATGACATTGATATTTAGATATTCTGTGGTTAGGAAAGCTTCTTAGGAGTGCATTTCTTCATGAGGTTTCAAGCACTGAACAGTGTCACTCCTTCATTGTCATGATTTGGCACTGGCTATGGTCATAAAAAGAGCAGACTTGCATTGCCTAAAAAGGCACTATAGGTGTAGGGAAAGTCCTGGCCAGTATGTGAAAGCCCTGAAATGAAAGGTGAAGGCCATCTGCGATGAAGCAGGTAGGTTTGGCAAGCATCTCCTGTCAGCTGACACCTTGAATGACAGAAGTAGCCATTCATCTTCTCCTTGTACTAAGACATCATTCTCAGTGAAGCTCAGATGTTGCTCAAGACTGGTTTCACACCAGCCTTGGATGCTTACTCTGACAGATCTCCATGTTTGTCTTAGATTATCCCAGGATGTGTGTCTCATGTTATTCACACCTACATGATCAACATGCATGTCATACTTATATCTTAGGTAAAGAAACATGCAGGTCTTAGCCAACTTGACATGTCCTTGCTCCTCAAAGGCATCTCACCAGAATCATATCTTTGCTACACCTGGTGAGTGGAGTAGCTGTGTGTCTTTAGAACATTAACTTGTGATTTGGCTGACCCATGGTGCTTTACGGACAGCGCAGTGGTGCAGCAGTTAATGTTGTCACCTCACAACAAGAGGTTCTCTGCTTTGATTCTCAGCTGGGCTGCCTTCTGTGCAGAGACTGCATGTCCTCCCTGCATTCATGTGGGTTTCCTCCAGTTGATCTGGTTTCCTCCCATGTTACAAACACATGCATCTGGAGTGTTTCTCCCCTGGCCTCCCTGAAAATTGGCTTTATTCCAGGTCAGACTTTTCTGGTAAACAAATGTAAAATAAATAAATAAATAAGGATTCAGGTGGGACAGTGTGGTGACTTCTCTGGGTAGAGTTTGTTTTATTTGAGGTTACATTATGCTGCTGAGGAGTTTGAGAGTCTGGCTTCTGCCTCAGAGGCCTTTAAGGCTTGGGAATAGACTTCTTTAGTACCTCAAAATAAGAAGGCTTGTTTTTAGGTGAATAGCATGCCAGTGCAAGGTGAGTGTGGACACTGACAACCTGATGAATACTATGCATATGGTTAAATAGAGGCTAGCCTCCAAGTTAAGGAGGTATTTGCATTACTCACATGTGGACTGAAGGGAAGAAAGAAGTAAATAGTTGTCAGTGAGTATTAAGTGCTTAGAACACTGCTTCAATAGACCTACTGTTAATAGACTAGCAACATGATTTCAGAACAATTTGAGTCAAAGGTAAGCTGATGTGTATTAGGCTTTTGCAGAATATAGGAATTTATAGACATGCACAAGTTTTACTCTGGTCTCTGCTTATTTCAGCAAGGCCCTAGTTTGTGCTGCTTATTTAGATGTGAGAGGAGGTTGTGATACTGACAGTAGAGAGAAGGTTACAGTTGTCACAGTGAAAAGATTGGGTGGTGAAGATTGCAAACAGATGCCACATGTTCAGCAGGCTGCCAATCAAACCTGACTGAGTTCTTGCACAAGACATCTAGTACAGCAGTATTCTAAAATGGTCTGAAAATCTAAGCATTACAAGTGCAAAAGAAAAGTAAAAAAAAAACAAACAGTAAAACAATCGCCTTTGATGTAAAATATGCACATCCCTGGTCTTGAAGGCAGTGCTATTGAGCTAAATCCCAAGAAAGTAGGTGACAGTTTAAGAAGTGGCTCGGTTACACTGCTCAGAGCACCCCTTCATGTGGGGAGAAATGAGATGCACAGCTTTGCAATTTAAAGCGAGTAGAAGAAACTGTGTCAGAAAACAACTCCTTTACTGCAGTAATCATGAAGGTAATATACATGTACAGTACTTGGTGTTATGAGTGCTAAAGCAGTCCTGATATATGCACAGTACCATGTGTTGTTAGTGCTGAAACAAAATGGAAGTTATAATATATTCACAGCTTCAGGGGGTAACTGCTGCAGTCAAGGTAGGCAACATGCACACAGTTCCAGGTGGTAACGCTGCTTCTGCTGTAGTCAGGGGAGGTGATATGGATACACAGAGCCAGGTGTTACACTGGTTGCAGCAATTAGGAAAAATATTTTTTTTAAACTGGGTAAGTCCATTGTCCCTTTTCAGGGGTAACCATTGAGCAATGCCTGGAAAAGTGACTTTCTTAGAGTCACACAGTATGTAAATAGAGGCCATGGGAATCAAATCCAGATGTGTTGTAGAGTCTAGGTCTAGCATCACATAGTTGCAAACTTCTATGTCAACTGTCATGCAGATTCTGGAGTACTGAAGGCAAAGGCTTTGTGATTTTAGCAAAATGTGTAGTTGTAGAAATTGAGTTTGCATCTAGGTAACTGTAATGAAGGATATGAAGGATTTTGGAGATGAGGGGATAGAGTAGATTTTACAGAAGGACAGTCCTCAAGAGTCTTACCACTGCTCTGAAAATCCCCTGACAGAACTATTCAGTAGAACACTGGCTACTGTTGAATTGCCTGCAGACTGGATAACAGCAAGTGTGATACCCTTGTAAAAGCAGACAGCACCAGGAAACTCCAGGCCTGGTAGCCTAACATCAGTAGCAGGGAAAGTCATGGACAGAATCCAAATAGAAAGTCTGATTCATTTCTTAGAAGTCAGCACTCTCCAGAGTAACAAAAATATAAGTTTATACCCAAAAACAGGCGGCTAGTCACACATGGCCTAGTTCTATGGCTAGATCACAAAAGCACTCGGTAGGGATGTGCTAGTAGATATGAGCTACCCGTGTTTCACCCAGGCCTTTGATTCAGTCCATGCAGGAGTCTACTAGGAAAACTGGGAAGGTTGGGGTAGGATAAAGACTGAGGAATTAAATTACTGAATGATTAAGGATAGAATACAGAGAGATGTACTGAGAGGGACAGTGCTGAGAATCAAGAGGCTAAGAGCAAGGCTGATGAAATCCTAGGTAGCTAGTGACTATAACTTAGCTCTGAAGCTGCTTTTTCTAAGGCTTGCTTGAATTTGGCAGGGTTTGAACATAACCCAAGGCAGCAGTTTGCCATTTGCCATATGACCATGTAGTCAATCACCCTTTACATATAATCTGGAGAACAATTTTATGGATTGACAGAATGTATCCCCTATCACTGACATAGTAACTGGTTGTAAGCAGTGAGGATAGTGTGACTGTAGCTTCTGGCTATGACATCTAAATTGACAGCAGCAGTGTGAATCATGCAAATGATGTCCTAGTCCGTCACATATAAATTGATGACAGCTGGGGATATAGAGGCCTGTACCATCACAGTCATCAGTGAGTTTTTGTTCTCATGCTACAGCTCACTATAGGCTTCCTCCAAGGCCAGCTACCCAGTATTCCCATCCTTGGCAGTTGCAACATTACAATGACTCCATGTGTGACCCTTACTAGGAAAGTCTCATTTTCAGGAAACACTGCACACACAAGTCTTCCAATTTCCCATGCATAGTTTCTGATGGGTATAATCTACTATGCACTCCTGAGTAGAAAGGGGCCAGTGAAGGAACCATAGCAATGTGGCTCACAGTGGGCTTTTCCCTTTAAGCCCTACCTTCCTTTGACTTTCTCGCCTGTTGTCATTAGGTGAGCCTAAAATGGTGTGAAGGCAATACCCCACCCATATGATGATGCATTCTTCATATTTTGTCCCATCTATAGTCCAGCACTGTGTCTAAGTATGGCACTGGTATCACTAATGGTGCTTGTGCCTTACCTCTGTACCTCCTGCACATCCCCATAATGTCTTCCTGGAACAAGTGAGCAGGCCCAGGTTTTTTATTACAGGTAGACTAATATTTAAAATTTGTTTTCAATTTTGGGCCTTTGCCCCACTATGATTTTTGACTGTCTATGAATCTTTAACAAAGAAGTTTAGAGGTCCGAAGAGATGGCTGCTGTTTGAGTTTTCTATGTGTGAATTGAATAAAAACGTTTTAGATGGGCAGCAGTATGTCAAAAAGGCTATAAGTACATCATTGTTGCTGTTTTGAGATAGAACTGGGGACCAGTGTACATTTTTTTAATCAATAGTATGAACAGAATGTTGAATTCCAATAATTAAAGTGGGATAATAGATGCTTTTAATGTTTCAATTTCACCAGTGTTTAAATGTCCTATAATACTTCTGCACAAAAAAATCTCCAGCATGCAATAACTTTTTACAGATGGTTGGAACAATAGTTTATAAGGACCCGTTCTCTGAGGTTTTGTAACTTTCTTATTCAATTTAATTTTTCTTTCAAAAGCAGAGTACGCTACTTATACTATCAGCAAAACTCCCTTGCTTCTTTCAGTTTAAAATGTTGCATTTACTAGTTAACTTAGTCCTGTAGATTTTCTTATGGGGAATGTCAGTTACATGAACATACTTCCTCAGTGAAAAAAATATCATGATGTCTCCTATTGAGATGCCATATATGAGTTAATGAAAGTCTCTTGGCTTGAGCTTAATGAGGAAGCTAAAATTAAAGTGTTCTTTTGACTTGAGGAATATATTACATATTCTTATTATCCCACCCATTGTGTGACATGGTACACCTAAGTGCATTTATATGTGATGCCAAGACAGTGCTTCTGAAAGAAATATGATTTTCTAGAGATTTATTGCAAATATGAGCGATAATATTCAGCCAGCTACTAAACTTATTCCGTACATATAATTCCAGAGTGCGGTGGGAAAAACATGTGAGAAAGAAAACAAAAAAAAAAAAACAGAAATGCAGACTATGAATGTTCTGCTTCTCTGTCACATACACACACACACACACACACACACACACACACACACACACACACACACACACACACACACACACACACACACACACTGCCAAGTCAGATCAATAGCTGTTTAAGTGTAACCAAATAACAGCAGGGGTCAGTCACTTTCATGGATTCATAGGTACTTATTAGGATATTGATTAGTGAGAACCTTTAGCAGCCTAGCCACGTATTCCAGTGAGTTTCTAGTCATAGTAAATTAGTACTAAGGCTCCTGTATTTTTCTGTAAAAGCCCAGATGAGATAATCTTTTAATATTGTGAAAACCCTTTGTATAGTAAGTATGAATAACTATAATCCTCATGCTTGTATTTACATGTTCCCCCTATCCATAAGGATGCAAAACCAGGGGAGAACATATGGCTCCCCATCCATGCATCCAGGTTATGCTTGAATAGATTAAGTAATGTACTTAACTACTTGACATGGAGAAGAAAGCAGCTTCAGTGAAGTGGTATTCTCTCTTCCTCCAGCATGCTCTATTTAAGTTGTAATAGATACTGACATATTTAGAGGAGGTGTTTCTGTCACTAGTGAACTTATGGATGTGTAGGAGCTCTGAAAGGATGGAGTCAGTAGAAGCTCCTTATATAAGGCAGAGATTACCCCTTTACATCCTCTAGGACACAGAGAAGAGTTACAGGGCTTTTTGGTTGTTAAAGTAGCTTCTGCGATTTATTTCCTTGAATTTCTAGGTGGAATACATTGTCGTTGTTTGAGTTGAGTCAGATGTTTGGACAGATACATGCAGAATGGGCCATTATATTCAATGCTTTGTCCAATAAGCTGTTCTGTAAAGAAGGACATACTACCAATACTCGACATGTAGTATAGAAAGAACAGCTCATTGTCTACATATATTCCCAGGTCCCTTACTACTGTGGCAATTTTCAGGGTGTGTTGTCAATGTAATAGTTATAGGGGACATCTTGCTTACTGAAGGCTGCAATTTTGTAGTTTTGTGTGTTCTGTTTTAGGACAAGTTTTTCACAGTAGCTATCTGATTGTAGCAGGCCTTCCTGAAGTATCTTGGAGTCTTCTGGAGATTTTATGTTGGCACCAAATTTACAGCCATCAGCATACTCTGAAAAGTAGATAGCAAAAAGGAGAAGCTCTAGGACCAAGCCTCGGGGTACTCCACTATTACAGGTCTCTTGGTGGAGGTAGACACACCTTAATTTCTTGAGATCTATCTTTGAGCCAGTTTGCTAGCCTCTGAGTTACACAGGGATTTATATTTAGTAGGATGAATTTATTAACTATATTTGAATTAATTATGGTGTCAAATGTTTTTGCAAGGTTCAGGAATGTGGTGGGAACAGTTTTTCCCTCATCCATTGCTAAGGTGACCTCCTCAAAGAAGTCAAACAAGGAGAGTAAGTAGGATCTGCCTCTGGCAAAACTGAACTGGCTCAGGTGATAGTTTATAGGTTGCCTATGTCTTTGTTAATTCCAGAATGATCCTTTCAGTAGCCTTACGGATGAGTCTGGCCAGGCTTATGGATCTATAGTTGTTTAGATTGGTTGATGCTCCAACTTTGTGAAGTAGGAAAACTGTTGAAATTCTCCATTCATTTGGTACAGACACTGTCTAGAAGCTAATACTGAAATGCCTCTGTATGGGGTTTAACAAGATGAATTTCACACTGACCAATATGAATCCTGGTATGTTATCCAGCCCCATAGAGGCATTGTTCTTTGTCTTAGTCTTGAATAGTGCTTTGAGGATTTGTTCCTGAGAGATTTGACAGGCGGTGCAGACATTGATAAGATTTCTAGGCAAGGTGACGGTGGGAGGAGAAGGGGTGGAGTTAGAGCTAAGTTTATCTGCTAATATGCTAATAGGTTGACTATGTCTTCAGACTTACAATATGTTATATGATTTACTATTATCTCAATGCAATTTTGAACAATATTTCTGAGGTTTCTGATATAAAAAAGGCTTTTACATTGTATCCAGCTTTGGTGGATTTGATCAAGGTCCAATATTCACTGTTAACCTTTAAGAGTGTTTGCCTTATGGGCTTACAAGTTGTGACATTGTGAGTTATAGGCACATTTCTGTGATGAGTGCTGCTTGTGTTGAGTATTTTCGAGGTTAGTGAGGGCACTTGTTGCTATGTTTGCATCTGGGAGGCCTTTGATGTTTAGGTAGATTGCATTTAAGAGCCTGAGCATATATGGGACTGTGTGAGGTGGGTGTAGTATGGTATTCTGTGCTTCTGACAACCTGTTTGGTATTAGTAATCTCTGTATTTGAGAGTGTTGCCCCCCAGTATCATTATGTAACTACATCTCTCCCAAACTGTATCAGTTCACTTAAGAATTAGGTGGTTTTCAGTATCCAAGAGACAATTGCTGCTTTACCTCAGGATGCATATTTATTTCCACCAGGCTGGCTACAGAGATAGCAGGAAGGTGCATATCCAAATTTCCAGAAACTTTTCTTCAATATAGAAGGGGGTGCAGTAAGGGTTTACATCTGACTTGCTTGGGTGCTATAATGGGTAAAGATTACAATCTATTTAGATCACAGAGATTTTAATTTCATTTAAAATTTTATTTGAAATTTTACAGAAACAAACACTGCCAGACATTTTCTAAATAAAACAAAACAAAACAAAACACTCTCACATTGAAAAGAGACTTAGCATAAGAAACATTAAACTTCTCTTCCCTTGAAACTAACATTCTGTGAAAATACATCTGGCAACCCATTATACTACATGAGACATGCCGGGATTCATACTCAAATAGCATTTAGTGAAATACTAGTTAGGTATATCAAGGGTGCAGGAATTCAAAAGACAGATATGTAACACATTTGCTAATACCTCTGGACAACGCACTGGACACAATTGTCTGGTGAAGTAACTTGGTCAGTTTCACAAAGAAGACAAAGTCTAAGGGAATCAAACCCTGTACTACAGAAAGCAGCTGTTAATAGCTCATAGCCTTACTCATCTGTACTTAGGGCTTGACAACCTGTTGTATCCCAAAAACAGTTCATTTCACATATGTGTCCCTGAAAAAAATAAATAAATTAATTTAAAATATATTTATAGTTAAAATATTAACATTAAACTCATTGACTACAGTGCTGTCCAATTTATTCACAACTAAACAATAAACACACTGCCAACATTCAACAGAACTGGGAGATCAAGGATTACATCCAAACAGTATGGCTAATATGAGGTGCTCCTGTTTACTGCAAATGACTTCCTCCCTTTTTCCTTCCTTCCTTCCTTCCTTCCATCCTTTAAACCACAACTAATCGTGTTCATAGGTAGTCATTAGACTTGAAGTCCAGGGGATTGTTGAGGGGCTTAGCCCAAATTTCCAGTTGCACTATATGAGTTTTCATCAATTTCCAAGAGAAACCACTGCGAGGAATGCATAGATATTAATTTGCCATTGTTTGTGAATGAAAGTTCATACATATTTATTTATTTTATTTATTTATTTATTTATTTTTATTTTACATTTGTTGACCGGGATAGTCCGACTGGATACATGTCCATTTTCAGCTGAGGCCCGGGGAGAAAAGCTCCACATGGATAGTAAGTTACATTCATATTAGATAAACAACATATCACAACATTTGATAATTAATACATATCAAGAAAAAAATACATTCACATTTAGATACCAGTTAATTCGTGATAGGCTCATAGATGAACATACTTTATTACCTAAGATACCCCTATGTTGCTATGGAGACTGAGGAAGTGAGGGATTAGTCTGGTTTAGAGCATTGGCAGAGCCAATGGGTTTTAAAGTGGTAGAGTAGACCTTTCTTGAATTTGTCTTGGGAGGTAGCATTGGTAATTTGGGGAGGAAGGGAGTTCCAAATTTTGCCAATGGCATTGGCAAACAGAGAGTCACCACCTAGATTACAGGATTTGATCGTTTGTACAAGTAACATGTTTGATGAGCGCAGACTGTTTAGATTTGTGTAGGGGGTTATTAACTTACTCAATGCAAGAATATTGTCTGGTTGATTGAGAATTTTAAATGCCACTGTTAGTTGGTTATGCTTGAGTAGGTTTGGTAGTTCAATCCAACCAAGGTTAAGTAGGTTAATACAGTGATGGGTTTTATAGGGCATGCCTGAAGCAAATCTAGCAATATGATTATATCAACAGCTGAGTTTGTTTAGGTCTGATTTTTTAAGGTTAGTGAGTATGGGGGAGGCATATAAGAGGGTGGAGAGAAGATGTGATCGGGCAATGGCCACTTTTGCCATGGGAGTCAGAAAGGACTTTATTCTGTATAAGGACCCCAGTTTTTTATTAACTATTTTAATAGTTTGAATGATATGCAAATCAAATCTAAGTTTGTTATCGATGGTAACACCTAGTAGTTTGGTGTTGTTGTCAGGGGAGATAATAGTCCCGTTCTTGGATTGTACAGTAAAGGGGAAGTGGGTAGGTTTATGGGTAGGATGGAAGAGTAGCAGCTTGTTTTTCTTTGGATTGAGGATCAAATGGTGACCCAACAACCATTCTTCTACTGCGGTGAAACAGTTTTGGGTTTTAGTTAGTAGATCAACTGGTGACTTGTCCGAGCAAATGAGTGTCGAGTCGTCAGCATATTGGATACAGGAGGTCTCAGGGATAATTTTGTGGAGATCATTAATAAAAATAAAAAAGAGAAGTGGTCCTAGAATGGAGCCTTGGGGAACCCCTATGGAATTAGGTAAGAGGGTGTAGAGTTTATTATTCCAGAGTACAGCTTGATTCCTATCAGAGAGATAGGCATAGAACCAATCCAGAGTTTTGTTATCTAGGTAGAGAGATTTTAGTGTGTTGAGTAGTAGTTGGTGGTTGACCATGTCGAAGGCCTTTGATAGATCCAGAAAGAGTGCAGATGATATTTTTTTGTCATTCCTGTTTTGATTGATAGTGTCTGTGAAAGAGAGGAGGGCGGTAGTAGTACTATGCTTGGGCCTGAAACCATGCTGTGAACTGGTTAACAGATTGCTCTCAATAAGGTAGTGTACAAATTGTTTGTGTACACATTTTTCCATGATTTGGGCAAGTGGTGACAATATGGCAATAGGTCTATAATTTGACAGGTCAGTGGATGAGCCACCTTTGTGGAGAGGGATTACATGGGATATTTTCCATATAGAGGGGATAGTGGATTCTGTTATGGTATGGTTAATTAAGATAGAGATGGGGTAGGCTATAACATCTGCAGCTTTTTGTAAGTATTCGGCTGGAAGTAGGTCTGCGGCGAGGGTGGTTGGTTTTAATTTCTTTAGCAAGGATCGAATGAAGGAAGTGGGAACTGGTTGAAGATTAAAGGAGGGCTTATTTTTCAGGATGGAACCTATTATAGGGGGATTTGTGGCAGGCTGTTGGTCAGCTAGGGATTTGATGACATTGATGAAGAAAGTGTTAAAGGTTGTGGCAACTTCTTCTGGGTTCTTTTCACATAGGTTCTCTGGAGTAGGAGTGGAAGACTTGCCTGGATGGAGGAGATTATTGAGATCCGCCCAGAACTTTTGGGGGTTATTTTGGTTTTTATGTTGTAGTTGATAATAGTAGTTTTTTTGTCTAGTAAAATGGATTTTTTTTTTCTAGGAAAAAGAATTTTGGGTCAGATCATTTATGTTTGAGCTACCCTCCACCCACCCAGAAATTTAGACTCAATGACAAATATTATATGAAGAGTAAGTTATATGCATGTCCTTACAACTGAAATCTTCATGGTTTCCAGAAAAGGCATTTACAATGGTCCTTTTTTGTGATTTGGTTCACCACAAACAAATACGTGTCTTTTTATCAGTTTACCAACTCAGAATATATGTGAATGAGTTAAGGAAAGTCTGGCTTTTCTTTTGAGATGAGGATCAGGAATGACAGCTGTCTCATTTTGGGTGGAGTGAATTCTGCATGGATTGCTTGTAGCATGCATGCACCAGTACAGACCTCACTGCTGTACAAACAACTGTCAATAACATTTACATATTTATCTCTCTAGCCCACATATAAAACACCACTGTACCTCTACTCTTTAAACTTAAAAGGTGTACCCTCTTTCAGGCTAATGTACCAGTTATTAAAGTTACACACCCTCTCCTTTACCTCCAACTGACTAATCAAAAGGTTTACTACCTTAGATCTCTTTCACACGCATTACACTTACTTCTGCCCAGGAAGAAACATACACTACATAGAGCAGACCACAGTTTCTCTATAACAGCCACTGTAATAAGAATGATATAGTATATCTTGCTAGATTTACTAAATGCCCTTGTTTTTATGTTGGCAAGAGTAATAGGACCTCCCAAGTGAATACCTACAAATCGCAGCTGATGCTCTGGCCTACCCAGTATCCATCTTGATTAACCAATCTCTGTCAGAAAGTTACGTTCCCACACTGTGGAAAGTATCATATATAATTCCCCTCCACAAAGGCGGACCCTCCACAGAACTAACCAATTACTGCCCCATAGCTATTCTCTCTCCACTCTCCAAAATACTAGAGAGACACATACACTCTCAGGTCTCAGACTACCTCCTTACTAACAACCTCCTTTCCAGTACTCAGCATGGTTTCCGACCAAACCATAGCACCACCACTGCCTTACTCTCCTTTACTAACACTATCCTTCAGCATAAAAACAATGGCTATCTCTCCTCTGCTACTTTCCTAGACCTATCTAAATCATTTGACATGGTCCCACACAAACAACTTATCTCTGTCCTCAATAACCTATCCTTCTCACAATCAGTCACCAACTGGTTTCAGAGTTACCTGTCTGACTGCCAACAATCCGTTGTATGGCAGAATGACATATCTCTCCAACTACCTGTCTCCATAGGGGTTCCCCAAGGATCCATCCTTGGACCCCTACTCTTCTCTATTTTCACCAATAATCTAGCCTCTGCTACCAAACATGGCACATTCATACAATATGCAGATGACTCAACCATCATCTGCTCAACCCAGTCCCTACCCAAACTGCAAAAAGTCACACAGGAAGCCTTTTCCTCTGTTGAAACTTGGTTATCTGATACCCAATTAATACTCAATCCAAACAAAACTAAACTACTCATCTTCCAACCCACCAAACATACTCAAAACAACTCTCACTTTAACATCACAGAAAAAGACAACACCACTATATACCCAACTGAACACACCAAATTGCTAGGAGTGGAAACAAACAATAAACTAAAATTTGACATTCACATATCCATGACCATAAAAAAAGTCCACAAAAAACTAGGAGCGCTATACAGAAATAAGCAACTTCTCACCAAAGCAGCAAAGATTTCAATAGCAAATTCCCACCTTATCTCCACCCTACTTTATGCCTCTCCAATATATACCAACCTAAGGCAATGCGATCTAAACAAGCTAGAGACCTGCTACAACAAAATCGCCAAATTCGCCACAGGGGCATCCTACCGTAGTCACCACTGTCTCTCACTTACTGAACTGGGCTGGCTTGAACTCCCTCACCTCCTTCAATGGTATCAACTCTCACTCGCCCACAAACTAGTAAACCATCCACTAAATGTCCCATCCCTCCAGAATCTACTCCAACCCTATCGCACCACCAGACCACTAAGATCCAGCAAAAAAAAATCACTTGCAGATCACTAAAGCCAATAACTCTGCTGGTGAAGCACTATTCTCTTGCACCATAGCCAAATTATGGAACGCCCTCCCACCCACAATTACCTCCATACCATCATGCACCCACTTCAAAATGTTACTAAAAGTGCACCTAAAAACATGCTGGCTATGCCCTTGTAACTCCCACTCTAATATCACCCACCCCATCCAACCACTACCTTTCTTTCCACTCCACTAACTACCTTGATTATAGCAAGCTCAGATGCTCATAAGCCAGTACTTATTATACAGCAGGAACTTCTTCTTGTAACATTTGTTAATGTCTGTTATGTACTTCACAGATAAAGATTCTAGTTGTCTACTGATGTACTATGTTCTTTATCTGTAAATATGTTGTAAGTAATTGTTATGTAAATTGTTAATCGTTATGAAATCCAATGTAACTACTGTCTGTTTATTTTAACTGTGGAGCTTTTCTCCCCGGGCCTCCGCTGAAAATGGACCTACGTCCGGTGGACACTCCCGGTCAACAAATATAAATAAATAAATAAATAAATAAATAAATAAATAAAATAAATAGGAGGTTGACAGATCGGGTAAGGGAACACTTCACAGTACAAGCGTAATGCATTGCCAAGCATGTTATGATGAAGGAGACTGACCATTTTTAGGTTCCTAGTTGTAGATAGACTATATCCTAATGCCAGGCTGGGGGATATTAGAACACAGACTGAGTTGGTGGAACTGCATTGGATTTTAAGACTGGGTGCTACTAGAGGCTTTGGACTGAATGAGCACGTTCCTTTGAAACCTGCAGTTAAAGCTCGGAGACTACATAGATAGTCCCCTCTGTTTATAGTTTTAGTGCCCCTGTATTATATATTATGTATTATTATTGTTTATATATGCTTTATAATGATTAGTAATATATGCGCTTTTTATATATTATATATTTTTATATGTTGTTTTTGGATAGGGGCATGTTTTGAGCTTTAGCGATTTGATTGGATACCTTAGCTTTTTAAATGGGTTGCTGTGCTTGTTTTTCTTGATCTGAAGAAGCGATATTGTTAAACATCGTAAAAGCACTTATCCTGTATTAAATAGTTTTTGCCTCTGTGTTACTGATGTGTTTGTGTGGTGCTTGTTGTATATTCTGTATTAAACACAACAGTTTTATCCTTGGATCTATTTTTGGAGTATATAAAAAAGAAATAGTATTGAATTATATTAAAAATGTAGAGTGCAAATAGCTATGCTACAGGAGACACACCTGGAAAGAACTGAACATGTGAATTTGACAAAGAAAGTTTTGCAGGATGGTTATTCAACATAATATCTGGGGCAAAGGAAAAGAGAAGTACTTATATTAATTTCAAGAGGAGCTCCAATAGTGATAGAAGAGGAAAGAAAAGATAACAATGGAAGATGCATAATACTAAGGAGCTACTGGCTAGGGAGGAGGATTACACTGGCATGCATTTACATCCCCCCAAAACTGCTACAATGGAGCTTAAGAAAATTCTGGGAGAAATAATCAGCTTTCAGCAAGGAATATTACTTATAGGTGGAGACTGGAATTTGGTTTGCAACAGTGAAGATGTGTCTGGGGGGCCTAGAAGGGAAATATAACAAAGGAGGGTAGATTTTTGAAGACATTTATGAAGACGTTTGGCATGGAAGATGTGAATTCAGTACTAGGAGTTCGGAGTGAATTTACATATTATTCACCAAGATACAAAAACTGGGCTAGGTTAGATAGATTTTATATCTCACAGGAACATGTGCATTTAACTGAAGGTCTTGAAATGCACCCAATAACTATTCCAGATCATGCACCAATAATAACTAAAATAAAAACTCATAGTAGTGAAATAAAAATGAGACACTGGCACTTTCCCACCTAAAGGTTGAAAGAATAAATTTAAGGAATGGGTTTTGAAATTAATTCAGGAGGTACTAGAGAAAATAAAATTTTCTTCTGAAAATATAGCTAGGGAGTGGGATAAAATTAAAGTGGAGTTTAAATGTAGGGTGGAAATAAAAGAAAGGGAGATATGGTTAAGAAGTAACAAGAATTATTTAGAGGAACTGACAAATGTTAAAGTATTGCAAAATAAGGGGAATCTCTCAGAACAAGAAAAGGAGCAACTGCAGAATGCTAAATAGAAAATATGAGATTACCTTAATAATATGCATAAGTTTAGAAAGATTGCTTTTAAGCAACTGTTTTCTGATAAAAATTCTAGAGCACAAAAACCTTTAACACAATGACTCAGGCAACAGAAAGTGGAAGGGGCTGTCATCAAGCTTAGGGAGCCTATAACAAGGAAGATAACAAGAGATCCTGTAGAAGTATTTGAAATATTTCAGAAATTTTATGAAAGTTTGTATAAAGCAGAGAAATATGGAAATCTAGAAAAGGTACAAATGGAAATGTTTATGGAACAATTAAATAGGCCAAGGTTAGAGGTAGATGAGGCTCAGTTAGTAACAGGATAGGAAGAGATGAGATAAAAATGGCTATGTATAACCAACCTACAGGAAGGTCCCCAGGAATAGATGGTATTCCTGTGGAAGATTGGAAGTTAGGAGGGGAAAAATGAGAAGTACCAGCATCCTGGAAGAAGGTGGTGATAATGGTAATACATAAAGAGAGTAAAGATCCATTGGATCCAGCTTCATACAGGCCCATTTCAATACTAGACCATGATTATAAAGTGTTTATGTCTCTAATGGCTAAAAGAATGGCAAAAGTGATACCAGAATTGATAGATCTGGATGAGTGTGGTTTTTCTGGAGGGGAGTCAAACATTTGACAATATTAGCAGAACACTGATGATCCAGAGGGAAGCAGAATGTAAGAAAATACCACTTTTATTGGTGGGGCTTGATGCAGAGAAAGCATTTGACAGAGTAGACTGGGACTTCATGAGCAGAGCAACGGAAGCATTTACTTTCCCTGATACAATTATAAGGTTGATTAGATGTATATATGAGGGATCAGAGGTGAAAATTAAAGTGGGTGGGTCCTCTCTGATAACTTCTGCTTCAGCAGAGGAACCAGGCAGAGTTGTCCACTTTCCCCTTTGTTGCTTGCATTATATTTAGAACCATTAACAAAGAAAATAAGGAACTCAGAAATTCAAGGATATAATTGGTATGGTAGTCAGAAAAAGCTGGCTCTATTTGGAGATGATATTATTTTATACATGACAAAACCAGAAAGGGACATTACAGTGCAGTGGAACATTTTAAGACAGTTTCAAATTTTCTTTGGATACAAAATTAATGAATCTAAAACAAAGGCAATAGTGGTAAATGATGTACCCAAACACAAACTGGTCCAGCAATATCCATATTTATGGGGACATAATAAAATGAAGTATTTAGGAGTATGATTTAGAAATAACTCTGTTGTGGCAGCTAAGAATATGTGGGAAGAGACTAAACAAAAGATAATGCAAAAATTGAGAAACAAGAAGCTTTATTATATGGATATTGATACTAAGATACAAGCCACTAAAATGCTTTTAGCCCCATTAGTCTTGTACACAGGTCAGGCATATTTTTTATCAACCAGAGGAGAAGCTGTGTATAGCAATTAAAAAAGAGTTGAAAGATTTTATCTGGGAAGGGAAGACAGCAAATATCAAGTGGAATAACCTGATTCTTGCAATAGAATAAGGTGGACTAGGATTGCCTAATTTGAGGGGCTATTTTAGAGCAACACAGTTAAGGTTCTTATACATAGCACAAGCAGAAAATTATAATTTAAAGTAGAAATGAATGAGGGTGATACAGGGAGGAAACTCAAAAAATAAGGAGAGATTGGGATTTTGGAGGCAGACTCTTAAGGAGAACAAAAAAAATCATACAGAGTATTATATTCATAAAATAGCAGGGAGTCCTCTAAGAACTAAACCAGCATGAGAAAAGAGATTTTGCTGATAGGAATGACTGTGGTTAGGGATACAAATAATAGGCAAGAGGGGCTGGAATTTATTGAAGAAAACTGGCAAAGGAACCAAGGTATTGGGAGCAAATAATGGGAAGAGGTCAAGAAATTATTTCGATTTGCAGGTTAGAGATTGCCTTCCCTATCAATGACTGATATTAGAGTATAGGCAAATAGAAAGAAATGGGGGGAGGTCCTAAATGAAAGACCAGCACTGGTACAGTTTTTAACTGAATATAGAACAGAAACTGCTGTTAAAAAAGGAATAATTAGTAAAGCATATAAAATATTGCATGATAATTATACGACTCAATCAGAGGAGCTTAGAAAGGATTGGGAAGAGAGACTGGATAAGCAATTCACACAGAGATAATGAGGGATATATGTATATCTTCCAAATATGCAACAAAGTAAAAAAGATTTAGGATGTTTGCCTAGAAGTGTTTACATAGGTGTTTTTTTACACCAAGTAGACTTCAAAGAATTTTTCTTCAGGTGGATAGCAAATGTTGGAGGTGTGATGGGCAAGAAAAAAATGGCTGGGAAAATATTTTTGGGGAGTGTAATGAGCTGGCAGACTTTAGGGATTACCTGCAGACCACTCTGTTGGAGATGCTGGGTGAGTGATTTGGATTGACAGGGGGAGATGATTTTTTTTGAGCTATGATACAGAACTGGAATTGTCTAGACATATTAAAGCCTTGCTGAGTCTAATTATGGTGGCTGCCAAAAAACAATTAGTAGAAAATGGAAATCAAAGTCTAGACCGACTTTACTAGAAGCAGTAAATATAGGAACAGAGATAAAACAACTGGAACTGGGAAGGAGCAAACTACATAGGACAAAATAGGAATTGTGGGAGCAATGTATGCAGAGAAGGAATGAGGTTTAAGAGGCAGGATTTGACTGAGCCATATAATGCTTAACTGACTGCGAATGGATATATTATAAGTGATGTATAATGTTTGCAACTACAGTTGTTTCAATGATATCTGTGATATATAATGTTTGCAACTAAAGTTGTGTCATTTTGTTTGTTTTGCATTTACATAAATCTAAGATTGCCTATGTCATATGTAATAATTTAATAAAGATGTTTGCTGGAAAAAAACATTCAACTCCAGTTAACACATAGAAAGAAACAGATAAATAAATTTACTTCATTTTTTTGTGTCTTTGTGTGCCCACTAACTAGCTATCCATTCATAGTTTCCCTGGAGGCATCACTGTTGGATGGAAGTGTATTTTAAGACTTCATCTCACATAGCCCTCAGTTTCTTGACAGAAACTATTAGGCCAGACTTTATTTTATCTAACAAAAGTTGAAGTTTTCAATGGTCTGTGACAGATTAAGTTCTTAATCTTGCACTATAAGGAGATAGTTATTCTATTGTAAGTTAAAATATAAATATTTGTCCATCTTTTGAGGGAAGGTTTAGACTTACAAGTCTTAAATATTGAAAAAAAGACAGCCAGACCTTCAGAGCTTCAATTATATATTTTTTTCAATAATTTGTATTTATTCTTTTCATTAATCTAAAATAGCATACATAATAGCACAGGTAGAGGTAAGACCTCTTCACAGTAAGCAGTTGTTATACATTGAGGGTGGTACAAACAGAAATAAAACAATCAACCAATACTATTTACATTATATACATAGATGCTTTCAATATTCGAGGGAAAAATTGATACAGTTCAGTGGGAGTTGTTGTGATTGTGCATATACCTTAGAAAAAAAAAGGAATAGGAAAAAGAAGAAAATGTCTTGGTCTATGGATATAATTTAGTAAGGGATCTCTTATTTGTATTTAGGTCTGATACGTTGTCATGTGCTAGGCCAGAATAATATTGAAGATTTGTTCCCATAATTTCCTGTGATTAATGTTTTTATTCCCTTTATCGATTAGGATTTTATGGGCTAAAAGATGTTTAGTTGCCATTAATTTGAAATTCTCCCAAGATGTGTTATTTAGGTTAAGCCAATTGGTTGCTATATAGAGTTTCAGTAAGAGAAAGATATTGGTCATAGTAATTGCTTGAGTTTTAGAGATATTATTTGGTAGAATATGTAGAAGAGTAAATTCCTAGGTGAGTGTGGATGTTTGCTAGCCCATTTTTTGCAATTGGAATTTAAGGGAGTTCCAAAGTTTAAATACACATTTACAGCTCCAGAATAAATGGATTATATCAGTCATTTTAATTTTACAATGAGGACAAAGTGGGGATTTCGTAGAGTTAAATTTATGTAAGATAGCGGGTGTGAAATATGCGTTGTTATAGGTTCATAGGTTCATAGGTTCATACTAGGCTATCTGCCCTGGGGCAATTATAAGCCTAGCCCGATTTTGTTTGGCTTACGCCACCCCTTGATTTGAGTATACTGTGCCCTTTTTAAGGGTTAGTTTGCTGTGCCTCTGTCTAATAGTGACACGGAAGTAATCCCTGGGACAAACCTACGATCCCCCATCCACTCATCAAGATTCTTCTTATAGATCATCAGTTGGGTAAATGCCAATTTCGTAAGAGGTATGGATCTATTTGTTAAGTTAATAGGTTGGTTTAGTTGAAGGGTATTGATGGATGGGTTGTTCTTTCTCCAATAATCTGAGACAAGCATATCTTTTTGGAAGTTAATGTCTTTAATTAGTTTGTATGTATTAGTGATATATTTTTTAGTTGAGAGGATGGTTTTCCATAGAGAGTTACAGGTTGTAATATCATTGTTGTTCATATTGCAGTTTTGTAAATAGTTGATACATAATTCTTTAATTTGCCTTAAAATCACTGTATAGGATTTGGGGAGGTTCCAATGATTCCTTATTTCTTGTATAGTGTCGTTAATGTATGGGTATATATCTTGGATGGTTATATTAATTAATTTAGGGAAGGGATTCAGGTTTAGAGACTGATTGTTTATTTTAAGGTTGGGATTTTTTTAAGGTTGGGATTTTGGTGTAAGGGTTGTAGCATCATCATAGCTTGAGTTAAATTTAGATATTCAAAGAGTTTTTGAGTTAATAAAATAGAGTGTTTCAGTGGTTTTAATATTTTGCACAGTTTTATTAAACTTGTATTTAGAAATGGTAAGGCTTTGGGGTTGATATCCAAGCTTTTGATATGTTTTTGGTATATTATTATCCACATTGGGGACCAGTCTTTGTTCTTTGGGTTGTATTCAGCTATTTGCAGTACTCTATTAGCGTTTGTAATTAGCTAATACGTCTCGAAATTGGGAAGGTCTAGACCACCTTTACTTTTTAGGGTTGTAAGTTTGATATATGAGATTCTGGTTTTCCAGTTATATATTTTAAACATTTTATAATAAGCAAGAAATACACATTTAATGATATTTTTTAAATTTGATTTATCTGAATCATAAAGCATGTGGATAATCCAAGGAAGTGAGAGGAAAAAATCATGCCCATTGTTACATTTCCAAAGCAGAAGGTGGTTCCAGTTGTTAATAGTTAGTGGCACCTTATCAGCTGTGTGTAGTTCATGATCAGGTAACTTGACACTCAAAAGCCTTAAAAGAAAATCAGTTAATGCTAAGCAACATGAAAAAATCAATCTCTCCAGAGAAGCTTACATCAGATTTTCATTACTTTCTTCTCCATACTCAATGAGAGTGAAATCAATTCATTCATTATCTACCTACTGATGTTGCCTCTTCAGCCTACCTTATTTTTAGGTACTTCTGACAGCAATGTCTCTACTGTCTCATAAAATGTCTTCCCTTCTTTATTAACAGGACATGTATCTTCATCTAAGCCTCCCTTCTATACTGTGGTCCCAGTAAGCTCAAAGAACCAAGCCAAATCCAAAGGAAAAGCACACAGTTGTCTCTCTTGACTCTGAAACCTTCTAATAAGGATGCTACTCCCAAACACTTAATGTATGTAAAGTCAACTGGTTGGTTGTATTATTATTATTGTTATATTGTTCTAGCTCTTGACACCCAGCAGACAACCCCTTATACATCACCTCTCTCTCCACCCCATCCCCCTCTTCCTCCTGCCACCCCTCTATCATATCTCCCTTAAGCTGATTATTTCTACTCGTACTTGTTAAATTATTAGAAACACTCATTACTGTTTTCCATTACAATAGCTGGTGTCTATTCCTTCACTCCTACAGTCAATATCTGTTTTCTTTCGCCTATCCTTCGCTGCATCATTTTCACTCTCTCATCCCCTCCTACTATCTCATGACCCTGCCAAAGGTTCTCACTCCCTTCCCCTTAGGTCTGTAAAACCTCTAAAAAGTCTACATAGAACCCTCTTTTTTCCTAATACTATACAAACATTCTATTATCAGTTTAACCTATCTTGCTGTTTTTTGTAGTCCAGCTATAACCGAGAACAGAGCCAGGCCACTCTGTTTGCCCTCGCTACATTTAGGCTTCACTCCACTCCCCTACCCCCATACCCACCCCCTACTCTCCTTACACTTATAGTTCCCTAGCCACACCCTCTTATTGGAACACCCAATCAAATCTCTTCTTCAAACACAACCCACCTCTAAACTTCCCTCCAGAACCCTTCCCACTCCAATATAGCACTACAGTGAAAACACCCTTACCTAATCATTTTAGCTAAAATGCCTTTCATTAAAACATCTCCTATAACTAACAAGTCCAACATCCACCAGCCCTCTAAAAACTTAATGAACAAGCCACACTTACTAATTACAGCTCTAAGTCTATTAATAATAGCAGCTTATAACACCTCTTACCATTCCATGCTTAACAATCCTTCCCCTTCCCACTCCACATCTAGCACTTACCTCCTACCACCCAAACCAGGAAACATCCCCATATGTAGCACCATCTTCAATAACTCATTGCTAAACCATGCAAAATGTTCTCTACATCCTCATCCTAACACATCTAGTATCTGGCAGCATTATGATAAACACATAGCCAAATTCTTGAAATCTTTGGTCTACATTGCATCAAAGCTAACCCTCAGCGGGGCTATACATCCAAACCCCGGTCTAATCTATGAACCCCCCAACTTAGCCTCACAAAATGCCATACAATCGTCAAGTAGTCAAACATAAATCATTCCTCCTACGGACATATCTGATATTCTACTATTAAATATGAATATAAGAAGTGTTAACAATAAAATCCATGAGCTAGAGGTTAACCTCTCCCTTTATTCCATGATATTGTACTTCTCACTTAAACATGGCTAAACCCTAATACCCCCAGCAATAAAATACTATGCCTGGTTATAATATCATATGTACAGACAGAATAAGTAAAAGAGGAGGAGGCATAGCCCTACTCTTTAAAAAACACCACTCAATAGAAACACTAGATGAAAAAACTCTGGAACTTAACAATGCTGAAGTTGTATTTGCCAAACTAAACATTAACCCCAAGAAACATATATACATAATAGGTATCTACATGCCACCATGGGACAATATCCAGACACTAGAACATTTATTACATTACCATAGTAAATCCTTACCTCAGGAAACAGGAAAGAATGACCTTAACATAGATTGGTTATACTGCAACTTCCCAAACATTGCACCAACCTGCACAGCGTTAATCAACTCATCCAGACACCCACTAGGTTTAATAAACCATCTAACAAACACTCCACTCTAGACTGGATATTAACAATCAAACAGAACTCCTCATTAGCACTCTTCAAGAAAAATCTTGATGATTGGATGGGAAATGGGAAATTCACCCCGGGGATCACTTCTGTGGCTCTGCTCGACAGGGGCACAGGAAAATAATTTTCTTGGGTGGCGAAAGCCAAGGTCCATTTTTTGGCTAGGCTTGTATGAGCCCTAGGGCCGATAGCCTAGTACCTACCTATGAACCTATTAAATAGGCCAGCCATCTATACCTACTCCAGCTGTCTACTAGATAGTCTCCATGATCACTTCCCAACTTTTGTAATCAGGAAACAAACTAATCCATCCAAGCATACCACATGTATACAAATAAGAAACAAAAAAAAAAACAGCTGAATCTCAGCAACCTTATAAATATACTCAAACATTGTAACTGGTCACCATTAAAATAGCTTCCCCTACAGAAAGCTATTGACTATTTCAACTCTACCTTCCTTGCCATACTAAACTCTCAAGCCCCCAGCAGATATATATGTATTAAATCTAGCTAAGCCCCATGGTAAACAAAGGAAACACAACCTTTGCTTACATCTAGAGATAAGGCCTGGGCAACTTGGAATAAAACAAGGTCACAAGCCGCTCTACAAACTTACTGAGAACTTAGAAATAAAGCAAAGAAACAAATTAAACAAGACAAAATAAATTACTACTCTGAAGTTCAATCTAAGCACCGTAATAATCCACAAATTTGGGCGGCACAGTGGTGCAGCGGTTAATGTTGTCGCCTCACAGCAAGAGGTTCTCCGGTTCGATTCTCGGCTGGGGTCAACAAATGTTAAATAAATAAATAAAAATAAAAAAGTTCTGGACAACTGTAAACAATATACTTCTACCAGGCAAAGTCAGCACACACCCTCTTACCACTACTAATAACTCAGACAATATTGCTACGCAATTTAATAAATACTTTACTGAAACCATCTTAGCACTGTCAACCAAACAATCCCCATTACCTAACAAAACTTCCACTACCTCTCCCAACATTAAATCAGCCTTCACCCTGCAACCTGTAGCGACTGATACAATCAAAAAACTTCTGAAAAAAATAAAACCTACTACACTAGCTGCAGACAACTTACCTGCTGAGTACCTAAAGCTATAGGCAGATGGAATAGCCTATCCTATATCAATACTAATCAATTAGATCCATAGCTGAACAGCAAATCCCTCCCATTTGGAAAACCTCTTACATTATAACCCTACATAAAGGTGGCTCATCAACAGATTTCTCTAACTATCATTCAATCGCAATATTATCACCACTGTCTAAAATTCTAGAGACGGTCATTCATATACAAGTTACTGAATACCTGCAAACTAACAAACTTCTAACTAGCACTCAACATGGCTTTCAATCATACCATAGCATATCGGGTCTATATCACGTGGCTGAAAGCTAATAATAGCGAATAACCACAACTTCAATAACACCGAAACTCGAAGTTGCAATTGTGGGAGGCTGTGCCCCCCCACCCCCCGCTAAATATATATACCAACTCTGAGATCACACTACAGTGAGGAAAGGGCAAATACCCCTATCTACACTGTAGTGTGACCCCACAATAACAACTTCGAGTTCCAGTGTTTTCGAAGTTGTGGTCGTTCACTATTATTAGCTTTCGACCACATGATATAGACCCTAACACATCAGCCACTCTAATGTCATTTACTAACACTGTCAACTATAACAAGAACAATAATAACTATGAATTCTCTATCTTCTGTGACCTATCAAAAGCCTTTAATATGTTTTTTCATACTAAACTTCTAAACATCCTCTTTGAACTAATTTTTTGTAACTCTACTCTTGCCTGGTTCCAGGATTACCTTACTGGATGCCAGGAAGCAGTTTCTTGGAAACAGACCCTATCACCCCTTTTGCCAGTAACCTTAGGTGTCCCTCAAGGCTTTATCTTAGGTCCACGTCTATTCTCAATATTTACAAATAACCTTCACTTGCCAGTCCCACAGGCTTCACTCATCCAATATGCAGATGGCTCAACAGTGATATGTGCTGCTCCCTCACTTCAGGAACTCCAGAATCTAACACAAGAATCCTTTCTCGCAGTCAAGTCCCGGTTCATAAATGCTCATCTAATATTAAGCCTTAAAAAAAACAAACTTATGATCTTCCATTCTACTAAATTTGCCTCCCCCACTAACACATTTAACATTTATTCACTAAATAACATCATCATATCACCATCCCCTCACAACAAACGCTTAGGAGTTGAAATTGATATTTATATTTCCCAAACTGCGAAGAAAAGTACATAAAAAATTTGGAACCTTATATAGGAATAAACACTTCTTCACTAAAAATACTAAGATTGCCATTGTCTATACCAAAAAAAACTGGAATTTTAGGATGTGTATTCAAAAGAAAATCATACTCTGTTTTAGAAATCCTTTGATCCATGAGATATTCATACAAATAACTATGCACCCTTTGATATGAAATATGAATCTCATTCTTGGAACATGGAGAATAATTTTCAACATTAAACAGAATACCCTGCATAACATTAGTATAATCTTCTGAATTATATAATATAATTCCTCCACCCTTATCAGGTGTCATGATCCATATACTCCTGTCTTCTCTTAGGTTTTTCAACAAATCTTTTTCTTTCTGACTTAGATTTGAAAATATTCTTCTTTTTCCCCCCACATCTTATAAATGTCTTCCTTAATAATTTTTTCAAAAGCAGTAATAAGTGGATGGAAAGGGAGATTAAATATACTACTTTTCTTAAGTGTTTTAGTGGGATTTGTGGTGGAATTATTTGTATTCTTATCAGAAAACATTATTTTTAAATTTAATTTTCTCAAATACAATTGTAAGTGTAAGTCCACCATTGTTCCTGCTATATCTGGTACTTTGGTGGGGGCAAATTTAAATCCCTTGGAGAACAAAGAAAAAAACTCTTCAGTAATAGTAGTTCCAGTATAATTATATATATGAAACCCATTTAATGTATGTCGAACATTATTTTTTTGCAGAGTTAAATCAGGTACATCTACCACCTGGGGGGACCTTTGTGCTGTTGTGTTATTTTGCTGTAAGTTTGGTATGTCTCTTGTTTGCAACTGGCTATTCTTTCTGAGCGTCTTGGAAGTGGAAAATCCTGATAATCCACTAAATTAACACCATCCTCCTTCCTAAAATTTCCACCCTCACTTTCCAAATCAAAATTTATATTATCAGCATCACCCTCATCATATAGTACACGGGTTGTATGACCATGCTCACCTTCATAACTAAAAACTAATTTGTCTGTAGGGTACACCTTACATTGCTTATTCTTCTTCAGAACAAAAAACATCATTCAAAACAAATTTAAATAATAAGTACTAAATACTAATTGGTTCTCTTTCCACCAGTGGCATAACTTATTATTCCAGTTCATGAATATTGATTGTAATCCATGAATATTCAATGCTTAAAGTAAAAAAGCACCACAAAAACTTGTTCACATTATACAGTAAATTGGAAAATAGAAAATAGAAAAAATTGACCTGAACTCTTAAAAATATAATCACAATATGTACAAAATTCAAAAAACCTTCATAAATATGAATAAATAAAATATATTGTAAAAATACAAATGTTAATATGTTAAATATGTATATATATATATATATATATATATATATATATATATATATATATATATAGTTATGAGGCTGTTAAACTTGTCCTGCCTTCTCTTTAAGAATAGGCAGGATGGTCAAATGCTCATTTAAACCTGGGGGAAAATCTGCAGCCAACCTTAATTGCCATAATAATTCTTTTTTATTTAAAACATTTTGCCAATCACCCCCCTGGCTTCCACATGCACAAAATCAAGAATAGCAAACTTAAAACCACAAAAATCAACACAAGACATACTATGTTTATATAAAGCATTAGTTTCCTTTTTGCTTTTTATGTCATATAAATGCTCGTATATCCTGGTTTTAAATAGCCTCTCTGTCTTTCCTACATAAAAGGAAGAACAGGTATCGCACACTGACAGTCCACAAAGTTACTTTTCTTGACAGAAAAAATACAGTGAAAAGGACTTTCAAACAATATGCCAGCCCCATCAAAAATAAATAAATAAACACAATTTCTCCACAGAAAATATGTTTTCGCTCAGTTAACACTTCCTTTATAGTGACAGAAAAAATGCTTTGTTTAAAAGTCATACAGTCTTGCGACTAGCTTTTAAAATAAATGTCCTGAAAATAAAAGTAATAAAACATTAATAAATTTAAGAAAATAGAAGTTTTTTCCCCAAAAGGGAACTTGTCTGCCCAACAAATGGGTGCACAAGCCAACCATCAATCCTCAACAGCCTCAGAGGAGCATACTGTTTGGCATCAATAAAGCTCGAATAGGCTTCACACCCAAACTTGTCTTTTAGTCAGCTCACCTTGAGCTGAATGACAGTTTTGGTTCATGAAAAGTACCCTGAAGCTTTGGTAACTCGCTGGCTGTTATATCCTTGGCAGGATATAACCCATATAGTTAAGGCTACTGCAGCAGTGATCAATATAATGAACATAAAATGTTCTCATCTTCTTTGACTTCTCTAAAGCTCTTTATCTAGTGGACCACTCTAATTTATGGTACTCCATTATATGGAATCCACACAGGAGGCTTCTACAGTTTGCACTGGACAGGAACCACTTACAATTCAAAATGCTACCATTTGGGCTTTCCTCAGCACCTAGAGTCTTCACCAATTTATTAGCCATGGTGACTGCAGTCTTGCAAGAGATGAGTCCCTTGATGTTCCTGTATTTGAACCAGGTCTTTTTCAGCCCCATAAAAGAACAGAAATTGGCTATTCTCTTTGAATCCAGCTAACGGTAATTCCTTACTTATGGTACCATTTGCATACCTGAGGATGTGGGAGTTGTTATGGACTCTAAGGTGTCAGACCCCACACTCACAGACCTGTTGTTGATGTCATCCTCTTGTCACCAGGCCATGGTCTGATGGACATTTGACATGAGTTTTCTGGTGGATATGCCTATTTCCACAGATAATACCATAATAGATTTTAGTAAATAATGATTTGATTGCACACTGGGAAACTCACATTCCCATGTGATGTAGTGGTTCATAGATTAGTATTAGGCTAACTGCCTTTGTGGGTCATTTTAAGCCTAGCCAATTACCCCATGTGAGAATCATACCCTGGTCTCTGTAAAATAAGCACTTTAATCATTATGACAACCTCCCAACCCTGGCTAGTGAATACTCTCTTCCCCAGAAAACGGACTACACATCTTCCAATTAGACCTTACAGCACTACTCATGGCTTTGAAATCCTTGATGAACAGCTGCTTCTAGTGCCTGTTGTGATCCAATTAGAAAGTAAGTCCAACATATCATACATAGAAGCAAGATAGCATAAGGTTACTACCTCCTATGTGGACAGACAGTACTCATGTGGCATTCGAGCACAGATAGGAGAATGCTTCTCTCAGCAGTTCTGCTTCCCATGGAGGTGAATGAACTAATGGACATTCTCTATCAGGTCTTCCATTCTTTCCTGGAATTCTGGATTCAGAGCCAGTGCCTGGTCATGATCTTCCATAATGGGGGCATTCCACTGGATGGCATGTTTACCACTCAGAAGAATGGAGTACTCTCCTTCTTCTGTTTCCTTCAGCAGGGCAAGTGGAAGGTAAAGATAGATGTATTCTGTCTCCCATGGCATGGGAGGTTCTTGTATGTCTTCCAGGCTTTCCCACAAATTCCATCTTTTATTATGAAGTTCAAGAAAAAAAGACCAAAACTCATTCTCACTGCCATTTGCTGAAAATGGCTGTGGTTTCAGGGTTTAATATTTATAGTGATACATAAAATCATGCTGGTCCTAGCTAAAAATGCTCCCAATGGCTGAGGAAATACCTGACTCTAGCTCAGGAGATGGTGTCTAAAATAGACCTTGAACTTGCTGGTGAAAGATGTGACTGAAGTTGCTAAGAAGGCTTTCTGCTTTCCAGGTCTATGACTCCAAGTTTGGGTAGAATGATACTTGATACTATTAGGGTTGCTCAAATTTCAGGTGATCCTGACTTAATCTTAGGCACCTGTGCAATTGGTGTCTCATTAATTCCATGGGCAAGGTACAAGTCAGTTCTTTCTGGACATCATGACATTGTGGACAGCAGAATTGTGGCCCAGCACTGGCTAGTCAAGCAGTTCCTTAAAGGAATGCTTCATCTCTCTCACTGAGGAACCCATCTCCTCCATAGAATTTGAACTTCATGGTGCACAGGCTTGACCACTAACTATCTATGCATGCTAGCACAGCGCTGTTTATTTTTTTATGTATTCATTAAGCTACTGGCACCTATGTTGTTGCAGCACAGTTTGTAAAAGATCATTAATATTACCAGTTGTTAACTGATACACAACTGTTGAAAGTTTAAGGGATTCATACTGGCTTGTGCTGGTGTGAAAATTTTCTTGGAAACCAACTATCTAAAAAGAAGGTTCTAGGTAAGTTAGATTGATTATCCAAATCTGCATTTTAGGGGTATGTACTCTAAATAGGTAACTCTGTTTAAACAAGTCTTAACTGAAAGATGGTGCAATCAAACTTTAAAATTGTTCACTCATAACATGCACACATTTTTGTTCACATCAAAAACTTTATTTCTCTGACAGGATTGTAAGAGTGTCCTCTCCACAGTATTGAAAGTCATTGGTTTGCCTCTAATTCTGTATAATAGTATCATTCTTCTGCTAGCAGGTTTTGCTGCCCAGAAAGGTTGTTGTCTTGGCAGACAATAAATAGACACCTTTTAGTGCAACTGGGCAAGCTGCTAAAACAAACCTATATATATATATATATATATATATATATATATATATATATATATATATATATATATATATATATATATGCATCACTGAGTTTGCAACCAGTACTATTATGAAAGAGAATGGACACTTAACGGTTAATGTATTCCAGGTTTGTTAAAGCCATTATATCTTGATATGTATGCCTTTCTTACCCATGAGCAGCTTGCCTTCCTTTAAAAACTAAGCATTTAAAGCTTCCTGCTACTGTTCCTTTCATTGAAGACGAATTATTTCTGATGACCTGAACCGCTGATCTGGAAAAGTTAGCATTTGATTGCGGTTTAGGCCCTGTTGCAAACCAGTCACATACTGTTTTGGGGTATTAAGTACTTTCTTGAAGTTTGCTAGCTAAACAAAAAGCCTGTAGATTTTATTTTCTGTTTGGATGGCTAGTCCCACTCCACTCAGCCATGCTCTGCACAACTTTGCTTCAGTCTCCACCCTACACCATTCCCACCCATCACCACATAATTACATTTATACATTCATAGCTACTTTCACTAACATTCATCTCAATCCATCATGTGATCAGCAATAATCTCTGCCAATGTCCACACCCACTAACATTTATCTTTCTTAATTATTCCATAGACTACATCTCCTGATATCCTCCACCACTTCTCTGTATCTCTAACAACACCACGCTCCTCCATAATTTTTTAAACACCAAGTTTGCTAAAGCTATGAGGGGAAAGCTTGCGGTGAGGGAGAGGTTAGTTTGTGTTTGATTTCTTTGGCTTTGCTGGAAAAGCTCACCCAGACTCTGCTGCAGCTTGCTGTGAGGGAAAAGTTAGTTTGCTTTTGATTTCTTGTACTTTGTATTACTTTATTGCCTTTTTCTGTTTTGGATACTGTGGCTTGTTTTCTTTACACTGTGTTTTTCTTGTATTCTGCTTTTAATTGCATATTAACACTTGAAAAGAGACCACAGCTGTGTTTCTTTTGAGTCAGACAGAACCTAGAACAAGTCAATTAAGGAGTCTCACAAAAGTTAGAATAGGTCAGTTAAGGTTAATCAGCTGTGAATTCAGTGGGTGGAGCTAGGAACTAAACCTTTCTATTTAAGGGGTAAAATAAAACATTTCAAAGCTTTGGTGGAAACGCTCACCCAGACTCTGCCACAGCTTGCTATGAAGGAAAGGTTAGTTTGCTTTTGCTTTCTTGTACTTTGTATTACTTTATTGCCCTCTTCTATTTTGTATACTGTGATTTGATTTCTTTATACTGTGATTTTCCTGTATTTAGCTTTTAATTGCATATTAAAACTTGAAAAGAGACCACAGCTGTGTCTCTTATGAGTCACACATAATTCTTCCACCCTCCCACTCTGTTGATGTTGAATTCTTAAACACCACTGTTTTTCTAGTTGTCTGCACTTTATGTAAATTTGACCGTATAGCTCCTTCCCTCTTTCCTTTGCTGGTTGGTGTGAGTAAACACAAAACTATCATTTTGTGAAATCACTCCCCTTCAACTATTTCTGTTTATTGGCCATCCCACTGTATTCCATAGTACCAGAATACAAAAGTGCCCACCCACTTTCAATCTATCTTGCTCTTTTAAATAGTGTCTCTCCACTTAAACTGTTAAAACTTAAGTTACCCACTTTCATATCTAACTGTTTATTGTACTCTGCAGTATTTAGGAAAAAACATTTTTTCATCTTACCTTTAAACGTCTATTGCAAGACCACCAGTTACTGGAGAGCCCACATTCTGCCTCTCAGTAGTCATCTGGGAATTACTGCTTCTGTTTTCTCCTAGTGAAAGAAGGAGAACAGGGACATTTCCTGGAGACTGCTGATCACCAGAAATCCTAATAACTGCTTTATAGGTGACAGCTTGGAATCTGTGCTTATATTCTGGTCCTGGTGAGAGAAGAAGCAGAGTGCATTGAATTCTGGCTGTTTCTGGTTGGAGAGTGAATGTCTGTGCTTAATGTTCCTGATTGGTCTGGTTGCTATTCAAGGCATCTACCAGGAAAAGACTACAAGCCTACAGACCCTTGCATCATCTGGGACAACACTGGATCACTAAACAGGCTGTGCCCTGCTTCTAATCTTGGGATTGGTGCTAACATTTTGCTTCTGGTGACAGAAGAAGCAAAGGAGCATTGTATCCTAACAGAGTGAAGCTGTGGTGTAACCAGCATTAGTAGTAGCCAGGCAGTAGACATTCATGCGACTCCCCTCTTTTAATCATTCTTGACAATCTAATTCTTTGTTTTCAGTAAGTGCTGCTTGATTTGTTTCTAACTTCAGAATATCCGCCTAAATACTTCATCCTTAAATTTTCAGGGTCTGTGTATTAGTTTCCCTTCAAGTGTTTGGTAGTGCTCTGTATAGTCACAGACACCTTGAGTGACATTTTTCCTACAAAAGCACAATTGAACTTTCTCCAATACCTAGTTGCACACAGGACAACTAGTCTACAGTAACAAGCCCTGTCCCCATAGTTACAAACTGGATACTCCTGACAGTGATTGATATTCTCACTCAAACTGTCTACCCAATAAAAAGTGTATGTTGCCATGGATATGAACTTTCCTACTGTCTCCGTTACTGGCTTGGTGGATATGAGCATCCTTAGACAATGTAGAAATTGCCTCATGTTCACTGGCAACCAACCAGTTAATTCTCAAATAAACTGATATGGTTTGTGAGAGATGTATTTACACAATGACACTGGAGGCAAAGCTCTCACATAAAAGTACTCCTAATGTCAATAAGGTTCTCAGTAGTACACATGCTGCACCCATCATACACAATTCAAAGCAGACATATCAAATTACATATGCTGAGGCACTTAATTATAACCTTCCTAAACCACAAAGACCTCCTAGACAAAGTACACATAACAAATATCCTTGGCAGCCCCAAATGCACTCTTTCAAAACAAAACCCACATCAACACATAGAGCTACATCTCATGGGGCCTCTACCTCTGAGCCCATAAGGCAAGCCACCACACACAATCCAACCACAATCCAACATTCTAGTCATTGGAGACTTCATCGTGAGGTACACTGATGTCCCTCTCACCAGGCTGAGTAAGGAGAAAGTCGCGGTCAGTTGCTTATCAGGGGTTAGGTTCTGCCACATTACACAGGCACTCAGGGCATTGGACCACAGTTATCAATATGACTCAGTCATAGTCTATGTGGGAGTAAATGACCTGAGACATACCTCCGTAGACTATATGAAGAGAGATGTCATGAAGCTCTCAGAATACATGTCTCAGGCTGGTATGAGCTTAGCATTGAGCAGTATTTTACCTTCTCCATGAATGATGCCACAATATGAATAAAAGATGATTGACTTTAATAATTGGCTTAGTTTTTGGTATCATTCTAAGGGGGTGCAATAATTGTCAGCATGGAAGGAGATGATCGACAGACCATGCTGCTTTGCCAGTGATGGTCTGCACCTCTCCCCTCTAGGCTTTTGAATATTAGCTAAAACATTGTCTTCTCCCATAGTGACTTTTTTAGGCAATGCCAAACTGAAAGTACTTCCAACATAGCAAATCAAAACTAAGAAAATCTAAAGGCATTACTGCTCAATGCTAGGAGTCTAAACAAAAAAACTCCACTCCCTAGAAGTTCTCTTTATCCTAGAGAATGCTGATATCTGTGCGTTCACTGAGACATGGTTTAAAGCCAGAGAGAGCACACCAACAGTGCTATGTTATAATGCCTTCATCATATTTAGGCCAGCTACTTCACAAGCAGGGACTAAAGGTGGCAGTGTCTGTTCATCAAAGATAAATATACTTCAAGGCTGGTCAAACAGGACAATACACTGCTTCATGTTCAAATCACCATTGGCAAAATCCAATACCACTTCTTTGCATGCTATAGGTCCCCATCTATGACCCAAGAAACCCATACAATGTATTTAAACTTATTAGAAACACTAATCATCCAACCCAATACCATATTCATGGATGACTTTAATTACCCCACTATTAACTACAAATCCTGTATGACACCAAATGTACACACACAGAGATTCTTGGATTTTGTAAACACAAACTCCCTGGACCAGATAGTCAATACACCAACCAGGGGTGCAACCATACTGGATCTGGTCCTCACTAATATGGGAGAGCGCTGCACACTCCCTACTGTAATGCCTTCCCTGGTAAGGTCAGACCACAAAATGGTCTCCTTTGAAGAAAAAAATAAAACCTGGATCCCAGCTAAACCTGGAATATTCAGGAACTATTCTAAGGCTAACCTCCTGCTATTAAGTGAGAACCTGGCAAAATTTCAAGCCCCATAATCCCTGAGAATTCTGCTGCATATGCAGAACTGTTCACAGAAACCCTGTACAAGCATGTTAATAGCTGCATAGAGGCAGCTGTACCCACCAGGAAGAAGTACAGAACTAACTCAAAAAACAAGCCACCCTGGTGGAATCACAAAATCAATAGGCTGTACAACAGGAGGAAGAAGATCATGGCATAAATTAAGAGGTTAAGCACCCAGCAGGATAAAAGCACTCTCATCAAACTAAACAAACAACTCAGAGGACAAATAAAATCTACCAAAGCCAAATTTGAGGCAAGGACAACCACAAAGCATTCTTTAGCTATGTTTGCAACCTCAAAGGCAATACACAATTTGTGTGCAGAACTCATTGTAAATGAGGCCACCTATACTGAGCCAGAAGACATAGCAAACTTCCTGGCTGGTAAAGTCAGCTCCAACTTTGCTCCTCTCTCCCTATCAACCTTCCCTCAGGAAATATCATCAAATATAACTCCCCCTACTATCACTAGGGAATAGACCCTTAATGCTCACTCTAAGACTAAGAACACTGCATCAGTGGGCCCAGACAATATCCCAGGATGCCTTCTAAATAGCATGAAATATGGCCCATCAAGGCCTCTGGAATTACTATTTAACTGTAACCTCCAAACAGGTTTTGTGCCTCATGAATGGAGAAAAGCAACAGTCATCCCTCTGCACAAAGGTTGGCCATCTACAGATCCTGGAAACAACAGACTCATATGTCTCACTAGTCTTATATGTAAAGCCATGGAAAGAATCATGAAGATGATCAAGAGAGATATAGTTAACCTACAGACACCGGACCCAACTCAGTTTGGTTCCGTCAAGGTCAGATCATGCCGACTCAACCTAATGGACTTCTTTGAGATGGTGACCAAAGCAATGGATGAGAGCAAAATTGTTCACACTGCTGACCTTGACCTGGCCAAGGCATTTGACACAATATCCCACTTCGGCATTGGTGACGAACTCATGAGAGTAGGTATAAACTCATATGTCACCCACTGGATTGCCAACTGGCTCAGAGACAGGACCCAGGAAGTTAGAACTGGGGAGTCCACCTCAACAAAGAGGCCAGTCACAAGTGGAGTCCCTCAGGGATCAGTCCTTGGACCACTCCTTTTTGGCATTTACTTCTCAGAAGTAAAGGCCAATGTCAGTGGTTTCTAGATGACTAAATTTGCGGATGATTGCAAATTAGGAGGTGCCATTGAATCTCACACTGACACAAGTGGTCTCCAGAAGGGGCTGACACAGACACACAACTTGTGTCAGAGCCATGGACTAAAACTAAATGCCAAGAAATGCATAACAGTATCCTTTGGAAAGTCATCCATCCCTGGTAACTATCATATTGACAACATACCCCTTAGAGTTGACCCAGTTGTCAGGGACATACGGACACACATAGATAGTAATCTAGCCTTTGACCATCATGTGTCTACAGTGGTGAGGAAATCATTCTATATTGCACAACTTATAAACAAAGGTATGGCATCTAAGTCCAAGGAAGTCATTGTTCCACTGTATTCGGCATTCATCAGACCTATCATTGAGTACAATGCCCCCTTTGGTATGTACCTAACTAGGCACATACACCTTTACATATAAAACAAGCCCAATATTAAATTGTTGCTTGAGAGACCTATTAGAAGTAATGGCGTAATAACTTTGAGAAAATGTGGTTACTGCCCCCAATGTTGGTATATCAATGTGAATAGAAAAGGTTATGCATAGAACAAAATAACTGCTTGAAACAACAGTACTATTTTGAATTGCAGCTTGCAGAGGACAGTTTACTTTGCAACCTGCTCCTCTTGTCCCACATTTTATGTGGGAAAGATATCAACACCTTTATAGAATTTGTTGAAAGGACAACAAGAGTGCTTTAGCGAGGCACTCTGTGTGTGTGTAGTCATTTTGAGAGGTTTCTTTTTTTAGTTTTGGAACAGATTAAGATATTACTACTTAGTGGTGACTGGAAAAATAGGTTACTACATAGAGAAATGTACTGTCAACTAAGATTAGACGTAATGAACTCTCCAGGGCTAAATCAAACAATTTATATTGCTAGTGAGTTGAGGAAGGCAGCTTTAGAAGTTTGTTAGATTTCCTTAGTGGTATTAGTATAGTGTGTATAAATCTATCAAAGATTTTATTATAATTATTTTTACCTATCATTACTTTTATAACATTTAGTTTTGTACATTGGTTGAGTTATAAGTAGGCAGTTCTGTTTTAACTTAGTAACTTATGACATAACTAGCATGTTTCTTTGATTGGTTACACTGGCGTGTGTCTTTTTCTTGATTGGATGCATTTGTGGGAGTGTAAGTTTTAAATGCTTTTTGTATGGTGTTCATTCATGGTTCTGAAGATGTCTGAACTAGTGTATGAAAGCACTTAACCTGAATACCCTTTCATGGTTTTATCTGTGTATTCAGATTATTAAAGGTATTCTTGTGTTATGATCCGGCTGGTTCCTTTGGCTGTTTTTTATCATACTGACTATTTTTCCAATACTGGGTAACCACTAAGAAATTTTTTACTTTTGTTGTGTTGCTAGTTTTCTTCTGTTACCCGGACATGTTGGCTGGTAGTTCACAAGAATTATTTACTGAAACATCTGACAATTTTTGTGGTATAGAGCCTGTAAATCTAACCATATTGATTCAACAACTCTCTCAAACTGTTGGTCAATTAAATCAAAGCCTTCGAGAGTTAAATGGTCACTGTAATCTTCCAGTACAAGAATCTGCACAAGCCAATCAGACCCATGAGGTTATAAATCACTTTAGGAGAGGATTTGATGTTGGACTATGTGATTTTTCTTCAGTTTTGAAAGTTCTTTCTTGATTGGGCAACTCTGAATTTCCACAACCCAGAGAATATGTGCAATCCAACAGTGGTCATTATTTAAATTTGAGCAAAGAATTACAGTTGTTGGGAAAATCCCTGTTTAAGTTTAAATCACTACAATTAGACAATTATTTTCTGGGGTAGAGTATCCGGAGACAGCATGCTTCTAGGGGGCTGCGGTCGTGGAAATATCCACAAGGTGTGGAGGTGAATTCAGTTTTCCACAATGCGATTCTGCATTTCTTTCACCAGACAGGCATGGAATTAACAAATTTGTTACTTAAAGAAAATGACAGGCATATGTCCACGTTCAGGCAAGAGGTTGCCAAATTGATTGATTCCATCACATCGGACTTTGACTTTAACAAGCATAAGGTAAAATTCAACAATATTTTTAAGTCTATTGAGAATAAATTGGTTTGTATAAAGGACAGAAAAGGCAAGAAACTGAAACAGGATGCTATTGAGTACTGCAACAAGACAGTGTACCCCACCCCTCTAGAAGTAATCATTTCAACAACAATTTTGTGGTTCCTTATGTACGAGTCTGACAATTATCACGATGACCCTTTAGAGCATGGCTTTCTGAGGAGATACAAGAGATTAGTAGAGAACAACAGAAACTGGCAAGCAGTGAATGTACATCCACTGGGAATAAGAAGAAGAAAATGGCAGGAAGAATTATTCCGGACGAGGAACTAAATGCAGGGGAATTCCATGTCTATCCCTGATTTGGCCACAATAACCTCAGATATCATGAATGTAACTACCTACTACAATTTTAACATTTATAATTTTACTGACTTGTTTACTGGGCCCCAACATCATAAACTGTTTTTGATAGGCTTTAATTTTATTCCTTCTACTAAGGCTAGGGTGGAGGATTCCTTGCTTGATTTGAAATTGTTCGCCAGAAAGTTGAATTTTCAAGTTTTATTTGATGGGAACAATGACAACAACCCAGGTGACAAGCTAGGAATGAGTAGTGTGATTAATCCACCTTTACAACCCATTCTAAGTTTGTTTGAGAGACAGTGTGAGGAGGATATATGTCTCAAGTTAGAAAATAGAACTTACATGTTTTACAATCTCACGAAACAGGAGAAGTTGCTCCTCAATGAGTTCATGCACAATAGTAATATCCGATGCATGAAACCGGATAAAGGCGGTGAGCTGTTAATCATGGATATGGTTGATTATTGTGGGCATATGCTGAACTTGTTACACAATGACAGTGTTTATTCGAACATTTCATTCAATGAGATTAAAAATTAAAGTCGCATATTGATTTATCAAAGTGGTTTTAGATGAACTGCTTTTATTTGACACCATACCACAAACTCTTTATGACTACCTTTGTTCTGAATGTCCGGTAATTCCAAAAATTTTTGGCATCCCCAAAATTCATAAGGATCTTAGGGTTCCAAGAGGATCAGTAACTGAGCCACTAGCATAATTTGTACATTATAAACTGAAGCACCTTTTTTCTCCATTTCTACACATCTTAAAAGATTCATGGGATTTGTTGAACAAGCTAAGGAATGTGGTTATAGAGGAATATTTTTTGTTTGTAACATGTGATGTGCAACGTCTTTTCACTGTTATTTCCCAGGACATTGGTTTATGCTGGTTTGGGGAGATTGTTTCTCAATATGGCCAGCTTAGTGCAACTGATAATGAATTGGTTTGTGAATTTATGGATCTTGTACTGAGTAACAATTTTTTTCATCATTTGATGGCGAGTTTTATAAGCAGAAACAAGGTGTAGCAATGGGTGCAGCCTGTGCCCCATTATTTGCCATACTGTCATGCTGAGATGGGAATTACACAAATTGTTGCAACTCCCCTTTTTTCAATATTGTGTGACCTATTACAGATTTCTGGATAACCTTTCATTTATATGCAGTCAGTCGATAGAGTAACTTGACACCTTTATGGGACTCATTCAGTCAAGTCCTGGTTTCCTGAAGGTTACTTACCAAGTTGTCAGAAGATCTATTACTTATTTTTGACTTAGTATTTACTAAGAAAGGCAATGGAAATCTGGTAATACATGTGCACAGGAAACCTACTTAGTGTAACACATTCTTGCATTTTATGAACTGCCACCTTTTCATCAAAAGAAAGGGGTGATTAGGAGTCAGCTTATATGAGCATCTCATCGTACTCCAGAAGACATGGACTGCCTTTATGAATTCGAGACAATTAAGGAAATGTTTAAAGATCATGGGTGCCCTTTAAACTTTCTTGAGACTATTAGTCAGGAAATTTGGGCTGAAAGACAAGGAAGGTTTGCATCAGTTATCAAAAATTGCTTGAGTGTACTGGCCAGTACAAATTAGGGGAACAATAAGTTCAATGCATCTAACAACATGGTGTTGTATTACACATGTGATGTGAAAGTAACTGAAAACATCATATGGAAAAACTGGATGTTTTTGCAATGTGACAGTAATATTTGTCACCTATTTACTACCCCACTCACCTTTACTTATAAAAACAAGATCAATATTAAATGTTTTATTGAGAGGCCTATTAGAAGCAATGGGGTACCAGCTATGAGAAAATGTGGTTACTGTCCCCAATGTTGGTATATTAAGGTGAATACAAAAGGTTATGTATTGAACAAGATAACTGCTTGGGACAAGAGTACTATTTTGAATTGCAGCTCACAGATGATAGCTTACTTGCCAACCTGCTGCTCTTATTCTGCATTTTATGTGGGAAAGACTGAAAATAGTTTCAATAAACAAATTTATCAACATCTTTATAGTATTCATTGAAAGGACAACAAGAGTGCATTAGTGAGGCACTCTATGTGTTGTAGTAATTTTAAGAGGTTTCTTTTTTTAATTTTGGAACAGATCAAGATATCACCACTTAATGGTGAATGAGAGAACAGGTTACACATAGAGAAATGTACTGGCACCTAAGATTAGACGTAACAAACCCTCTGGGGCTACATGAAATAATTTTGAAGAAGCAAGCTTTAGAAGTTCATTAGATTTGCTTAATGGTATTTGTATAGTGTGTATGAATCTATCAACGATTTTATCATTATTTTTACTTATCATTACTTTTATTTTATAACATTTAGCTTTGTACATTGATTGGGTGGCCACGGTGGTGCAGTGGTTAGCATTGCCACCTCACAGCAAGAGGTTCTCCGGTTCGATCCTCGGCTGGGGTGCCTTCTGTGTGGAGTCTGCATGTCCTCCCTGTGGTCGCCTGGGTTTCCTCCCACATCCCAAAGACATGCTGCAGGTGGACTGGACACTCTAAATTGGCCCTAGGTGTGAGTGTGTGCCTTTTGTGGAAGGTTGGGTGCCAAGATGGCAACTCAACACCGTAAAACTCCACTGCCAATCATGAGCGGACAAGGTGTTCTACTGTGGCGACCCCTAACTGGGAAAAGCCGAAAGAAGAAGAAGCTTTGTACACTGACTGGTTGAGTTAGAAGTAGGAGGTTCTGTTTTAACCTAGTAACTGATGACATAACTATCATGTTTCGATTGGTTACATTGACGGGTGTGTCTTTTTCCTGATTGGATGCACTTGTGGAAGTATTGTTTCATTCATAAGTTTGAAACACTTTTTGTTTGGAGTTCATTCATGTTTCTGAAGGTGTCTGAACTACTGGACAAAAGTGCTCAGCCTGAATACCCTTTCATGGTTTTATCTGTGCAATCGGATTATTAAAGGTATTCTTGTGTTATGATCCAGCTGGTTCCTATTCGCTGTTTTATATCATATGGTAAGACTGATTTTTGATTAGTTAGTATAAACATTTCAGGGCTTGGCATTGTGAGTCCTGATATTTAAAAAGGTTACTTTCCTTAACTGAGACATTATTGTCACTGACCTAATATATTGTTTCATAGCCACATTCAATTTATGCAAGTACAAACCATTAACTTCTTAGCTAGCTTTGTCTTATATATTTCTGACATTTTCTAACTTTTGCACTGCTCAAGGGCTATCTGATATTTTCTACCTGGGCTCCCTCAGAATACAGATTCTTCACAAGTATAGATAGTTTCATTAAATAAGATATAATAAGAAAATTAGTGATCTGCTTCTGGAAACAGACAGTGGCACACCAAAAGGTTTAAACACACAGACCATGGGTGATCAACAGATAGTGGAAGACCTGAGATATAATACAAAGAGGTATTTAAGCATCAAGACTGTTGGTGGAATACAGAACACTTACAAATTCATAGCATGAATGACGCTGATAGCATAGTAAATACAGAATGATATGTGTTATACATAACATCTGACAGTGTATTAAAATTTTGTTACAGAGTGCTATTAATCATCTGAAAGTTGGTAAGCTACAGACTAAGCATCCATACTTAAGTAAATTATGTTACATTGCAATTCTATATATATAAGGACATCTACATGCAAAAACACAGTCAAACTGAAATACATATTTACACAGACCACATTTGTCTATTCATAAGTAAGGAGTCTACAGATGTATTTACACAAGATATAATCAACTGCCTACAAAAACTAAATACCCCATAACCTTTTGGTATTACTTCAGCATACAGTTGTCAGAATGTTTTTCATTGAAAAGCAATTGCGAAATCTAACACCTAATGCGTACCCCAAAAGAGCTGTGCAATGCAACAAAATACTAAGTTTAAACACAATGAACACTTCATTACTAAAATGCAAATGAAAACAAGCATGTAGGAAGCTTAAATATCTTATATGGGATAACATATAGTTCACACCTCTGCACACTAGTTGCTATAAATTTATATTTTATACAAAATGATTTTTATAGTCATTTGACTGGAAACTATTAACAGTGATTATAAACTTATTTGACTTTTCTATAGATATTTATTTGCATATAACAGCATTTATATACATTACTGATGTCTTCTGTGCTATATGAAACAGTTTAGAGGAAAAGATGCGCAGATACCATCCCTTAAAGTATTTTAATTTTACTATATTAACAGGGATTCTCTGATAGTAAATCAAATTACTTGGCTTTAACGTTAATGTAAATGTAATATCATTGTGGTCAGATAAAAGATATGAAGTTATCAATACATCTTAAATTTTAGTAAATAAACTACTAGAAGTAAAACCTTTATCAATGTTTGTCTTGGTGCCAAATCTGTAAGAATAATGTGTAAATTTAAAAGAGTTAGTTGATTTAATATCATAGGCATCTCTCAAATGTTGAGTGTTTAGCTACTGAGGATAGCTTAGGAACCTTATTAGTAGTTGTGATTTTACTAGAAAGGATACAGTTAAAATCTCCTGCAATTATCAATTCACCTATTGTATATAAGGTTATAATATCCAAATATTTCATAGCAACTTTGGCTCCAATCCCAGGTTTCCAGTAAGAATTCACAAAAGCATAATGTTTTTTGTCAATTTCTGCTAAACCCAACACACAATTTTTATTTGAATAGGTATTTAATATTTTAGACATAGGTAATGAATTTCTCCAAAGAATAAGAGTGCCTCTCCTTTCTGATTTAAAATGAGAGCTCGCAAGAGCTGAATAATCTTTTAACATCAATCTAGCTAAATCTTCAGATAACACATGCATTTCTTGTAAGAAAATTACATGAACTTTATGCAATTTTAAATATTTGTTTAAGCTACTCCTCATCAATGGATTATTAAGTTCATTGATGTTGAATGAGAGGGAATTATATGTTGGCATTCATAAGAACATGTAAATGCACTGATTTAAGATGGTTTAGCTTAAACTATAATAACCAAGTACTAATAATTGCTGTTATGGACAAATACAAAAAAGAGCAAAATACCATACCTATATACATTCAAATCTCCCATCATGGAACAAAAATTCCCTGATTTGATGATATCATACAAGTCACAAACAAGCCAACCCATCCCAATGTCACCAAGCGAAACAGTTGTTACTGCTTGTTAATTTAAAACAATAGTATTAATTATAACTACTTAGAGCAACCTCAAGCCATGTTAAAAGGAAAAAACAATATAAAGTATTAATGTGAGAAATGTTAATATTTAAGTTCATAGAAATAAAGCTGGAAATTTTAATAATAAAGAATGATATCATGTATTTCTGACTATATCAAAAATATCCCAGAAATAATGCACTTCAAATTTCTCTGTTTGATCAAGACATTTTATACAGTCATTTCTTCTAATAAATCCTACTATAGAAAACACTATAAATAGACTAGCATTTAACATTTATATGGAGGTAGTAAATAAAACTGATAACACCTATAACACCATATACACATATCATAACACCAATGCATATCTGAGTTGCAAGCTCTTATGGTTAGTCAACCCCGACTCATTTTCCATAGGAACAGGGTTTCTTTGAGAACTAATCCTTCTTTTATGCCTTAGGAGGCACCCAGGTTTACTTTAAGCTAAACTATCAATCTCTCCATTTTATTTCCAGAACCAAAAAAATGGGGGAGAAAGGATACTCCATAACTTGAATGTCCACATACAACTTAGGTACTATCCTGACAGAACTATATCATTCATATCTTCAGATAAAGTTTTCATTTCTTGTGAAGGTGAGAAGAAGGGATAACTTGTGCCAAACAGGCTATTTCCAAATGGTTGTCTGGGGCTATTACCTTTGTTATACCTACCATAACAAATATATTACACACAAAATCAAGGCCCACTCTACCACGTATTGGCTGCATCTATGGCTGTTTTGGAAAGGGTTGGATTCTAGAAGATGCTACTTGGTCCTGTGTACATACTTTTACATGCAATATAAGCTTAGTTGCTTCTGTAGGTCCAGATCAAGATTTGTTAGGACCATTCTCCAGGAGCTGCTGAAATATTCTCCTTCCACCTTCCAAATGTAGTTAGCTATGATAATCTAACCATACTGCTAAGGCTACTGCAAAAGTGATCAATATGATGAATATAGTACAGTTGTTTAAGCTGAACTTACAATAGGTAAATGTTTGAATAATCACTGCTGCAGTAGCCACTCCATCCCTCCATTTTCCCTTGATTTTCTTTGGTTTTTACACTAGGGTGTGGACATTTTTTGTTGTTGTTGTTGTTCATAGGATTGTCATTTCAGGGCTCAACTTCCCTCTCTCTGCTTGTAAGAAAGCTCTGAAGGACTCTGTACCCAGACTTGTCTTTTAGTCAGCTTAGCTCAACTGTTTGACAGTTTGGGCACATGGAAGGTGCCCAGAAGCTTTGAAAGCTGGCTAGATGTTATATCCTTGGCAGGATATAACCCATACAGATAAGGCTACTGCAGCATACAGATAAGGCTAGGCTACTGCAGCTGTGATCATCTAACATCTACTGCCATGTCAAATTCATCTTACACAACTTTATTTTCTCAAATCTAAAGATGAGGGAGATGCAGACAAATGTAGGTTCTGCTCTACTATACAAATTGAAACAGTTTTATACAGTTTGGCCAGGTGTGTCATTCTTATGGCTGAGTATTTGTATACTAAAAGGCACAATAATGTGGCAAGGCTGATCCAATGGAAAATGCAAATGTTGCAGTATGCAAGCAGCTAAGAAACAATGGAAATTTTAACCACAAATTACTGAATATGTTGAAATGATGACCATGTGGGATTATCTAGTGCAACCTGTTACATAAATGACAAAGATATTGATGAAGAAGAAAAGAACACATGTAACATTTCCACTGAAAATGCCGAGTTATGATTAGTGTGCCCTGAAAACTGGAAATATAAAATTACACATCAAGACATACAAACCCAGGAATTACAGATAAGGAGACTGACATAGTTTCACTTGCCCTGGGGGCAAGTGAGATAATAATAATAAAAAAATCCCTAGCACACATGATATCAATGTAAGCCACCCCGTATGAGCTACTGAATGAGACAGTCCTGGGAGCTAAGGACAACACTCATGGCAAACCAGAGTTGAAAGTACTGATTATAATTATTTTAAATATGCCATAACTTTTGAATGGGGTCCATTTCTCCCACAGCATAAAAATGTAATGAAATTCAACAAGTTAACAAAGAAAAAATAAACAGTGATGATGTGGGATCATGGAATAACAACTGTGAAAAAAATGGATAAATGAAAGTCAAATTGTACTTGAAAAAAAATGTTATAAGATTAATTATAAATACTCCTAGTGACAATAGCCTTTGTTTTTACTGTGGCATTCTCTGCTGCTACATCACCTGATTTCTTTTCCACATTACCATCATCAGCACCACTGAAAAAGTTAACATCTCAGCCAATGAAACAGCAGAACTGTCACCTGGATCATCCTGCTTCATTATTTTTAACAGAACATCATCTGCAAAGCCCTACTGACACCAATTCTGTTATCCGTACCCCTTCAACAGACTCACTCAATTCCTTCTCCAAAGAGACAGCGAAACACTGCTCATTCATAACATCCATCACACAGGAATCTTTGTTTACATTCTGAAGATCCTTATCGAATAAATGTTTCTCCAAATTCTCATTTTTCCACCTCCAAACACTCTGTAGCTTTTCTCTCCTTCTCCATGCCACTGCTTCCCTTAACCTCTTCTTTGTTGCTGCAGGAGACCTCCAGCACCATCTACCGGCTCCAAAGAGTAGTTTTTTTTTTTACTTATATACATATATACAATTCACGTTTTTACATATTTTAACATAATTCAATATATTGATATTTCTATTTAAAGTATTTTCCTCCACTCTTTTACCCACAACCAAAAACAGTTTTTTCCAGTATTTTTGTCAATGTCCATTTTCCGCTGTATCTGATTTCATTAAGTCTTTCATTCCATATAGTCCATGTTACACAGAATATGATTCTGTCCATTTTCTTAGCTTCATTCAGGAATCTTGTCCCATAAAACCCATACTCTATCATGTCATTGTTTAACATTTCAAAATTGAAATAACTTTTTTATTCCAATTATGTTTACATACTTATTTCTACAGTTTTTCAATTCTTTCACATTTAAAAAAATATGTTCTGTAGTTTCTAATTCTTTACATTCATTATGTATTCTGTGCTATTTTCTCTTGTATGGCATATTTGCCCCACTGGTAATTTTCCTATGGAGAACCTCCACAAAAAAAATTAATAATTGCATTCTTTTATAATTTCTGTATCTTATCGTTATTGCTATCTTCTTATCTATATCTAACTCTTTCCATGGATCCAGCAAATAAAAGGATATCCTAATGTTTAACATACCATTCTTTTCTGTTTTTTAGCACATTCTTTTTTTAATTTCCACAATACAATTTTACTGTAAAATGCTTTCATTTCTTCATTAATAACACTTCTACTTCTTTTTTTATTTCCAGTTCTTCCCAAATTTCTCTATAGTTACAATACATTAGTTTCTGTCAAATCTTTATTTTTCAGTATTCCTTTTAGTACTTTATACATACTTAAAGAGGCTGCATGCAGAATTGGATTTATCAGCCCTAATCCCCCCGTTCATCTTTCATATATAAAATTCCCCTCTTAAAAGGGTTCAATCGTGACCCACAAACAAGTGAAAAAATTGCATCATTTCTTTTTCATATTTCATTGACGTCATATAAACATTTGCAATATAAGCTATTTTACTTATTATTATGGTGTTTATTAAATGTGCTTTCTTTTTGTATGAAAACCTATATGTCTTTGATTCCTTTAATAACTTTATCCCATTGTTCATGTCTGTATTCTGTCCTTCCAAATACTATTCCTAAAATATCTATTCTCTTTTTATTATATTCTACACCTTCTATAATACCTTCATACCCAAATCCTTTACTTTTCTGTTTATTTATGCATAAATCAATTTTCTTCAGCCGTGTACTCAACTTTTCATTATTTTTTTCATTCAGGCTTTATTTTTGGCTAGTACTACAATATCATCAGCATGAGTATAGATCATTGGTAACTGTATCTGCATCATTCTATATCCTCCCTTACTTGACATTTTATTCATTTCTATTACTACTGTGTTCATGATTATAGCAAAGATCCTACTGCTTGCAGGACATCCTTTCTTTTATACCACACTCTGTTTTCAAATCATCCCCAATTCAACTGTCTACATTCAATTTCACATAATTCTTTTCATATATTGATTTAATTTGTAATTTATTTCACTTATTTTGTATGTTTGCAAAATTCCCAATAATGCTTTATACTAAATATTATCATATGTCTTATTGACATCACCTATCATGATTTTTGTTAACACTTTTTTTATTAATAATATCAATTAATTCCCTTATCTACAATAGGTCTTGACTCCACTTTCCTTTTCTCCCAAATTCTGATCATGTAATCTTTCTATTTTACATTTTAGTGTTTTAGTGACTATTCTCATGAAAATTTTATAATTTGTGTTATTCAGTGTAATTGGTCTCCAGTTTTAATTTCATCTTTATCTCCTTTCTTTAATAAAAATTTTATCACACCTATGCAAATTTCTTTATACTTAATTCTTCTTTCTAGACACTCATTCATTACTTCTATAACACCATTTTTTGCCAGTCATACATTTCTTTATACATACTAAATTCAATTCTGTCCAAACCTGTAGCTGAATTAACATATCTTTCAAGATCTCATTCAACTCATTTATATTTATTTTTCTCTCTAAATATTTATCTTCCTTATTAGTTTTTCCATTATAAATGTGTTCTATGTTAACTTCTTTTATAGTTTATATATATATATATATATATATATATATATATATATATATATATATATACGGTCTATATTACATGAACAAAAGTTCATATAAGTGAATGCTTAATGAGCGAAAATCCCAAACATTAAAAACAATATGGGGGGGGGGGCTGTGATGCACTACAGTGAGGAAAAGGCAAAAACTCCAATCTTCACTGTACTGCAATCCCACAACATGCACCTCCATGTCCGTGAGTTTCACTCATTAGACCGTTCGTTTATATGAACTTTCATTCATATAATATAGACCGGGTCTATATTAAAACCATGAAAGCTGAAATCTGCGAATGCAATTACATCAACACATAAACAATCTACTAAAACAGCGAAATATGTCGAAAATCAGAACGCCGAAAGTATTTCAGGAAGCAATAGTGCCATACAGGTAAGTTAAACCTAACAAAACAAACCTAATGTAACACACTTTTCTAAACATTTTTGCAGGGGGGCAAGCCCCCCTGCACCCCCCACACCCCCCACTTAAATATACCAACTCCGAGACTGCACTACAGTGGGGAAAAGGATATATTTTCTCATCTCCACAATCAACTTGCTGGCTAAGGAAATTCGTTCAGCATTCTGAGTTTCGACATTTCTGTATTCCGCTGTTCTAGTACATCGATGTTTATGTGTCGATGTAACTGCATTCACGGATTTCACCTTTTGTGGTTTTAATATACACCACACACACATATATATATATATATATATATATATATATATATATATATATATATATATATATATATATATATATATATATATATATATATATATATATTTTTTTTTTTTCATTTAATTATTTCACATATTTCTCCTTAATTTTTAAGTTGTTTCCCTTATTTTTTAATTCTCTTATTATCTTTCCTTCTTTTACTATCTTACATAAGTATGGTGCTACTTTTGATTTCCATTGTAAGCAATATTTTTGCTTATATAACAATTTATTAATTTATTAACTCTATCCTTATTTCTTCTATATAATTATTTTTTTCATAAAACAAATTTTTCTTTTGTATCATGTCTTTAAATATTTTTGACATAATATTCTTTATTCCATTTTTTTATTTTTTCCTTTTTCTTTTCTATGCATTTTAATTTTTTTTGTATTTCTTTTTGAATCTAATCCACCACACTAATTTTCATAAAAATTCTCTCATACTGATATGCCATTGCCATAATTCTGTAATTTCTTTTCTTTCTCCTGAATTTAACTATTTTTCATTTACTATTTTTATGTTTTTTTTCCTATTTTAATGTATTCCTAATTTTCATGAATTCTTAACCAAATTGCCACATGATCAGAGAACCTATTATATTTAATTCCTTTGTGTAATTTTTAGGCTTTCTGATATCAAAAATAATCAATTTCTGACTTAATTTTCTTTTGTAAGTCAAGTGTTTATTTTCCCATATTTTTAATTTTCCACATTTCATAATTTCAGTAACCATTTTAAGATCACAACTATTTTTTTATTTCTCAAATTACAATAAAAGTCATCTGTCATCATTATATCCATCTTAACACAGACATAATTAGGTATACTTTTAAACATTGTTTCTCTTTCTTTTTTGTCATATATGCATATGAAGCTATTAGCCTATCTACATATTTTTTCATCTTATATCTGCTACTGTAAATATTGGTAAAGAAGAAAAAAGAAAAGGGGAATGTTCAAATGTTTAAGTTGTAATTATTGCAAGTTTTAAGAAATAAAAAAATTAAGCTTTGTGATTTTTATACTTGTAAGTCTAGATTTGTAGTTTACTTGTCTATTTGTTCTTTCTGTCCTGCATATTATGTTGGCAGGACTACAGGAGAATTATTTAAGAGAATACACAAGCATCTGTATGCTATAAAGAAAGCTGACAATAATAATGCATGGGGAAAGCATTGCAGTACTGCAAAATGTAGAGGTATACCCAAGTTTTTAATATTAGTAGTGACTAATTTTTATAACAAATCAGAAGCAGAGGAAGAGTTAGACTTGAGGGACTACTGCTGAATAGTTAAATTAGATGCTAGCAGCCCCCAGGACTCAATGATAAGAAGAATTTTAAGATATATTTAAGAAGAAAGAAATGAAAGCATTGAAGCAGGCATTATTTCGCTTTAAGTCTTGATTACATAATATGTACAAATGATATTAATTATGCAACTTATTTAATCATGTCTGTGTATGTATATATATATATATATATATATATATATATATATATATATATATATATATATATGTATATATATATATATATATATATATATATATATATAAACTGTTTTTTATTTCTTTCATTCAGTCTGAAGAAGTCTAATGCTAGGCAAATGCACTTGGTGCTGAAGATCATCTTTTTTTTGGTTGTTTTGGTGTTTTATATTTTTCAATTTTCTTTCGCCAACTCTCTTTCCTATTGAATTTTTCTTCCCTTTTACTATATGCCACATCTGTCTCTCTTCCTTTTTCCGTTAAAATTTAAATACTATTTATATGTTTTTTGTGATGTATGTTTTTGTATAGTATTGTTTTCTAACTCCTTTTCTTGTATAATTTCATTTTCCTATTTCATTTTCTTGTATTTCAGCCTCATATTCTAACCATGACTGTCCTGTATTACCACGTTTCTTACATTTCACTTCACATTTTATTTGCATTATGACCTGTCTGACCACATAAATAACATCTTTTTTGTCACAGTCATTAATTAAATGATCACTATTCCACAAAAATAACAAGTCTTTGGCTGTCCTCTGTACCTCACAAAATATCTACTGCCATGCACATTAATAATACTAGGTATGTGTATCACATTAGCCGGGATTCATTAATCCACCGTGTAAGACTAACTAATTCTTACATGGAAACTGCAGTCTAAGAGTTAGATGTCAGCCTGTTATGCATATTCATGAGGGCGCACTGACTCAACTCCAAGGCTAACACGGAACATGCACGAGTGCAGGGGGCGTGTCAGACTGCTGAGCAGTCCAAATATCCACGCCCCTGCAAGTGCATAAACAGCAAATGTCAACAGAAATGAACGAGTCTGCTCAAATGTCCACAAACCCAACACTACACTCCCCCACATTCTAAATCCCTGTACAAGTTAAAAATGTAAAGCTTACCTTTTTTTATGATTCCCGACATAGCTGCCCGTATTTGCCCATGCTTGCACGGGTTTGCCCATTGCTTAGCGACAGTTAGCAGTGTAGACATTGAAGAGGATAATAAACTACTGATATGCAAATGAAGCCAAATAGCAATAGCATAGTGGTAGAGCTCTTGCACAAAGAGGAAGCATTCCTGGTTCGAGTCCCGCCACTCCCCTCCCTATTTTCTGTAGGAAATGTGTTTATAAAAATAACTCCTGACATTTACCGTTTAAATCCCAGTAAAATGCATTGAAATGGCCTATGTGTTAGTGAATGATATATATATAATATATATATATATATATATATATATAAGAAGATGGAATGGTCATGCATACTGATAAATGCATAAGTAACGTATCTTAAGCAACGTGAAGCACTGCTAAGCAAAGTCCACTAGTATTAAGCACAGTGAAGTATAATTGCTCATAGCTTAGCACTGCTTTAACTAGCGCAATAGTTTTGCGCAGAGCTGCGCATCGCACCAACTAGCACAAACAAAACATGTTTGCGTGGAGCTGCACACTGTGCTAACAAGCGCAATGTTGGGCAATATCGGGCAACGTCGGGCAACATAGAGCAACGTCGAGCAACATTGGGCAAAGCTGAGCAAAGTCAGCTAAACACAGCCACACCTCCTATCCGGTCTGGCCAGTAGTAAAATAAAAAGCAATGACAGGCCTCGAACCCGGGATACTGTGCACCATAATCACAGTACTAAACCACTAAGCCATGACAGCTTTAAATATGTATGCATTTCCAACACACTCAAACATGACAATGGAAGTTTACCCATTGCTAAGCAGGTTTGCCCTTAGCTGAGATTTTTCAAAACTGGTCAATCACAAATAAGTGTGGGAAATGAGGCATATTTAAGCTCCCTAGGCAGGAATAATTGCCATAACTGGTTGTAACTCCCATCTGCAGACCGTATGGCCGGTGCTGAAGAGGGCTCTCGTTTCCGAGTGCAACGGTGGGGCATTGAGGAGTCAAAATATATGGTTTGGCTCCTCGTCCATCATCATCATGCAAGACTCCTGCAGGGCCAGTTCCAGGGCACGGAGTACAAAGCAGAAGCCTGGAACCAGCTAGCACATGATCTCACCAGTGCCACAGGCGTTCCTCGGACTGGTGAGCAGGTCAGACACTACCATGCAGACCTGAAGAGACGCAAGGAGGACCGACTGAACTACTGGATGCAGGAGGCCCGTGGAATGCCAAATGCCCCACTACTGAGTATGTAGCCATGGAATGAAGTATGTAAGAATTGCTATTGTAGTCTATATTATGGATGGGTATGTCTCAATATCCCTTCATTTACTTCACAGCTGCAGGTGTCTGTGCTGCAAATCAGCAAGCCTATGCAGATAGGCTGCTAAGGCTGCACCACCAGGCAGGTTAGTAAATATTCTGCATGTGTGGTCATATAAAAGAAGTGAGACAGCCTGAAAAAGAGTGTTGTAACCCATTAATAAAGGTATAAAAAGTGTGGAATAACTTCTCTGCATGTACTGTTAGGTAAAATAAGTGATACAGCATGAAAAGGTGTTGTAACCCATTAATAAAGGTATAAAAAGTATTGAATAAAAGACCTCTGCATGCACTGATATATCAAATAATTGAGAAAGCCACTAGAAAATTGTGTAATGTTATTAATAAAGGTATAATTCCTGGAGTGTGTCCGTGTCACTTTCTTCGATATGTTGTTGTACCCTTGCATAATAGAAATAGTACTGTTGTATTAAGTGCAGTCAACCCACACATGGGTAGGCCCATATAAAGTGGATGAAGGTAGTGCCAGTAGCTGTTAAGCATATATACAGTCCTCAACTGTCGGTTAATGGCCGGCATGTACAGGTTAATCTGGCACATGAGTAGCTTGTTAATGTGTTCCCCAGAAATGTCAGTATGCTGCTAGAAATGTAGGGGGCTGTTAACATATACCTGATAATGTCACCTGAACACATCCAGATATGTAGATACATAAATATAAATGAAAAATATAAATATGTAGCAGTAACATCTGCATCCAGGACAGTTTGTATGTCAGATGCAGGTCAGGTATATCAAGAACTAGCAAAACCCATTTCACAATTTAACGGACATTGCCTAGTGTAATAATACACGTAGGGGATATTTAACTGCAGTCAATAGGAATGTAGTGTAAACTATAAGTATAGATAAGTTGTTAATGGAGGTATCTTTTTACACCCTACTGTATGTGCATAAACAATGCAATTCCACACCTCAATGGGTATGTCTAATCTCATAACATTTGTTGGGACACATGTCCTATTGTTATATAAATATCTGCATTTACTTCAATGCATGCGCCCTGTTCACATACCACGATCTTGGTGGCCTGTTGCCACCAATCAATCCTGCATGCTGTTGAAATGTCCACTGTTGTTCTATATATGCATGTGTTATGCTTGCTGTTCAACTGTTGGAACTCTGGTGTGTTGGGTTAATGGGAATACTACTGTATGCTGTTACAACAAAACTGGAATGCTGTTGGCTATTACTAACCCATATTGTCATGAAATCCTTCTAAACACAGACCGTATGGGAAGGCCGGTCCCAGTGGACCCACCTATCCCACCTCAGCTGGCGATGGCACCTGGCACCAGCAATTCCGGTACCCAGCCCGGGACCCCCTCCTCTGTTGGTCCTGGGCCACCTTCGGGTGGAAGCACTGCAGGGGATGGGGCTCATCCCCCCGTGCAAGCGTGGGCGGAGGAGGGCTACCTATCACCCTCCAAATGGTGCGGGCTGTGGTGCGTAGGGAGATCCAGCATTCAGTCACTGATCCTCTATGCCAGCTCGAGGCAAGAGTGGTGCGACTCACGGGTGAGCCTGCCCCCCCTATGCAGCCCCCAGCAGAGCCACCCCCGGGCTGTGAAGGTGCAGTGGTGACTGCCCATGGGTGGGGATCTCTGTTCCACTGTTGCCATCTGTGGGCTCATGGGCTTGCGATTTCCAAACACCCTTCCCCATCAATGGTGTTCACCCACCCCATGTGTCATACACCGCCCCTATATGCGTCTTGTTTGTCTTGTCTGTTTACCTCCCCAACCTATCTCCCAAAATATACCTACTTTCCCTACCCCACATTCCACTCTCACCAGAAAAAAAAGGGCAATCTGCACCCAAAAAAAAATTACACCCCATACATAGCTGTCTAATTCGCACACATGTCCGCTGGACACAAACAGAAATTTAATGGGCAGTACAACATACTTTGTTGTCCTTACCCCTCTCTCAGGGGTGGAAGGTTTTAAAATTCCATTCAAATTACTAGTATATGTACAGCTGTTGCTGTTAAAGAAGTGGACAGCTATGGACCTTCCCTACACCCGTCCTGCACATCCCAAGCTGTTTCCCTACTGTTTTTCCCTCTTTGTGCCCCTTTTATCACCACTTTCCTATCTCCCCATTTTCTTTTCTTTCAAAGAAATGAGCTCGGGGGTTAGCGGGAGTAAGCACCTTTAAGCAGTCGTTAGTGGGTTTGCGCGACTGTGCGCTTAGCTAAGCTTGTGTTCGCTTAGCTAAGCATTGCGCAAACCTGCACAAACCTGCTTACAACTGCTTAAAAGTGCCTTAGTCACTCTGTATGTCAGGGCCCTTGTTCTGCTGAGCAGCAAAATAAAATACCTCTGTCAGTCTCAAACCCCGGACCTTGTACACACTAGACTGCATGAAGTACCACTGAGCCATGGTAAACATACAACAAGTTGGTGCTGAAACCAATATATCATGCATCAGAATGAGTGAATGTAAAGGCCAAATAGGAATGCCATAACACAAATCCTGTTCTGTGGATCTTTACCAGCAGTTCTTGTGGAATTGCATTACATGACAGTGAAAAGAAAACCAGACATTCTAGCAGGAAATAATGTCACAGCAGCACTTTACAACCCCAACACAGTATTATAGCAGGACAAACACTAGCATACCTGACTAGGGTGGAGGCCATACTCCCCAACTGTGACAAAATGTAAGAGTTAGACACCACTTGTACTTCAGGAAATGTGTATTAATCCATATGCTCTGGTTCTCTCAAAGTCTCAACCTAATGTTATTAATATTGTAAAGGTGTACCTCACTTCGACCTTCTTTACCCTGAGTCTGTTCAAATATGTACTTGAGTGTTTGAGAGGCCTGGCAGAGGCAGAAACACACAGGCATATCAGCTATTCCACTGTTACACACTGTGCAAATAGCTTTGGAAGGAGTTCCAGAAGCATATCAATATGTAGGAGTACAACACTGAAATACCAAGGGATGTAGCCATGTACTGGTAGCAACCAACTGTGATAATGCCATTGTTCCAGTGCTGAAAAGGCCAGTGTGGTGCACAAAGAATAACAGGCTAACCTCGGGCTACCATCTGGATAGGTCCACAGTTGGGAGCTACACAGACAGACTACTTGCCTTGGTAAACTAACAGGTACACAGCAACCCTTTAAGTCCAGCAAGATAAAGTTCACACATTAAGACATAATGCTCTCTGTCCTACTGCATCCCTACCCAAATGTACAATAAACCTGTGTGTTCAGGGTCTACCAAGGATGTAGGTAGGCATACTCAGTACAGAAATGTATACAGTTTTCTTGAGCAGCCTGTGCTAATGTCAACAGTAAAAAAGCACAAACTGTTCAAAAGTGAGTGAATAAATATTCACAGTATAGCAGTTCACAAACAGTTCATGTGCCAAATGAATACATCTCAATAACTACTTTTGTATGGCAGTAAATTGTATAAGTAGAAAAGAAACTACATACTCCCATGTATCTTGTGTTAGCATATGTAGGGGTGAGTACAATTCTACACTGACAACTGTGTAGTGGAAGTGGCAACATTCAGGTCTGAGTACAACAATTATATCCCTGGCTACACCCCTAGTTTCAGATATAAGAACTATACCAACCTTCTGACTTACACAACGGTCTCCACAGCAAACAAGCATGGGCCCCACTCTGGAAAGCTGAAAGGGCTACGCCTACCTGACATAGCAATTTATAGCATTGGGTTGCTATGACAGTGAGTACTGCAATTACCACACAGCAGGCTGCATGCAATTACCAAATGGTGGCCACCAATTAGTGCAGAGGCTATCACATGCACATGTGCAGATAACTATAAAAGCATTCTGTACTTGCTAGCCACACATGCAATCATCCCACTGCAGAGGGTGAGAGAGAGACACACAGAGACAGAGAGAGTGCGAGAGAGACTCACACCCCCACCCACACCAGTGGAAAAAATAAATAAATAAAAATAAACTAATAAAAACAAAAAAAAAAAAACATAAAAAAAATTATTACATTCAGCCAAAGAGACAGCTAAGTGAAAAATACGAACACATACAAAGGAAAGGTATGTAACAGATATGTATTTACTGGCATGTAGTAGATGTATTTGAAGACCACTCTACATACTTTGAAACATCAATATGTGGCAGCAGTACGTATCTATGCACAGATGCCCTGCATAACTGCTGCCATGGACATAGTGTGTAGCTGTGTGCAGTGGGACATAACTGTGATATATGTAGCTGAGCACTAAATGTCAAACATCTGAACCATGTTAACTGTGTTCTGTACAGTAGTGTGGACAATATCTGTTTGGGGGAGTAGCGCATACAGCTATATAACCATGGATGTGACAAAATAACAAATGCATGATAGTCATATCAACGTGTAGCTTAGCATTGGCAACAGCTGTACCAGGCTAGTATGGTAATTAAGCATTTGCAGCTATATATACACACCCTCTAATATCACTGTGTGCTCACATGTGACACCTGTTCATGTTGCAGCAAGGCACAACAGGTCAGCCGTGAAGTACATGGACTTACAACAGTGTGGTCTTTGTGTGCATATGGCACCACACATACGGAGAGATCTGTCTGTGTCAGATATATTAGCATCTGTACATGTGCATAGAGCAAGGGACATACTGCAACTGTTTGTGAAAGTTGGATACATATATGTTGTTGAAGGTTGTTATGTGCATATTCCTATATAGGTTGTAGTGTGTGGCAAACCAGTCAGCATACAGTGCTGGTATACGACATGTGGTGGTTGAACGCTGTGGGTATGATTCGTCAGGTTTGCAGTGTTGCAGCCAGTGAGGCCTGCTAAAGCTACATGGGCTGAGAACACCTTCAATGCATTTCGCACAACACTGTGCAATTTTATGACATAACTGTATACCTCACAACCTTCCCATACTCAATATTCCCACCATGAAAGGTGGACTGTATATGTGCCTATATGTATATCAATATGTACACCAATGGATGTTCATATGTATGTGTGTATATATACACACATATATATATATATATATATAGAGAGAGAGAGAGAGAGAGAGAGAGAGAGAGAGAGAGACAGGGTCATGTTTACTGCAACAGATGCCTGGTGACAAAGCCATGGACTCAAGCTCAATGTTGACACTGCATTGGCATCCCTCCTTGCAAAAACTCAGTACCCATTAACTACCACATAGGTGGTAGTCTACTTAACACTGAAGGTGTGATAAGAAACCATGGGACACAGGTGGACAGTAGTCTCCCCTTTGATTGTCACAGTGCCACACTAGTCATGTAACCTGTCTACGTGGCACATGTAATCACAAAAGGTGTATCATCCAGAGAAGTATAGGTCAGTGTTCCCCTCTACTCCACACACAGAAAACCCATTATAGAGTACAATGCCCCATGTGGTATGTACCTCACAAGACATCTACAGTAACTGGAAAGGACACAGGCATACCTCACAAAGGGTAATACCGGCCTCAAACAGATGCCCTATGCAGACCGTCCCACCAAACTACAGCTAGACTGTGTCACATACCATCTACCCAGAGGTGACCTCTGCCTAACATGCAAAGCTATGTGAAACCCAGAGCTGTTGGACATGCTCCATGTAATCAGATCACAATCCCTATGAGCTACACGCTCTAGGGACGTAAACCTTGTCACCTAAATAAACAGCACATGCTGGAGGGATAGATCCCTATCTCAGAGACATCCCATACCCTGGCACAAACCACCTATCAATAGCAAACAAAGCTCCTAATTAGCAGTCATCATATATAAACCTGATGATTGTGTGTGAGATAGGAAATACACCCCGGGAATCACCTCATGTGTCAAAGGCCAGAGTAGCGTATGGCTAGACATCTATAGGTCCTAGGGCCAATAGCCTATAACCTACCTATGAACCGATATACACCCACATGTACCTGTTGCAATAATTGCTTTGTGAGGTTGACTGAGTGTGATGGTGAATGTGTTGGTGAATGTGTCCGAGTTCTGTATATGTGTGATAGCTAAGTGGGAAACTGTTTCTGTCATGGTATGTAGTGTCCTAGCTGTGATCCCAGCAAAAGATGTGTATGTTATTGCTAGGCACAAAAAGCAGTATGCCAGACGGTCTGACGTAGTATGTTGGTGTCGACTGGGGTGTCCAGCCAGGACCAGCATGAGCGGACTGCACTGTGGCAAGATCTTGTCCATAGGGTAAATGACATAGGCATGCATAACCGGACATATGAGCAGGTACGCCATCACTGCAGTGATTTAATTAGACATGTCCGGCAGCATGCGTCTGATATCCATAGACAACAGCTTGCCACAGGTGGTGGGGTAGCCATCCATCCCCCCCTCACCAGAGTGGAGGAGCTTCTCCTGAGCCAGGTGGCTCCTGGCCAACAACAGAAACAACAACAACTGAAATGCATCATCATGGAAACTGGAGACACCCAGCAAGTTGACATGGAGTGTGCAGGTAACATGGCATAGCTGTACACTACTGTTACCTCTATTGGTAGATCATGCTTATGTGAGATATGTAGCATGTAGTTACGAGATGAGGTGCCTAGTGTTGTGCAATAATAATATTTCTGAATATAATATGCAGGTCTGTGACTGTCAACAGTCGTACTACTGTAAGATTGCAAACACACAGTAGCAATGCCACAGTTGTTGCCACTGACAAACTGTCTCATACCTTTGTAGGTCCCTCTGGTGTGACAGCAAGGCAGCAGACCCATGCTGGTGAGTGTGTTCTACATTTATTATTGCTAAATAAATGTGCATGTCATAGGTGAGGTGTAGGCTATGTACACATCACACACCAGCGCATAATGCATGCTGTGCATGTTTGCTGTGAGACTATGCACATCTCAGTAATGTGAGTAGCTGACTCAAACACATGCAATACACAGAGCATCCCACACAATTGTGGCAACATTGTAGTGGACGTTGGATAGGCACAGTCGATACACATGCACACAACTGTGTCATACGCAGTACACCTTAACATGCTACACATGGTGTATTCAAACACACGCTGTAAGGTCACACTTCAGTATCCCAAATGTCATCTACACAGCACACCTAACATACCTGAGGGGTAGAGTCCTCTCATGTGGCTGTGCGACACTCTTTAACACATAAAACATTCATGTTAGGTAATGCCCCCTACTGTGCACCGTTCGAACCCATGTAACAACTGTCCATGAAATAGTGAATGTAGCCATGGTACTCCAGTTCAGGTACAGCATGCTATGTGCCGGTCTGGCACACATTAGTAGCCTTGAGTGACCACATGATGCTGCATGATGATGTCACATGGTACTACACCACATCCAGTTACAGTGGCCACAGTACTACACATATCATTAATTGCTATGCACCTCAATGTTGTGTGTGTGCAAACATATGCACCGATACACAATCTGCATAGCAATCACCATTTGTACAAATTGACATACATGTCTTGTAATACTACTGAGTGTATAGGTCACATGACACACATTGTGTATGTGTGATGTTTAATGTTGCAGTTGTGTGGTAGCATGCCATGTCATGCTTGGCACTAGCATGTCCACAATATGTCCTACACTCACCATAACCACTGTACAATGTCTATATTGAGCAATGGTATCCCATCAGGTATACGTGCACCACTCATCCTGTGTGTATACATAGCATGCATGTGCTAAACCTGTGTCCACAGTTGTCTGCTAAAGACACAGATGCTCTAATCAGAAATGGATATCTATGTGACACACTGATACACATCCAGCCATGGTATGTATACCTGTGAGTGATGGTGCACAGGACACTGCAGAGACGTTAATACTTACACAGCAATGTTATGTCCTTGTACACATTGCGTTCCAGGGTGAGGCCAATCACTGAACAAAACATGCATCAAAGCCATGTATGCTATTATTAGCAAGTGCTGTCTACACTCACACTGCATGCTGTTGAGCAACACACATCCTGCATGCTGTCACGTTTTATATAAATGTTTGGCTTGTGATACTGTACCCCACCATCACACGCTATTGAGTATGTTCTGTATTGCTGGTAGTGTGTGTGTCTGTGTGTGTGTCTGTGTGTGTCGGTTGTAGTGAGGAGTCTATATGTGTTCATGTGTGCATGTGTTCATGTGTTCATGTGTGCATGTGACAGGTCGTAAAGTGTGTTTCCTGTCTCCCTCTCACAGGTGCTGATTTTGGGCTGGTTCACTGCAGCAGGGAAACTGATGTCACTCAGCATGACAGTGATGATGATGATAGGTGTGTTAAGGCACAGGCATGTTTGCCAGGGTCTGTCATTGAGCCAACAATCAACAGTACACAAGTGTCCACCCCATCCATGCACACAGTCATACTGCCAATACATCCATCACCAATGCCCTTAGCTGAGGGACAGTGTACAGCCAGCATTAGCAAGGACAGTGTGGTATCTATGGCACATGCATCCCAACACAGCAGCCATACCCAGATGTCTGGAAGGGTACCACATAGGCAGATGTCCAGGGGTTCTCGTCGGAGCACTGCTGGCCATCATGCCACTGGCAGATGTGCCACAGGTCTTACAACCTTGCGCATGTTCCAGGCTGTCATGGAGGCACAGGCACATATGGAACGGTACACCAGACAGGGACTAAGGGCACAGAGGGCACATAACACTGCATTAAATGACAGTATCCATGACCTAGCAGGTGCCATCCATAATTACACTGAGGTCATGGATAGACATTAGGGTGAGACATTAGATGTCCTCCGCAATGTCATGTCCATGTGTCAGGACAGTGCGGGATGGGTGAGACGTCAACGTGGACATATGCCAGCAACATCAGCAGCTGGCAGTCGCCGCAGACGTCCCTCAAGTCACAGCCGCTCCCATAGTGCCAGTACCAGCCCCAGCAATGTTGGGGCTGGGCTGTCCATAGACCATCCTAGAAGATCACATGCACGTGGCTCTGGACAGTCCCAGCAAGGACCTGGGTCCAGTGTACATCCATCTACCTCTGGGGATAGTACCCAGTCAGGCTTAGTACCTGATAGTGTCAGTAGCACCCCTGCCAGGCACAGGTACCGTATCCATGGCCAGAGATGGTGATCTGTAAAGCCTGGCAGGTACAGTCTGTGGCTGTCCCACAAATACCTGTATATGGCAGCCACATGGTGGAACTGTGTGTATGCAGACACACACAAACAAACAACACACCTAGGACTACCACATACATGCACACATTACATCAACATTGGCCCATAGCAGTCCTCTTGGCCCACACACACACACACACACACACACACACACACACACACACACACACACACACACACACATACATGTAGATTGTATGGCTCACTGTAGGCCTCTGGCAAACCAGTTACACACCCTGTGCATATGATGACTCCTGTGCCACCTCCTGCCATCTGTGACATCGATGCAGGAACAGGCTACCATGGTGCTGATGCACAGGGTGACTTAATAGCAGTATAGCAATGTTAGCATGTTGTCAGCAGTAGAGTGTGATGATATGCTTGAAGGTGTGGCTGAGCAGGCATGATGCATTTAAGCTATGATTGTCAATGTAGTAATGTTCACACCAGTGTTAGTTCCAATAGTGTATAGTCCGCCCACGTGCCACTTGGCTGATGTGTGTAGTATTAGCAGCATGTGTTAGAGAGTGGAACGTGTGTGTGGGATGTGTGTGGCACAGATTTGCAGGTGTACATTTGTGAACATGGTTGAGGTGCACTGTCTGCATGTACGTGCATAGTGGACACATGGGCAGGGTGACATGCCCTGTATTACACAATAATACTCCATAGTCTCAATTGGTGGCCAGTATGCATTGTACTTCACACATTTCGGAACTTGACTACACATGAGTGTATGACATGGTTAGACACTGTGATGTGGGTGATACTGTTAATATGCGTCAATGATTTGCATTCTGGTAGTATACACAACTTCAACAGCCTGACCATAACCAATCGTTAGATGATTTCTTGACAACTGACACACAGATGTAGGACACACAGTAACATATGGACAGTTCAGGTACTATACTAAGCCAGTAACCAGTGGTATTCACCTGCACACATTACTGAGACCACTCCTGTTTGGCATATAGCTCTCTTAGGTACAAGCAATCACAGTAGGGATATGTCCGTCCACGTGTGGTGATGCATACTGTGGCCTATAATGCATTCTCCAGAAGACACACACACACTCCACAAGGGTATCACACAGACAGATCCCTGTTGTCAAACCCATGCTGTAAAGCTATAAGCCAACCAAAGCATACTCATCCACCTTTATGGAACATAGTATCCCCACAGTACCACATAGGCAGTAGCTACCAACATGAAGAACACGTACTGATGTGTACATGCAACCAAGTGGTACATCATCTCTGCTTTGATAATCATATTTCCAAAGGTATGTTTGAATCCCTCGGTGGATCACATGAGCAATAAGGGGTCTGCATGCATATCCACAAAGGTTGTTGTACACCTATAATGAATAGCCATCAGTGATAGACCCTGCTGCGTTTGAACAGGTCTGATATCTACCTCGGCCATAAACACTCACTCACACAATTTTATGGAAACCGTAATGAGTGTGTGTGACACAGTTGACCTAAGCCTGGGATCACTGCAGTGGCTGGCCTTGTCACAGGCATACAGATGTGACCTAAGGTCTGGAAAGCAGCAGCACACTCTTGAATAGATTACAGATGTGTTCTTGGAGAAAGCAGGGTTCCCACACATGCAATAATTGAGGTCACATGTATGTATATGTATTTGCCGCACAGCTACCTCACATGTGCAATGCACATACTGGTGTCATACTGATATGTCATACAGTAGTAAAAGCAAAACCCACAACCCATTGACCAACAGTCTCACACACATACACACACACACACACACACTTGTCAAGTGCAGGATTCAAACCCCTACCTAACTGCTTTATGTCACTACAGGAGTACGCATTAACATGATGTGCTATACACATTACTGTGGGTTCTCTTTCCACAGGTATATTTGTAGGGTGGTGACATCATCAGACCTGACAAAGATTAGTATACCACTTTTAAGGTGTTTGACTACTCTCCAAAAAGGTTGCTCCTCTCCAAGGAGATCACACACAAACAGACACACACACTTGTCAAGTGCATGATTCAAACCCCTACCTAACTGCTTTATGTCACTACAGGAGTACGCATTAACATGATGTGCTATACACATTACTGTGGGTTCTCTTTCCACAGGTATATTTGTAGGGTGGTGACATCATCAGACCTGACAAAGATTAGTATACCACTTTTAAGGTGTTTGACTCCTCTCCAAGGAGATCACACACAAACAGACACACACACACACACTTGTCAAGTGCAGGATTCAAACCCCTACCTAACTGCTTTATGTCACTACAGGAGTACGCATTTACACGACGTGCTATACACATTACTGTGGGTTCTCTTTCCACAGGTATATTTGTAGGATGGTGACATCATCAGACTAGACAAAGTGTGTTACATTAGGTGACAATGGGTGGGCTACATAGAAGGAATGTCTGAACACTTTGGCCATGTGATCATCAAAGGAGAGTTCACTATCTAACTGTGTCCCCAGGGCCTTCATGACTTTCTCCATACATACTGGTGTACCACCTATGTGGTAATTTGTTTGCACTTTGTTTTTGCAAAACGGGATGACTATGCATTCTTTGTCATTCTTGTTGGGGCATTGTTTTGACACCAGGTATCTTTGTCTGTAAGCCCCTTCTGGAGGATGTGTGTGTCAGCCAGAGAGTCGATTATGGACCACAGTTAGCAGTCATCTGCAAACCTGTTCAGCCATACTCCTCACGTGCTTGCCTGTACCTCTGAGCAGTGTCCACTGAACAGGTGGGGTCCCAGGAGCAAGACCTGTGGGATGCCATTTGTGACTGTCTTACAGTCGTACATGGCACCTGCAACTCTGAACATGTGTGTTTGATCTGAGAGACACTAGGCCACACATCCTGTGACATAGCTGTTGATGTTCAGGCTGGTAAGTGTGTCCATGATTACAGAGTGGGGAATGGTGGGTAAAGTTCTTAGTGAGGTCCAGGTGGGCTGTGTGGACTACTTTCACCTCCATGTCCTTGGTGACTGAAGTATGTCAACTATGTTTAGGAGGCAGGATCTGCCTTTAACAGGGTAAACTTGTGTAGAGTCCAGTGTCTGGAGGTCCCCATTGTCTCTGTTTATGGGTTCCATGACAATTTAATCAATAGCTTTGTAGACCAGGCTGAGTAGGCATATAGGGCAATGGTTTCCAGGTTCTGTTGTGACACCCCCTTTGTGGAGCTGGATGACTGTTAGTGTATGCCATTCTTTGTGTATATACCCTGTGGTATGATTGAGTCTGGGCAGTGAATGTAGGTGAGGGTGTAGTTCCTTTTGGGCCTAGTGTAAGACGCAGCCTGGGACACCATCCATTCCCATTGATGCTGTGTACTTGGCTTTGGAGAGGGCTGTCCTTACCTGCATGTCCATGATGTTTGGGGCTCTGCATCCTTCTGTGATGGACCCAGGCTCTTTTGAGGGTGATGGGGGGAGGTTTACACTGAACTTGTCCCCCAGGATGTGGCCAATGAAAGTTGGTTCAGTGTATTCCTTGCCATTTGCCAGTAGCTGACAGCATATTTGGAAGTTGACACCTACATGTCTGGTAAAGCTACAGCAGGCTTTGTGGTTGTTATTCTTACAGTCCTTGGCAATTTGTCTTTTGACAGTGTCCTTGAATTATTCCATGAGCGATCATTGCTACTTTCTAATAATGATCAGTGATGCCTTTCCTTTAGTGAAGTTGGCTCTATCAGGTGTTAGTTTCCTCCTTCTGTTGTCTAGCTTATTTATGGCCAACGACCACCAGATTGTTTTCTTATTTTTGGAGGAGTGCATCTTGGTTTTATTTGTGATGTCTCAATCCATGCATCCCTGTAGATGCTCATAGGATGCACTTGTAACTGATTTGGCAGATTGCATACCATTCTCCTATAGCAAGAGGTCTTTGGAACCTTCCACTTTTGTCTTGGGACGTGTGCAGTTTGCTTTTGAAAATGTCTTCATGGTGGTTTCATTGGCCGGGTGGGGGTGCGTGATGTGGATGTCCAGTGTGATTACTTTATGATCTGATATTACCAGCGAGGGATTTATCTCTGTTGTGGAACACTGGTACCCCCATGTTGGTGATGATCATGTCCAGTATGGTGTCACCTCTACTGGCCATGGTGACCAGCTGTTCCAGGGTGTTACAGCTTTTAAACTCTAGGAAACATTGAGCAATGGACGTTGTACACAAGTGATTCTCCCACTCAATGTTTGCGTAGTTGTAATCACCTCGTATGATGTTGTTTGATAGGACCTTGACATATTCCACTGTTCTCAGGAATACTGTGTGAGGTTCCTGTGACAAGGTAGGTGATCTGTAGAAGGCTACAATCTGATGAGCAGCTTTGCCCAATCTTAGTTGCACTTGCATGGTCTCCAAGGCCTCATGCTGTGCCACTAACCTGGAGGTGGGGGTATCCATAAGGTAAATGTGTACACCCCTTCCTTTTGTATTTCACTCATGGTTTTGGGTCCAAAAGTCAGGGGGATTGTGAGTGTTTTACGTGCAGCATGTCCAACAGCTCTGCATTTGACGTACCTTTGTATGTTAGGCAGTGAACACATCTGAATCGGCGATATGCAAGGGAGTACTGATGGAGCATTTTGTGATGGTCTGTGTATGGCATGTATAATGCTCTTTGTGAGGTATTGCTGCAGGCTTTCCAGTTGGTGTAGTTGGCTTGTGAGGTACATAGCAAAAGTGGCGTTGTACTCTTTTATAGTTCTAGTGAGTGATGAGTAGTGGGGAACAATGTCCTCTTCTATTCTGCATGAGACACATTTTGTGATGGGGTGTGCCACATAGCAGGGTTTCCTGACTACTGTGGGGATGTGATTATCACTGTTGTGTCCAGTGTCCACCTGTGATCCAAGGTCTCTTGTCACACTTTCAGTGTTAAGTATACTACCACCTATGTTGTCGTTCTTGGCTACAGAGCCTTAAACAAAGGGGATGACAATGCACCTTTTGGCATTGAGCTAGAGCCCATGGCTTTGACAACAGCCATCTGTCTCAGTGCGGTCCTTTTGTAGGATGTCCACATCTTTAGTGTTTACAATCATGGCTCATATTTTGCAGTCCTCTGGAAACTTCAGTAGTCACAGACCTTCCATGTTGAAGTTTACTTCAGGGAAGTAGATACTAAACAGGACAAGACACAGGACTGGACCTTGTGGTACTGCACGCATCACTAGTCCAGAGTCATACTTGGAGTCTGCTACTTTCACAGTGTGTGTTCTGTCAGTAGGCCTGTTGGCAGCACATCTTGTGACATAGCAATTTATACCTAGTTTAGTGAGTTTATCTATATTTCCAGAGTGTGCGGTGGTGTTGTAAGCCGTGGCAGGATCAACATAGGCTGTGTGAATCACCTTACCCTTGTCGACGGTTCTGTTAACTGCTTCAATGTCATCTATCAGGTTTCGGTGACATGATCTGCATTTTACAATCCCTACATGGTTGTGGTCCAGGGTTTGGAATTAAAAATGTACTTTTTATATGTTGTATGATGATAAATTCCATGGCCTTGAAGAGCGTGCTCGTCAGGCTAATGGGCCGATTGTTCCTGGGGTCCGTGGTGTCTCCACCCTTGTGTAGTGGGATGACCGTCACTGTGCACCATTCAACAGGCACAAAGCATGAGGTGAGGCTATGACTGCACATGGTACATCACTGTGGTGCCTGTTCGTTCTGTGGTTTGCGTGGAACACAGCATGTGAAGTTATCTGGTCCCATGGCTGCTGGTGATACTGGCTTTGGAGAGTGTTTTTTACCTGTGCAGCCGTGATGACAGCAACTTTGCAGTCTTCCATTATAGAGATGTGCTCTTTCATGGGTGAGAGGGGGGGTACAGTTAACACTGATCCTATCAGCAAGGATGTTGCCAATATCAGTTGGGTCTGTATATTTAGTGCCATTGAGCTGTAACTCAGAACAGATCTGAGTGTAGCCATGACATGGACCTGTCTGTTGGGCAGAGATCTCCTGGGTAGACAGTATGCAACAGGGTAAAGATTGGGTTACATTCAGTCTTGTTGCATGTGGCTACTGTTTGAAGCCAGTAATCCTCATTAAGGTACTTCAGTGGTCTTTCTGGCTGCTGAACGTGCCTAGTCAGATTCATCGCAAGTGTGTTGTGGTACTCTCTGATGGGTTTGATGACTGATAAGTACTGGGAACCTCCTTTGACCTACATGCACAGACCTTGGCAGTTTGTGTGAACACATAGCATGATTTTCTGACAACTTTGTGAATGTGTTTCTGGTAGTAGAGATGTCTATCCACATTTGTCCATAGGTCCCTTATTATCATCTCCGTATTTGGCATAAGTGTGTGAGCCTGCCCAGTATGACCTTTCAGTATGTTGTTGCCTGACATTTGCTTCATTTTTTAAGTGTGTGAGCATGCCCAGTATGACCTTTTTGTGTGATGCTGAATGAAATCCACTACATTTGTTGGAGTGTGTGAGCACGCCCAGTATAGACATTTATACTATATGTGTATGGAAAATCAAGTTGTATTTTTACAGCAGGCCTCACCTTTGTGTCATAGATCAACAAGGATCATGCTGTGCCTGCAGGGCATCCATGAGACACTTTGCTTAGACTTATCAACATTTCTACATACAGGGGAGGAAGCTATTCTTTGTACATTTCTACCCAGGGGCACACTTGATTGTTACTGAGGGTGTACATATGATGAGGGGTTCACCTGACACTTATACACATTTGCTATGCCTGCACTGCTATGTACGGTACACCATTTCAGTCTGTACTGTTGCCTGTCATACTGGCTTGAGGCATACTACTGTACTACACTTCTTAGCATCCAATGCCACATATATTAGATTGCAACTTCATAGCCCACACAGCCCACATCACACCGCCTGGCCTGATGTTCTCTGTCTGCATAGGCCTGTGGAGGAGGTTACCCATATGCGTCTTTAGGGGCATATTACAGCATTTCTTTGTGTTTGCATTACTGTACAATTGTCCTGCTATGTTTGTGCTACTGAAATGCTATCATGGCTTAGTGGTTCAGTACTGTGACTATAGTGCACTGTATCGTGGGTTCGAGCCCTGTCACTGCTTTTTATTTTCATGCTAGGCAGACCAGGCTGCTTAAGGAACAGTAAAGCTAATATGAGCATGTTTACCTGTCTTTGCTCAACTTTGCATGACTTTGCCTGACCTTGCCCAACATTGCGCTAGTTGGCACGGGCAATTTTGTTTACATATTTTAAATATTGGTAAATGCTGCTTAGCACTGCTTTATATTGCTTAAAACATGGCAATCATGCCTCGGTGGTGCTGCAGGGCTGCCTATGTCGGATGCACATACTACACTCCCTATACATGTTTGAGAACAGGTAGTGTTGAGTTAGGCATCACTTTTATTTTATGTGCGAGTCAGAGAGAGGTATCATTTCCAGGGTTCCTACTGAGCCAGTGTATGTGCTATGTGTTGCCTCTTTGCCAAGGCCAAGGCATACTGGGCACGCATCCTTCTGCCTACTGGGGCAGGCTCAGGTTGTTCCTCCTCCGAGTCACACTGTGCCTGTGCAGGCCTTGGCAATGGTGGGGGGCTGTTTGGCCCTGCCCCATGCTGTTCCTGCTGCAGCTGTTTTCGCAGGATCATATTGTGTAGCATGGCACATACCAGGACAATTTGGGTACATGTAGTTGGTGAGTACTGCAAGGCTCCACCAGATGTGTCCAGGCACCGGAACCGTGACTTGAGCATCCCAAACACACGCTCGATTACATTTCGTGTTTGTGCGTGTGCCTCATTATGAAGTTCTTGTTCAGGTGTGTGTACATTTCTGATGGGTGTCATCAGCCACGGCTCCAGTGCGTATCCAGCATCCCCCACTAGGTGACCGTCAGGGATTTCCCCATTGGCAAATGTCTGGCACAGCTGCGTCAGATGCCAGATATGGGAGTCGTGGTAGCTTCCAGGGCAGCCAGCACACATATTCAGTATTATGCCCTGGGCATCGCACACAACCTGGCAACTGATGGAATGGAAGCCCTTGCAGTTGATGTAGACCCTACTCCGCTCACCGGCTTGTGCTTTGATGTGTATGTGCGTGCAGTCAATTGCACCCACTACCTCAGGGTATTCCGTTATTTGATGGAAGAGATGCATATTGCTGGCCAATACCTCATGGGAATTGGGGAAATATACGTGATCACCAACATGTGCTGACATGGCATTCAGGAACTGGTGCAGTACCCTGGATGCTGATGCCTGTGCAATCCCCATCATATCACCAGCTGGTTTCTGGAAGGTACCTGTTGCTAGTATTCTTAGGCCAACACATACCTTGGTTTCCAATGGGATGGGTTCCCCTCTGTTGGTTGTGTGTGTGAGGCATGGCCTGCACAGCTCAACACTTTGCTGCAGGAGCTCTCTGTCCACTCTATAGTGCTCCACTATTTCCAGCTCATGTAGCCCCTGGTAGGTTACCTTGGGTCTGTACACTCTTCTCCATCTCCATCTCCTCACTGTGGGTTGCTTAGCAACATTCGCAATGGCACCACCCTCAGCATCTTGCACATGTTGCCTTATAATAGCAATGGCAGCCCCTAACATTTTTTTGTCTCAGTTAAGCTTTTAAAATTTTCACTTCTCTTTGTATACTGCAGTGTTGCAGTGTTTCTGAGTAAAACATGGGAGAATGTTGTTTGCAGAGTTTTAAGTGCTGGGCTGCGCTAGTGTACTGCCTGTGTAATTGGCTGATTCTGATTGATTTCACCTGGCAGCTCTGCTAGTTCTCCTTGGTTAACTTCCTACTACTACTTTTCCTTCCTTTTCCCTTTCTGTTTCCACAGGGGGCAGCATCACGCAAACAAGCACACACAGGCTTACACAGGCTTAGGTGGGTGCACATCCGTGCACACAGGCTTAGACAGTCTTACACAGGCTTACATGGGCGCACACACATGCATACAGGCTTAGACAGTCTTACACAGGCTTACATGGGTGCACACAGGCTTACACGGGTTTACAGGCATGCACACAGTGTAAGCATCTTTGCAAGAAACTTTGGTGGTAGCCACAGCGTACGTCTTCGGTTTCTGGCTTTCAATTCAGACAACTAGAGACACACCTCTTCCAGTCTTCAGTAACTCACAGCAAATGCATGCCACTCTGCTCCAATGGGCTTACAGTTTTTGATACATACCCCCCCTCATGATGTCACCTATCTTCTACTCTGTTACTCCCCTAATCCTACTCTTGCACTCTAGGGACATGGTTCATTTACATAGGATTGCCTACTAATGCTTGGTTACATCTCTCACACTGTGCTTCCCCCCTTAGCAACCACTACTCAATAGCCATGTTGTATTCAGCCTGCCATTCACTTGCATGGCAGATGAATATTTGTATTAAAATGCCTATTTTTTACTTTTAATTATTTTGTTTTTCTGTTTTTTAGAGCGCCGCACGTTTGCGCGCCGCTGCGCTATGCTTAAACATCGGGGTGAAAAAATAAATATTATTTTTAATTATTTTGCAACACATATAAATGCCAATGGCCTTATATTTGGCCATTGGCATGCTTCCTTAACTGGATGCATCCTTTATTTGGAGCTGTTATTGCTCCGTTTAGCTACTTGCAGAACAGTACTCCATTACCAACGGAGTACATTTCTGCAGATAACACTACTCTTACACGGGCAGGTTAGTGCTTCCTGGATCGCAAATTTACCTCATTTGCATAGCTTTCAGCTGCAAATGAGGTAATTTGCATAACCTAACACTGTCCGTGCAAGAGTAGCTTTAGAAGCTCTCATGCAAGCCCCTACTGGCTATTGCTGAATCGCTCGGCAGACATATTGCCTGTCTGCAATCTTACACTGTTCTTACACTCCGTGCAAGCCTTCGTAAATCCAGCCCATTGTCATTTTCCATTTTTAAAATTATTCCACATTCACAACCCCAGTCCATAATCCCCATTCATCGTAGATTTTAGTAGTGTCCACCACTTCTTTACATATTCAACAAATATTCTCTTAGCTCGTTTGCTCCCACTTCAGTTCTAAACTGAATCAAGATTTTTTTTTTTTTGCCTGAAAAGGGCTTGCACAACATATCTGACCATGGCAAGTTTGCTTTCTTTTTTACACATGTCCACAAAAAGTTTTCCATAGCCTGGCCAGTTTCAAAAAAACAAGTCACAAAAAGTTTCTTTGTTAATTAAAATAAAAGCTCTTACCTCTTCAGCTTTTACTCCCAGAGATGCAATAACATTGTCCCATACCTCATATCTTTCCAGGCCTTTTTCTTTTTTACTGCTCAAATAACGTATATTTTTTTCTTTACTTCCTTCATCTCTGTGTTCTCCTTAGCTCCTTCTTCCACCATTTGAGCATAGGACTTTTTATGGAACCTTCTCTGGCTCTTTTTCCTTCTCTTTTTCTCCCTTTTCTATTTTTTTTCTATCATGTCACCCCAGGATATAGCAGTTCCACTTTCTGGCTCACTCTGGTTAACTAGCTCTGCCAGATACTCATCCCGCAAGCCTCCCAACTGGAAGGTTGAAATAACATATTTTTCTGCTGTTTCTGCCATTTCAAACAGTTTTTTTTCTGGAAAGTATCTTCTGAACCCATATCCACCACTGCATTTATCTCCATCTCCTTCCCAATCTCCTCATTATCAGCAGGCAACATTTTCTCTCCTCCCATATCACCTGAAAACATTTCTGGTAGTGATTCTACCGTTTTCTTTTTTATTTTCAACACATTTAACTTCCAAATTGCCTCGACTCTCAGCAGCCATGTTTTTCCCTGCTCCTCATGGCTGTCTCTGTGCCTGGACAGGAAACAAGAAGTCAGGATGTCTAACACCCAATCTCTTCCCCTACTGCAAACAGGTTTTTTAATTGATATATACATTACATATTATTTAAATATTTACATCTATTTACAAATCTACATACATTATAAACTTCAATTTAAGCATTTATTCCCACTCTTTTATCCACAACCAACAATATTATTTTCTCCAGAATCTTTGTCAAAGTCCATTTTCCACTGTATTTAATTTAATCTCTCGTTCCATATAGTCCATGAAACATAAAATATGTCCATTTTCTTCACTTCTTGTTTTTATGGGCCATAATAACCAAATTCTATTATGTCCATATTTATTTGCTCATATTTTAACAAACGTTTCACCGTATTATGTTTGCATATTTCTTTCCATAAATTAACTCTTTCAAATTTCAAAAACACATGCTCAGTAGTCTCAAACTCTCCACATTTATTACATATTGTATACTGCTTTTTCTCGTACGGCATATTTGCCTTAACTGGCAATTTTCTAACACACAGTCTCCATAAAAAACATTACATTGTTTAATCTTTTAATAGTTATTATATCTCATCATCATGCTTTCTTCTTATCTATTTCTATATCTTTCCATGGATCAATGCAGTAAAATGCATTCATAATATTTAAGTACCATTCCTTTCTATTTTTCTCACATATCCATCCTCTGCCCCTATTTGCCAATGTTGCACATGGAGTCGGGGTGTCACGTCAACAGAGACAATCATCTTGAGCCAAGGTTTACAGCACCGGGTGGCTAGTTTCTTTGTTATTTTCCATAAAACAATTTTGTTTTCATTCTCTTTTATTTCTTCATTCACAATGCTTTTACTTCTGTTTTAACTTCCATTCTTTCCCACAATTATTTGTATTTATAATATAGTATCATTTATATCATGTTTTTATTTTATAATTCATTTTAATACTTTATATAAAATTAAAGATGCTGCATGTAATATTGAGTTTATTAAACCCAAGCCTCCTTGCTCTTCTTTCATATACAGAATCCCTTTCCTGACTGGAATCAGTCTAGAGCCCCATATAAAAGAAGATATCATTAGTTCCTTTTATACTTAATAGGAATCATACAGATGTTAGCAACATAAGCAATTTTTCATATTACCACAGTGTTCAACAAGTGTGCTTTTTTCTATATGAATATCTATATGATCTCCAAAAAAAGTCATAGCTTTTACTTCTTAGAGTACACTATCCCATAGTTGTCTGTATTCATTCCTTCCAAATATTATTCCTAACATATGTATTTAACTTAAACCATTTTTAAATTTATGCTTAATTTTTCATTTACTTCTTCCATCCATACTTTATTTTTAACTATTAATACAATATCATTGTCTGCATAATTATACATTGGCAATTGTACTTCCTTCATAATTTTGTATCCACCGCTACTTGACATTTTATTAATTTCCTTCACTATTACATGCATACCTAATGACAAAAATTACACTACTAGCTGGGCAGTCCTGCTTTATTCCACAATCTATTTTTATTTCTTCCCCAATCCAGCCGTTTACATTTAGTTTCCCATAGCTCCTTTCATAAACAGATTTTTATTACTTGTAATATTGTTTACTTACAATATATGCATGCAAAATTCCCCATAATGATTTATATTGAATATTACCATAGGTTTTACTTATCTCCCAAATCATAACATTAGCTTCTACATTTTTATTTATGATATCAATTATTTCTCTTGTTATCCATAACTCTTGGCTTCCTTTTCCTTTTTTTTTGAAATGCATTTTGGTCATACAGTCTATCCATTTTTTTTTAACTTTTTGTTATTTCCATAAAAATTATAATCCATATTATTCAACATTATAGTTCTCCAATTTTTTTATCCTCTATATTTCCTTTTTAAAATATAAATTGTATAACTCCCATACATATCTCTTTCTAATTCCAGTTTCTAACCATTCATTCATAATTTCTATAAAAAAATATTTTTGCCACGCCTTCATTTCTTTATACATACCATATTCAATTCCATCCAGTCATGTTGCAGAATTTGTGTTAATATCTTTTAGAATTTCATTAAATTCTTTCATAGTTATTTTTGTTCTGAATACTCATTATCTTTATTTAAATTTTCACCTTTATAAATTTGGTCTATGTTTTCATCTCTTTTAACAAGTAATTCCAATACATATATTTAATTATTTCCTATATTCCTTCTTGTTGTCTTATCTGCTTACCTTCCTTATTTTTAATTCTCTTATTTTTCTTCTATTTTACCCAAATATGGTGCTACCTCCTCTTTCTTTCCTTGCAAACAATATTTTTGTTTATATATCAAGTTGTTAGTTTTGATTACTTTTATATATTTATCTTTCTTTTTCATTAAAGGAATTGTTCTTCTCAGAGTCTCTGAATGTTTCTTGACTTAATATCTTCTATCTTTTTCTTTTCTTCCTTACAAATTCTAAAAACACTTTTTTATATTTCTCTTTACAATTAAGCCACCAAACAATCTAACTGTCATAAAAGTCTCTCATATTCATATTTTTCCATAAGTTCTTTTTTTCTCTTCTAAATCTAATTCTTTGTCATTAATTCTCTTTATTTCTTTTCCTATTCTTATATATTCTTAATTTTCCTGTACTTTAACCCACATAGTCATATGGTCAGAAAATCCAGCATACTTAATTCCTTTTCTGGATATTAAAAATAATCAATTTCTGTCATAACTTCATTCCTTTTGTAGGTCCAGTGGTTATTATCCCATACACTTAACCTTCCATTTCTCATAATTTATTTAACCATTTTAACATCACAATTGCTCTGATTTTTACTTAAATTACAATTAAAACCACCCACCACTATAACGTCCATATTTACACAATCATATTCAAGAATATTTTTGAACGTCATCTCTATCTTTTTGCTACATATGCATACCAAGCTATAATTCTATACACATATTTTTCTATCTCAAGTCTATTATCATAATACGTCCTAGTTCCACTATGGTTACATCTAATATTTTAATGCTTTCTTGACATAATATACATATACCCGACCATGCTTCTTTCCCCGTGTTTCAAACTACTACACCATTCGAAAGTTTTTCAGTTTGTCTTCTTTCTTCCTCTGTTAATAATCTCACATCTTCTAAAACAATAATATGTGCACCTACTGCAGCACACCATTGTAATATACCTATTCTCCTCTTAAGATTTTTCATACTGTTCACATTTAAAGCTAATATTTTCAGCTTTTAAGAACAGTTAGCATAATAAACTGTTTATCCCTTTCCATTCTTATTTTTTCTAAGCACTATATTTTTGAATTTTCATTTCCCTATTTATTTATTTGACATTTGCTTACTGGGAAAAGTCCAACTGGGTATGAGCACATTTTTAGTGGAGGCCCTGGAAAATAAAGCTCCACAGTACACATTAAACAGAATTAAAAAAAATGAACAATGGTTACAAATATTAAGACAATAACAAAGTAGTACAATATGTCAATACAATAAAAGAAAAATAAGCAAACTATAAGGAAAGCAATACAGTTGACCATACATTATATTCAAGACAGAAGAGAGTTCCTATGCATGTTACATAATGATGCATAAAAAATATATAACAGAATAAGTAATATGTCGCAAAAGCCATATACTTTTTCTGGCAGGAGAACTAGATAGTAAATTTCAGTCATAAATTCTGGGATTAGATAAATGTTAGTTTAAGAATATATATAAAGGACATTAGAATGTTAAGGAATTAAAAAGGGGTGAGGCTAGAAAGTAGGTAAATCAGGAAGGGAAGTAGGATATATCAATAGAAAGTCTATTAAGAGTGGGGAAGAAGGGAATAGAAAAGAGTACTAAGATAGCAAGGAGCATGAGCAGATCTAATTATTAGTTAGATGTTCTTTCAGCCTAGACTTGAAGGAATAGTTGTGGGGTATACGTCTGATTGCTTCTGGAATGCAAAAATGCTATTCCATGATTTGGAAACACAATGAGAGTAAGGACTAACCCCATTAGATCTTTATTTCTTACTGTGCAGCAGTCAGCTTCTTCTTCATTTGTCTCCTCTGTTTCTTTTTCCTTGTTACTTTCTTTAACTTCATGTATAACCTATTTATAAGTCACAGCTTTTTGTACATTTCTTGTATAACACATTCTTCTATCTCTTTCTCCTGTATAACTTCATTTTCTTGCACATTCATTTCACATTCTAGCCACAAATGACCAGTATTGCCACATTTTTGCAATTTAAATCACTTTTTTTGCATTATGCCCTGTTTTACCACAAAAATAACATACGATTAAATGATAATTTTTTCCACAAAAATAAGTCTTTGGTTGACCCCTGTATTTCACAAAACCCATATTACCATGAACATTAATAACACCAGGTACATGCATAACATTATCATTTTCAGTATTACTCCACATTCCCATCCTCCAGTCCATAGTCCTCTTTCATCATATATTTTTGTAGTGTCTATTACTTCTTTACATAGAGTTAACAAATGTTCTTTAAGTTATTTTTTCAACTTCAGTTCTAAACTGAATCATTATTCTTTTTTTTTTGTCTGTTAAAAGCTTGCATCACATATTCTGACCATGGATAAATATTTTTCTTTTGTTCATATACACCCAACATATTTTCCATGGCCTGCCCAGTTTCAAATATCAAGTCACAAAAAGTTTCATTATTAATTAAAATATATGCTCTTACCTCTTTTGCTTTGAAACCCAGAGGTGCTATGACAGAATCCAAAACCGCATACCTGTCCAAACTTTCTTCTTTTTTACTGCTCACACGTACTGTATACTTTTTTTTTGTTTCTTTTATTTTTTCTTTGGTCCATCTCCAGCCATGTGTTCATAGTTTTTTGTCTCTGGAACTTTTTCTGGCACATTTTCTTCTTCTCCTTTTTCCCCTCTATTTTTCTATGATGTCACTCCAAGAAATTGCTGCTGCACTTTCTGTCTCATTTTGCTTTATCATTTCTTCCAAATAATCATCCTGCAACCCCTCCCCCCAATTGGAGGGTTGCAATTATGCATTTTTCAGAGGTAACTGGCTCTCCTTCAAACAATCTCCTCTGAAATTTTCAGCTGAATCAATCTCTGTTTCAGCTACAATCTCCTTTTCCTTCACAATCTCCTTTTTCTCCAATGTCACTGTTTTTTCTACACCCAAATCATAAAACAAATTCTGGTATCAATTGTACCATTTTGACTACATTTTCAACAACTTTCATTCCAAATTCAGCACAAGCTGACTCAGTCAAGTTTTCTTCCTATTTCTCCAGGCCACCTCCACGCCTGGAACAGGAAGTCCCTTGTGTCACACACAAATGCTTTCCCCTACTAATAATAGTAGGAAAGTTCCCCAATCCTCTTGTCAAATTTCCTGTAGTAATATAAATATCACCACTGGCCTCCCCAGAAAAGAGGCTACTAGACTAATGGGACAATCCTGGTCAGCAAAGAATAAATAAATAAAATCACATTGCTATGCATGAGATGTGAGTAGCATAAGGCATGTTAATGTGTCATCACTTCTTATGATGTTTCCTCTGGTAGGACAGGTGTTTACACATGATTCTTTAAGGAAGAACAGTCTCAGGTCATACTGTGCAGGTACATGTCACAGAATGCTATCTTAATTTATTTTATTTATGCATTGCTTTATTAAATGAATCTGGTAGTCCCTTTTTTAGTGAAGGTCCAAGAAGAAAAGCTCCAGTTACAAAATACAGAGTTTTATACAACAGAGGAAAATGTAAAACTTCAAGTTACAATATAGACACAACTGAAATGCAGCTATACTAGAGAGAAACTACAACACATAAAACATAAAATCAGTACATATTAATACATGACAAACTGGCATACACTGTGAAATTTAAAATGTCAGTTTACAATTTTACATTTCTGGGTAGGAGAAATATGAGAGAGGAGGTGTGGGAGATAAGAGTAGAAAGCAGACAGAAGGTGAGGTGTGGGAAATATGAGTAGAATGCAGACAGGAGGTGAGAAGATAAGAACAGGAAACAGAAGTAAGTGAGCAAATGTCTGTAGTATGTATATATGTTAGCAGATATAGAAAAAAAGAAAGTTAGAGTGAAGCAGAAGTAGATGTAGAAGGCAGTGACTGTGAGTTGGAATTTTGCTGGATGAAAAACTTGTCAGGGAGTATGTAGAAACAGTGGAAAAGGCAGTAAGGTCAAAAGGATAGAAGACAGTAGGAAATTTACATTGAGAATCGGCTTTGCTGATGTATACAAGAGTAATGTATGTTTGAAGAATTCAACTGCTAGCAATTATGTCAATGCTTTATGTAATTTCCTGTCTTAGGCAGTACAGACAATGCCACCACAGGTTCCAGCTAATTACTTGATGTCCAACTACACACTTGCTGCTTCAGGTATCAAACATGGAAACTCTTGTTATGCAAGTCAGGATAGTAATCCAATCTGTGAGAGCTACACAAAGAAACTAGTAGGCTCATGAGCTATGTAAGCTTTGGTAGAGTGGCGTTTTAGGATACTGTGTTTGCCGACTTTGGACATGTATACTACCAAGCACAGACGCTTCCAAGAAAAAAAAAAAGAAAATAGAGCAATTCCAGCAAGGCACAACTCCACTAGTATTTTCCACATGAACAAGCTTTATTGAAACACACTTTCTTCAGAATAAAACCATTTCAAAATAAAACCATAAATGCTGATATCACCACAGGTGCGTTTTCATCCTCTAATGACTTCCTCAGATGAAACAGAAATGCATACCTTTTACAATTCTTCCCCTAAAATACCCTCCACTTAAATAATACTACTATCCAATTGGTGTATATTCTTAATGTGGTCACATGTACTTAACAGATGTTTAGCCCTATAAAACTTTTTTTAAAAATTCCTTTAAACCAGTCCTTTAAAACAGTTCTAAACACATACATACATATATAAATATCAAAATATCCACAATACCTTCTCTAAACTCTGATATATATAAATATAAATAAATATAAATACAAATACAGTTTAGTTTTATACATGTTAAAAACCTTATAAAACAAACTTTTCTTCCATACAATAGCACCATTTTGTGTCCAAAGAAAGAATTTAAATCCTATACAGGTGCTTTTTAGATAAATGGTTCAAACAGTAATATAGTAAAAGACATACATTTTCTTTTTTTTCTCTTTTTGAACCAGAATAAACTGTCAAGAAGGTAAATTTAAATTATTTGTATTGGAAGTAATTCCAAAGGACATAAGAGGAGGTCCATGGGAGACTTCCATTGAATACAAAGAACTACTGTGGCAACTATCTCTGGAAGCTACTAGATTTCCAGGTCTGAATGATGCAGTCTCTCTTGCCTCAGTTTTAAAGTTAAGGGCTGCAAAGCTCTAGTGACTCTGGAAAAATGTATCCCTTTATGTACATTAACTTTATAAATATAATTTTTTTTTTTTTAAAATGTAATACTTCTTACCTTAGGACAAAGCTAAGGACTGCAACATCAAAAGTGTATGTGCAATAATTTATTCTGGTTCAAAAAGAGAAAAAAGAAAATGTATGTCTTTTACTATATTACTGTTTGAACCAGAAGCGGTACTGCCCTAGAAACAGCCTACAATGAGAGTAGAAGAGGAGCCCAGCTTAGAAGAAGTAAGAGCAGCACTAAGGAAAATGAAGTCAGGGAAAGCAGCAGGCTCAGATGAGGTCACAGCAGATATGATAAAGATGCTGGGTGAGCTAGGGGAGAAATGGCTCCTGAGGGTACTAATTGCAGTGTGGAGAGAAAGGCGTATTCCAGATGACTGGAGAATAAGCATACTTGTGCCAGTGTACAAGAACAAAGGGGACATCCACAACTGTGGACAGTACAGAGGCATCATACTCCTACCACATTGCATGAAAGTTCTGGAGAGGGTGATTGATAAATGGATACGCAGAATAGTAGAATGTAAGATGGGAGATGAACAGTTCGGATTCAGAAAAGGATGCAGCACAACTGACCCGATATTTGCATTGAGACAGATACTTGAGAAGAAACTAGAGAAGAGGAGAGAGTCAAACTGGGCTTTCCTAGACTTGGAGAAAGCATATGACAAGGTCCCAAGAAAGCTGATCTGGGCAGTATTGCGGTGGTTTGTAGTCCCAGAAACATTGGTAGAATTAGTACAGGCTATGTACAAGGACCCAGTGACTCAAGTACGAACAGTGTTTGGCCTCACTGAGGGGTTCCCAGTGGGAGTGGGTGCACACCAGGGTTCAGCTCTGAGCCCACTGCTGTTTATACTGGTAGTGGACTACATCAGCAAACAGGTTGGAGGGGTCAGAGCAACAAAGCTGCTGTATGCAGACGATGTGGCAGTACAGGCAGACTCTGATCTAGAACTTCAGCAAAGGTTAGGAGAATGGAATGCAAATCTGAAGGCACATGGGATGAAACTAAGCACAGATACGACAGTGGTAATGGCAGCAGATTGGGGAAATCAGAAGAAGCTGAGAATGGAGATAGATGGGAAGATAGTGGAACAGATAAACAGCTTCAAGTAACTGGGAGGGGTGGTCGAGGAGAAGGGTAGTCTGAATGAAGAGGTCAAAGCTAGAATCAGAGGGGCTGCAGCCAACTGGCACAGAGTATCAGGTGTAGTATATGACAGAAGAATGCCAAAGAAGCTGAAAAGTAAGGTGTACAAGACAGTGGTGCGACCAGTGCTACTGTATGGTACAGAAACCTGGGCAGTAAAGGCAGAATAGTTGAAGAAGCTACAGGTGATGGAAATGACGTGCCTGAGAAAGGTGGTAGGATGCACACTGCGGGACAGGCGAAGAAATGAGGACATAAGAGCAGAAGCCAAAGTAGCTCCAATTGCAGAAAAGATCACAGAAAACAGATTACAATGGTATGGGCACATGTGTAGAAAAGCAGAAGACAATCTGGTGAGGGAGATTTGGGACAGACAGGAAGAAGGTAAGAGGAAGCGAGGGCGTCCAGCAAAAGAGGTGGATGGATTGTGTGAAATAAGATCTGCGACAGTCAGGCATGAGTGTTGAAGGCAGGAGAGTGGCACTGAATCGAGAGAGTTGGCGATAGTTAATACGATACCCTGACCACATGTAAATGGGAAAAAGGGGATGATGATGTTTGAACCATTTATCTAAAAAGCACCTGTACAGGATTTTAATTCTTTCTTTGGACACAAGATGGTGCTACTGTATGGAAGAAAAGTTTGTTTTATAAGGTTTGTAACATGTATAAAACTAAACTATATTTGTATGTATATTTATTTATATTCATATCGATTAGAGTTTAGAGAAGGTATTGTGGATATTTTGATATTTATATATATATATATATATATATATATATATATATATATATATATATATATATATATGTGTTTAGAACTGTTTTAAAGGATGGGTTTAAAGGATTTTTTAAAAAAATGTTTTATAGGGCTGAACATCTATTAAGTACATGTGACCACATTAAGAATATACACCAATTGGATAGTAGTATTAATTAAGTGGAGGGTATTTTAGGGGAAGAATTGTAAAAGGTATGCATTTCTGTTTCATCTGAGGAAGTAATTAGAGGACGAAAACACATCTGTGGTGATATCACCATTTATGGTTTTATTCTGAAATGGTTTTATTCTGAAGAAAGTGTGTTTCAATAAAGCTTGTTCGTGTGGAAAATACCAGTGGAGTCATGCCTTGGTGAAATTGCTCTATTTTCTTTTGGTTTTGGTTGCTTTTATTGAGCAATTTACTTTCCTGTTCGTTTTGGCTGTTGGTTCCAAGAAAAAAAGCCAGAATGGAATGGTAGAGAATATTGACATTCTGACTAACCAAGGATTCTAGTGTTAGCTATATCCCTTAAGATTTATTTAAGGAATGGCACACTGATTTTTCCTGTTTAGGAAAAAAATACATGAACAAATTCTCATACTGCTATATAGCCATACAGTTTTTTTTTTCAATCTGAAATAATGCATTAGGCATAGTAAGTACTTTCCCCATTTTATTTTTAACAATGATCTTAAAGAACAGACAGAAAGAAAAAAGGAACAGGTATTGATTTTTTGAGTGGCACATACAATGGACATTTACTCTAGGCTGTGCATTTTAGGAATGTAGTCCTAAGACATACAAGTGAATAAAAACAAAAGCAGGAGTTATAAAATACAACTGTCCATAAAATATTTTCATAAATTAAACAAAAGCATATCATGTTCAGTAAATCAAAATGAGAAAAGAAACACACATTGTCATCTTTACTTTCTAATGTAAAAAAAAATGAATCACATGTACGTGTATTCAGGGTTGACAGTCCATAATGTGTATTAACACACAAGACATGGCCCACAATGTAAGCCCAAGTGCAGTTCTACTTTGGTCAGTAGTGTTTTAAATGCAAAATTGAATATGCTCACTTTACATCCTAGTGTAGATTGCTTCATAATAAAATCTTAGAAAAGAAAATCATTCAGTGCAAACAGTAATCTAAATGTAATAAAACAAAAATCAGCATAACTATTTACATGGCCTAATTACCTTTTAGGGACTCATTCAGAGAAAGACTTGCAAAATTTCCATATATTAGTGAACTTGTGGCCACCAAGAGTAAGCCATTTATGTGCTATAAAAACTGTACTTTCCTTTTTTTTAGAACCACAAAGGGGTATTCTCACACCTTGGTTACATGATACTGTGCTACTTTCAGTACTTAAATGGCCTCCACTGGTGCTAGATTATGTTTTCGGATGTTTAACCCAAGTCTTATTTAAGGCTTCTAAGCAGAAAACATGAGTAATAAATCACAGTTTACAGACTTAAAATATATAACTGTGAAATGCAAGAGTGGCAGAGGAGGCCAAAACAGGTATGACAATTCATCATTAATACTGATGCAGAACTAATGATAATGGTCTGAAATGTGATTTGGAATCTATAGGCAAATAAACATGGAAGGGATATGATCTACTTAAGTTAAGAATTACTCTACAGTAACATCACATGTATTCCAAACCTGATGCAGTTGCCTTAACAATGTAAATAGCCAAAAACTCCCTTCTCCTGGTATTTGGGTGATACAAATATGGAATTTCAAGAACGGGGAACCACCAGTACGCTGCAATGCCACTCACTACTGCAGCATGCTGGCGGTTCTCTTGTTGAGATACCATATTTGAATGTGCATTGCAAATTTCCTTGATGGTTACAAAGATTTGTGTTGAGCTGGATTATTTTTATTTATTTTATTTTAAAAGTGAGAGTGAGATACAAAAAAGCAGGTAAGCTGGACTTGGTGGACCCATGTGTGCAAATGTTGATGGTATACAATCTATACATAAGCAGTCATAGAGTTTGAGCTTGCCAAGTTAAAAAGTAAACTGATTTGGCAGTGACGGGTAAATGGTGAAAGGAGTTGAGAGGTTAGTTATACATCTGAGGATTGTTATGTATCAATTATGGTGGCTTAGGAATGAGGTCTTCAAAGAATGTTGAGAATTACTGGGCAGCAATATGTAGTTGTGAGTTAGGATTAGGTATGAGTTAGGAACTGGGATACAGAAGGCTTTTAAAGCTCAGACAAAATGTTTGTGCTGGAGGTAGAAATCTGGAATTTAAAGTTAAGAGGGATGTGCATTTATTATGCATTTGCCTATACAGCAACATGGTAGAGTTTTTTTATTATTATTTTGTTGTTGTTGATACTTTTTAACATTTTCAACAGCTGAACAAGTCAAGGCAATGTTTTTCTAACTTCTTGTTTAAACTAGGAGGGAGAATGAGATTTTACTTTGAATGTTCTGGCAGTAACAAGGGTACAAGAAAGTTAACAAAAGCAAGAATGGAAATATTGAATTATACGGTAGTATCTACGAGAACAAAAGCATCTTCAGTGGAAACCCTTTAGTATAATTTTTTTAGCTGACTGTGTAGGCTGTGTTCAAAAAATATGAATTGCTTGTTTGTAAAGGTATCGGAGTTATGTATACTTTAAAACATTCCTACACTGAGAACGAAATAGAGTGGGCAATCGTGCCATCAGATAATGACCAGCAGGACAGACATTTTAATATTAGTAAGACATGAGGTCTGTACCTGGATGACAGTGTAGTTTACTCTTCAAAATTTATGTAGGAGTGTGGGTGGATAACAGTACTTATACAAAACCAAATAAGTGTAGATATGGATGAGATAAACTTACATGATTAAACCAATTAATTATAACACCACCTACTATGTGAGCTATTGGCTATGTAATAAATATTTGGCTTTGTGTTGTGGATGCTTTGGGGGGATCATATTTGCAAACTATTTTCAGTTGTTTTTTCAGCTGTTTTAGAATAGTGTAGTTTAAGTGATACAATCAGGAATTACTTTCCTGTAGCTACTGGCAAGCAGATAATAGTAGCATACAGAACAGCAATGTCTATACATCATCTTAATAATCTCAATATCGTTAATAATGAAGTCAGTGCAAAATATCAAACATTCGGGTGAGAATACTTCAGCATCATGGCTGTATGGTTTTAGCTGAGTTTCAGTTAACATAATATATGGGCACTAAAGCATTGCAAAAGAGTTATCTGGCTAGTAAAGACGTATCCACCTGTGTTTTTATTTAAAAAGTTTCGACAATTTATAAGGATTTGTTTTAGAACATGATTATTTGTCCATGTGAAGTCAGCTGAAGAACTGAGGTGGATATTGTTAAGGAAAGGTCCAGAATCTGGATTAATTTTACCACTTCGCATTACAGTTGGTGAAAAAAATGTATTTTACTTGGTAATATAGTTAGAAATAATGTGACACTTTGTGAAATGATGTTTTAACAGTTTGTGTGATATGTAGAAAAAAGTAATAAGGGGACTGTTTGATATGGAAATGTTTCTTTTTTACTGTTAATGTAACTCAATCAGGGAGTGCATGCATGTATGAGGAGATGCCATTCACAGGTAGAAGGTACACCATTTTATGCTGTGAGTGAACTGTTTGCTTTGTATTTTAAGTGGAGTGTTTAATGGGAGGCTTGCTAAATAAACCAGCAAGACAGACACTGCAGTAGTAAGTAGAAGGAGGGATTCAGATACTGATGATGTCATGGATTATTAGGTGGGAATGTGTTTATGGGCTGTTAAGGGCATGAAGATATTTGGGGAGGACTTTGCACATGTGACCCTATTTGGCAAGGGGGATGGGGAAGTGGGAAGGCTTCATTTAAGTAATCAGCATACTGCAGAATGCAATCGGGATTCTAGGACCAGCATACACCAACCCAGTAAGTTCCATTTCCAGAGCTAAAATAATGCAAATGTGAAAAGAAAATTTCATACATATTACTAACATGGAAGCCCAGTACGTACAGAAAAAAGTCACACCAACACAACTGCATTCAGACTTATCCGAGTGCTTCTCTGTGCTGTTTGTCTTCACTTTGGATTACATATAAACAGAGTGCAACTCTTTGGACCATAAATTTGGTAAGAAGAAAATGACAAGCACAAATATCCTTTATGACGGCCATGCCTAATAGGCATGCCACATAATATGCTATGATGGGATTAGGATCAGAACTCCTCTGCATTTATTTTATTAATTTATTTAGTTTACTGGGACAGTACACTGATCACAACAGACTATTTGCAGGCACAGCCAGGTGAAGAAATTCCTCAAAAAATAAAACAACAAATTCAGAAAGTAATCACAGAAGGTAAATAATCCCATAGTCAATTGATACAATATGTAAATATTATCAACAACAGCAGAAAAATATGAATTAATTTTAGTAGTAAATATTAGAAGGAAGTAGGAGGTGATGAAGGGGTTAGGTTATGCGTCCAATAGAAAAGCACTTGCCATCAAATATTTCATGGAGATGTCTTTGGAGCTGTGCTGTGAACATGGGGAAAGAGGAAACTTCTTTTATGTGAGGGGGAGGACTTGCCAGAGTTTGGGTGCAAGAGTGGAGAGGGATTGCTCAGTACAGTGCTATTTGGACTGGGGTGTCTGGAGTAAGGGAGTTAACTGGGTTAGGTTGCACAGGTTCTAAGGAGTGATTTTATTATGGAGTTTGGCTGCAAGAATTGGAAGAATTGTGAAGGCACTGGTTGAAGTAGTTTGAAAACAAGACATCCTAGGAGTAGCTTAACTGCGTAAGAGACTGGTAGTTATTTGGCTTTGGAGAGGTGATGCAATGGTGTTCCTGAGGGACGGAAATGGAAATGAATCAGCAGATTTTTTTTTCAATGGACAATAGAGTGGAAGAGTTTTATTTTAAGGCTGTGGCTACGATAAGGAGGCCATATTCCTATTGCAATACTAGCTGGTCTGGAAAGAAAGGAAAATATTTTCCAGGACCAGAATATAAACACAACTGATCTTTTTCCTGTTGTTTTCACACATTAGATATTTGCAAGTAAATTAGAAAAGTCTGAACTTTAAGAACTGGAAAGTTGTTTTATTTACAGTGCTACTAACTCGTACAATGAGTGCAGTTCTCTGAATAAAATACCCTAATAGTGAAAGCTTACCTTACTTAGGTCCTATTCAGCATAGACTTTACTTTCAGCAAACACAGCCACAGTAGCTCACCTCATGGTTGCGGCATATTATATCATCTACACTAAAGCAATCAATCTGTTACAGTATGCTGTCAAGAGTTTTACTAAAGTCCATTCACAGAGCATATTCTGAAACTAGCAATTTTAGTTTCCTGGATAAATACTCGCTTTATTTGCCACCTGTGTTGTTCTGCTGTGTCATTGAGGTTTCTATGCATTAGATTCTGGAATCTAACTCACATAAGATAGCTACAAGAGGTAACATAGAAATAAAGAAGTTTGCTTTTAAAAGATATCACATATACACATAAAAATACCTATACTGTTCCAACATAGGTTTGCACACAGGAAGAGAAGGACAGCAACAGGTTCAAATGGTTGGAGACATCAGCTTGCTACAGAGGCAAAAATGCTGATGCTCAAAATGACCTAACTGCATCTTAGCACAAAGGAAAAGTATTGCATTACGATACTGTCCATCAAAGGCATCACACCTCAGCCTGCTGCCCATTCTCTGGATAACTTTGAAACAGCTATGCCACAAATCATTAACATAGATTAAGAACATTACTTGTGATTTTGGATTGCTCCTGTTCATCACTGCTGAGTGTCACTTAGTAACTCTCCCAAGGAAAGACAGAAAGCCAAACAAAAGTGTTCTGAAATTTAAAACATAGGCAGTACCAGAGAGTGACAAAAATAGGCCAAACAAAAGTGGTCTGAAATTGAAAACATAGGCAGTACCAGAGAGTGACAAAAATAAGAACATACTAGAAGACATTCTGTATGTGAAAGGAATATACTGCAGGCTCCTTAAGACACCTGTATGACAAACTGCAGGGTAAACATTTAAAAAGGCATATAGGGGGCCTCCTATTCTGAAGAGCCTGAAATCCAGAATATAGCAGAGTCAATCTCTTTGCCTGTAAACTAAAAAATTTAAGAAAAGTCCTCTAGCATTCCATTTCTAGGGAACTTGATCCACTTCCTCTTTGACGCAGCCATATGATTTATTAAACATAGTACTAAAAAGAGGAAGCACTCACCTTGTCAGGTAGCAGGAAGGCTTCCAAAAACATGAGACAGCAACTGTAAGTGGATTTGCTATTTTAAACTATTCCACCCTGTAGTATACTCAAATAATTCACCTCTCCCTACCCAAACCCTTCAGCAACTGGTGGATACAGGCTAATGAAGGAGCCTTAACTGCTGCTGGTATATGTGAACTCTAAGGCTGACACTGAAAGCCTTCAATGCCAGTACTGGAAGAAGGACAACTTGTAGTAGATGGACTTTCTCTAGTAGCATTTGTGTACTCAAAGATTAAAAGGTAACACTATTTGCTGAGAAAGAGGGAACACAGTTCATTAATTGTACTTAGTTTTTTCCTTATTGAAGGACCATGTAGATGTCTCCAAAACTCCTGCCAAACAATATCTGACTACAAAGAAGTTTGTCAATAAAACCATGCCAAGCTCCACCTTGAAGGAGACAAAACTTATCCTGGAATGAAGGAGGAATTCTCATCCTAGAACCATCAGCTGCAAAATTACAGTGATCAAAAAGATCATTACACTTTATGAAGACTAAACTTTAGGCCAATAAAAGGATTTTCTCAGGTAACTTGGTGTATAGCAAATCAACACAATTACATAGTTTTTTGATAATCTGACCAATAATCATCAGAATAAATCAGGTAACTTTTAAATGGGAAAGAAGAACTAGCACTTTTCCTAATGCGATGACAGTCTTTAAACTTTTAGTTCCCAAATAAGGATCACAGGTACTGCAGATATTGCTATCTCTGTTAGGCAGCTATTAACTATTTTAGGCATGAAGTTAGGGTTAGTACGCAAACATACCATGTCCTTGTGGAAGGCAGTGAAGGGGAGGGGTCTGCCATAAGGGCATGGAGTTCTGAGACCCTTCTGGCTGAGGTGATGGCCACCAAGAGTATAGCCTTTCAAATGCAGTGTTGGATGGTGCAGTCTTTGGCTGGTTCAAAGGGAGGTAGTGTCAACTTTTCTAGGACAAAGTTTAGATCCCAAGGAGGAGGAATGGGCTTCCTTGGGGCCCTGAGATCCAGTGCCCCTCTCAGAAAGAGTTTGACTTCTAACTTGGATGCTAGAGGTGGTACCAAGGGCAGGCATGCTGAGATGGCAGATAGGTGGATTTTAATGGAGGAATAGGATAGTCCAGCCTTCATAAAATTACACAGGTAAGCAATACCACTAGGGGCTCTGCCATCAGTGGTTGTAAGTTATTTCTCTGACACCATAAGGAAAATCTCTTACACTTTGACAGGTAAGATTTTCTGGTCGTTGTTTTTCTGGCTTCCTGCAGAACCTGGATCACATTCTCTGTGATAGGTGTCTGAAGGGAATCAATGCCCTATCACCCACAATGTGAGATTCAGCGTGGACAGTTGGGGGTGTAAGAGTGCTCCCTTGTCCTGTGTGAGCCGGTCCATTCATTGGGATAATTCGTGGTGATTTCCCTTGGCTAGGTGAAATAGAAGGGGGAACCAATGCTGCCTTGACCAATAGGGAGTCACCAGCAAGATTTGAGGCTGTTCCTTCTGAATTTTCAGCAGGACTCTTTGTAAGAGAGGGACGGTGGAATGCATAGGCATACATCCCCTTCCAGGAGATTGAGAAAGTGTCCACCTTCCAAGCCTCTGGGTGAGGTGCCCTGGAGTAGAAGGTTGTGAGCTGCCTGTTCATGGGAGAGGCAAAGAGGTCCACATCCGGAATACTCCATGATGGACTTGGTCCAGAAACATGTCCCTGTTCAGCATCCATTCGTGAGACAGGGTCAAGGTCCTGCTTAATAAGTCTGCCATTACATAGTCTGCAGAAGGGATATATATTGCTTGGAGTAAGATCTGTTTCTCCAGGATGATTTCCCAAGCCTGCAGTGCTAGTCTGCACAGAAGGTAGGACCTTGTCCTCCCATTTGTTGATGCACCACAGCACCGTGGTATTGTTTGTGTACCACCTCAGGATGCCTGGTAGAAGCTGACCCTTGAAAATTTCCAAGGCCAATATCAAGGCTCTTATTTCCTTAATATTAATGTGCTCTTTCTGTTGAGTGGGGCCCATGTGTTCCTCACTCTCCATTTTCTTAAGGTTGCACCTCAGCCTGTGTCCGACACATCTGTAAAGAGATCCTGGTTGGGGGGTATTGGCAGTAGGGGCAGGCCAGGATTTGACTGAATCTGGGAGATCCACCACTTCAATTCCCTGGTCAGGTATGGCAGCATTGGGAATCATGAACTCTAGAGGATGTAAGTGCTGTTTCCAAATTGTTCTCAGATACCACTTGAGCTTCCTCATGTGTAGCTTTGCCATGGGGACCATGAGGATAGTCGAGGCCATGAATCCTAGGATTCTGAGGAATTCTCTGGCTGAGATGGCTTTGAGAGGAAGGATTTCCTCAAAGAAAGATGTGAGCATCACAACCTCTTCTGGTGGTAGGCAAGCCATCATTTCCCTTGTCAGAATCCGACATCCTAGAAACACCTGATCTGGAGAGGGTATCAGGGAAGATTTTTTTGAGATTTATGGTAAATCCCAGACCAGTTAGGAGGGAGATGGTGAAGTGCAGGTCTTGTAAGGCCATGGAGCTTGATTGAGCCTGGATAAGGCTGTCGTCTAGGTAGGGGAAAAGTTGTATTCCCTTTGTTCTGGCAAATGCCATGACTGAGGCCAGACATTTTGTAAATACTCTTAGGGCTGTAGAGATACCAAAGAGTAAAGCACAGAACTGAAAGTGTGCAGAATCCACTGAGAAGCGGAGGTACCTTCTGAAAAGTGGGTGGATTGGAATGTGTAAATAGGTGTCCATTATACCCAAGGACACTAGGAAAGCCTGAGGAAGGATCAGGGGTAGAAGAGTAGGAACAGAAAGCATCCTGAAGGAGGGAACTCGGAGGAAGGTGTTGAGGTGGGATAGGCCTCCAAGGACCTTCCTTTCTAGGGACCAAGAAGATTCTTGAATAAAATCCCTTTCCTCTTGCAATAGATGGGACCTCCTGCATGGTTCCTTGAGCAAGAAGTTCTTGCAGGACTGAGGGAAGAGAGGGATTTGGTCTCGGGGTGGGTGAGGGGGTGTGCCTTTGGGAGTGGGTCTGGCCTCCAGGTCATGAAGTATCCCTGCTTTATGATAGATGTGACCCAGGAGTCTTGGGTAACCTGCTTCCAAGCGGGAAGGGAGAGGGAAAGGCACATGGAAAGAGGGGTGTCTGGGTGAGGAGCCTGGTAGTCAAAGACTACCAAGTTTTCCCTGAAATGACTGCTTAGAGGAGGGAGTAGAGGAGACAGACCTAGCTGGATGCTGTTTCTTGTGTTCCTTTCTAGGCTTAGAAGTCAGAAAGGTAGTTTTTGCAGGATAATTTCGTTGGAAATGTGGAAATGGGGAGACAAAGGTATGTCTCAATTCCTGCAGTTCCTTCCCTTTGGTTTGGAGAGCCTTAAACAGCTCAGCAGCTGCTGAACCAAATGGGTGATTGTTTTCTAGAGATGCATCCAGGAGCTTGGATTTGATGCTATCAGGCAGGGGTTGCAATCTTAGCTAAGAGTACCTCCTGATGACAGATCCAGAGGCAGCAGCCCTTGCTGAGGCTTCTACAGCTTCATAGCTGCACTTGATGGAGTGTTTAGTTACTTGAGTGCAAAAGTTCAAGAAAGAGGAAATCTTGGCCTTAGCAGGGGGAGTCACGGAGCTCTCCCAATTGTTTGTCCACATTTGTCATGACAGTCAAGCAATATTTAGCCATGTGCATCTGGTAGTTGATGGCTCTTACTGCTAGGGTGGCAGAAGTATAACCCTTGTTCCCCAGACGTTCCATCATTCTGCTCTCTTTATCAGAGGGCAGCAGAGATATGGAGGGAAGCAACTTGGAGGTTTTGTCCATGGTCACCGAAATAGCTGCAGGATTTGAAGATGGGGCTTTGTACAGGAAGGTTGCTTCCTCAGGCACCTTATAGAATCTGTCTGGATGTTTGGGTGCTGGGGGCTGTGAATCAGAGTTTTTAGATGCAGCTATGAATGCATCCAGAAAGACAGGGTGTACAGGGGGCAGAGCAGAAGGGCTAGGAAATTCCAAATTGAGTAATTCATTGCATCTCTTTTGGATCTCAGTGACTTGACTGCTGCCGCACTTGAAGTTTTGCATTTTTGTGATGGTCTCACTAAAGGTAAGATCCTCACCTGGGGAGTCTGTGTCACTGGACTCCTCCTCTGGGGAGGCTTATCTCAGAGGAGAAGCAATTTGGGAAGAGTAGGTAAGGGATTCATCATTAGATGAATCCTCTTCTGCTGAGGGGATGTCAGGGGCAGGTCCCTTGAGGGTACAGACCTCAGGGGCCTGGGAAGGAGTCAGGCCCTGGCATAAGGCCAGGAAGGCGTTAAGAAGACCTTGGGTGAAGGCCTGCCAATCAGGAGGCTGTTCGACGGCCAGAGAAGACAGAGGCTGAGAAATATGTTCTGTTTTCTCTTCTTATGGGTTTCTGGTAGAGAAGATTTGAATACACGGTGGAGGGTAGGAGGGCCTGACCCCAGCCACACACATCAGAATCTTTGTCCTCTCGTACGATGATTTGAGAGACCCCACACAGTCCCTTGGAAATAACGAGCCTAGGTTCCCTCTCGGTGACTGAACTGGATACTTGAGATTCCCTCCGGGATGTGACCTCGGGCAAAGAACTGATTTCCTCCAGGCTTTCCACTGAAGGAGCTCCAAGGACTCCAGCTCAGACTCTGGGCCTTCACTAGCCTCGAGAGGTACAGCTGGAGTGGAGGGGCAGCAGTCAGTTTAAGCCTACTCTTTTTCGCCTTCTTGACTGTGGGCTTGTCTGAGTGTTCTGATGTTGGATCCATCCTAGAAGCTAAATATTTACGTGTCTGGTTCTTCAGATATAATTTTAATGCTGCTAGACGGCTTCTAAGTGTTTTTGGGAACAAAGGCCTGACAAATAATACAGGTGGTATGGTCGTGATTTTGGCCTAGGTAGAATAGGCAAAGCTCATGCAAATCCTTATATGGAATTTGCTTTCCACACCTACACTTGCCCTTCCTACCTGAGATATAACCCAAAGCAGTAGCAAGCAAAATAATGGAAAACCTCTGTGGGGTACTTATCTGAAGTTGGGTGCTGGAAAACATTTTTTCCAAACTAGCGACAACTGCAGCTGGCAGTCACACAGGCGGCAGAAAAGTTCTGAAGAAGGTGCGTGCTGACATCCGCATATATATATATCCGGTATAAACCAGATGTCCATTTATGACCAAAGTCCAAGAGAGAGGTGCAGGGCGTGACGCACACCTTAGCAGTAGCATTTAACTTTTGTATAATGGCCAGACATACAAGAGTTCACCAGCGGCAAACTCCCTGATGTCATGAATACAGCAGCATATGAATAGAAGGACATCTAGAGTTACATCAGACACTTGCATATCTGACCTAACTTCTTTAAGGCTGTGTTCAGTCAGAAGACTGTGGATAATGAATGACTACTGAGATGGACTGTCCTAGGCAGAAGGCCAGTCCCCAGTTAAGTTACCAGGAAATCAATCCTCACAGGAGTGCTCTGCCAATACTTGTGGGCATTCTGGGTGCAACATCTAAGATATAGCATTTCACAACATGTGAATGGTAACCATACAGTTATCTCTACAGACAGAACTGTAAACATGTCATTAATATAGTCATAATACTGGGGAATGTGAGCTACCAGTTTACTGGCCAAGATGACTGCAATCATTCTAAAAACTAGGAAGACATCCCTGGCTTTAAAATCAACTCACTGCCTGCCCTTGGCAATGGCAAAAATAAGTGCTTGGCTTTATGAAGCCTATCTTTGTTATTCAAGCAGTACCTTACAGCCCTGTGAATGTCCATCTTGCTCAGTGGGGTCTCCTTCAAGTTAAGTCTCTCAAGAAAATAAGCAGTTGGCTGGCAATCAACTTAGAAAGGATCTGTTGGGGGTGGGGGTGGGGGGTTAAATCTACCAAGATGTGACTCTTATGGCACATAGTACAAAGTTCTTTCTTCCAGGTAGAAAATGGTTCTAAGATTCTCCTAGAAGTAATATGCATTAAAATAAGCTCCCAAGAAAGTACACAGATTTCACAGGAAGACATATGTTCAACAGAAATGCAAGCAATCTGTTGAAAGCAAAACTTAAATACTAAGGCTGTAGTCAAACCCAAATAGGTCAAGTTGAGAGGAATATTCTGCAGGAAGAACCAGACAAAATGAAGTTGTATCACTGAGTTATATTATACCAGCTTGTGTAATGTTAAAATAGATGCAACACGAACATTTACTACGCAACAACGTAGCCCTGATTTTCTGCAGATATTACACAGTCCAGTATGACTATGGTCCTACAAAAAAGGGATCTAGACTCTTTTCTGTAAACCAAAATGCAAAAAAAAAAAAAAAACTGTTCCTTTCAGCTTCATAATTTGTTCTTAGATCTGGTTTTCTAGACATCAGAGGAAGTCTGTAAACCTCTTGTAACAGACCATGTCCAGCCTGGTTTTCAGGAGACTAGTCTAAACTGTGAAATCCCTGTCTTCTGTAAGGAGGTCCCAATAAGCATATGTAAGTTTTGAAATGCATGTTGCCAGTCAGTGGAATATTGAAAGACATATAAGTCAAAGTCCGAAAAGAGTGACAGTCTTTATGCTGAACCTTAAGAATTACTCACTGAGTAAAGGGTGTTGCAAGAAATGCAAAGATGAACCTTGCTTTCCATGATAGGGTTAATGCATCTAACCTAGCTTGGAAAGGAAACCCTTGTAGATTTATATTTCTGGGGCTGGTAAAGAGCTCTACTTTATGATTATCTCATTACTGCAAAATATCTACAGTAGCATCTCACCTGATCTCTCATTTACAGTTCAAAATACTTGTTCTGCTTATTGTTTACTAATAGATTTCCTATCCAAAGATGTGTTACATTTGTACGAAAAGCTTGGATTTCCATAGCCAAAGTTGTTTTGTTGTAGACTGCAAACTTCTTGAATAAAACCATTTTACTTGCTGATATAAAATACACTGGTAGATGTCCATTTTTCAAAAAATAGTATGTTTGATTCTCGGCTGGAGCGCCTTCTGTGTGGAGTCTGCATGTCCTCCCCGTGTTAGAGTGACGTTCGAAAGACATGCGTGAATGGGCATGTCTTCGTTGAAGGTTGGGCGTCGGGCTGGCACCTTGGCACCGTAAAAATCTACTGCCGATCATTAGCGGACCGGAGTTCCGCTGTGGCGACCCCTACCCGGGAAAGGCCGAAAGAAGAACAAGTCTTGGAATGAAATTATCCTGAAAGGCTTCCAAGACTGATGTGGTTTGTAGCTATCCTGGGGCAAAGTTCCCTCAGTTGCTCAGAAATGGAAACACATTCCCCATTTATCCTAACAATTAAAAGTCCAAATCCATGTGAATGGGCTCCAGGTCCAACAATTAACACATTCCAAATTCTAATGTGGAGGTATTCATGGAAAACAACAGAAAAGGCATCTGCCCAGACAGTGGTATTCCTCAGAACAGAATGCCTCGCTGCCCTCCACCAACTAGCATCCTGTAGGACTCTGGAACAATGCCATAAAACTGTTCCAGACCGTCTTGGTGGTGATTTCACTACAAGGAAGGTGACCAATAAAATGACCTTGTGCCAAATGTGCTGCTGGAATGGCTGCTGCCATAAGACTTAGAGCACTTAAGGAGCTTGTAGCCTTGACTTGTGAGGTCTTTTTAAGGTGGACATCTCCTGAGAAAAAGGTGGACATCTCCTGGGAAAGGAACACCTTTTCCCCTGAGCCACAGAAGATTTACTCCAAGAACTTTGCTTTCTGTGAGGAACTCAACTGCAACACCTGTACATTTGTGGCAACTCCAAGAGAAAGATGTCCATCTTGTTATGATGTGCTGCTGGCTGATTGGCTTATAGAAGCTGTGAGCAGCCGATCATCCAAGTATGGAAACGACCTAGCTTTTTCTTCTCTATGACATCAACAGGTTCAACTATCAGACTTAATCATTCTAATACAGAGGAAAAAATAAACCATAAGAGTAAGGTCCTAAACTGGACCTAGGAATGCCCCTTGTAGTACTAAATTAGTCAGACCTAGTCACACATGTTAAAGAGTGGCAAAAGGACGTGCACAGAGAACTTCCCAATATTCTTGTAAGAAAAACAACTGATTTTTTTTTTAATTTAGTTCTAAAGTTCAAATGTCCTTTACAGACTATGAAGAAACTTTTTGAAAAATTAATATCTGCAGCTCTCTTTAACAGGAGTAACTAAGCCTCTTGGTGAACTCCTAGGAGGTAGAACTGTAGGTGCTGAGACTCATGAAAAGGGCTGGGGAGAGAGCAATGCCAAGGAGCTTCAGAGTGTGTCTCTGTTGTTTGATGAGCTGAATAACTCAGACGACTGAAGTGCTGTTTCTCCAGGCTGAGATATGGAAGGAAAGGACAGATGTTCTGGACCAATTCATATATGCAGGCAGAAACAGATCTAAAAACAGCCAAAGCTACAGTTAGCTGCCATGAAACATGGGCCTGGATGATTTTTGGTTTCCTGGGCATCTACGTTTCCAGGTCCCTCTTGGCCTTGGCCCTAAATGTGTGTGCATGTATGTGGGTGGGGCTATGGGGTTCAAAGCTTGATACCCATATGGAATGGCTTATGTGCGGTACTGATGTACTGGAAAAGTGCTTCTGATGTATATCCTGTCCTCATTCCAAACAGATGAAACACCACATCACCACATATCCACACTTGTAAAAGATGTGCAACTGTCAGGAACAAAGTAGCTAGGAGCAAATTATTTGTATACCACCATGAAGCAATTAGAATAAGTTAGTGTCTTTCTGCCTGCACACTTTTGATGAGCTGGGCTGCCAAAAGAAAGATCTGGTAGGCCACTTAACTGATCCAAATGCAGATAGCTCTCCTACAGAGCATCTGGCCTGTTCTGTTACCAGGCACTGATTATTGTCTTGAATGACCATGTATCCGTTTGGTCTGAGTGCTCCTCCGGGGCCTAAATGGCAAGAAACAGTGCTTAGATTTGCAAGAAATTGATGAAGCTTCGAGTGCCTCCATACATTCAGCCCATCCAGACAGATGCAATACCCCTTTCACAGAACTGTCTGAACCCAGAACATGCTTCGGAGATGAAGGCAGGATGGGACATTACCATCCCAGATTCAGTGAAGGCTTCAAGCACAACAAAAGCAGCAAGAGGGCCCTGAAATCAGGAGGGAGTGTGGTGGGAATGATGTATTTGAACCTATAAACAACTCACTGTCCATCATGGTATTCAGTGGTACTGTGAAAATGAGGACTGCAGTCAATACTAGAGGACAAATAAATATAGTACCCTAAACTTTCTGCCCCTGATAAATCCAAATATAAAGACTGTCAGGCAATGAACCCTTGTAACCCCCCCCCCAAAAAAAAGCAGCAAGTGGGGTTCAGAACTCCCAATTTACTGAGATATTCTTTGCTGATATATTCAATGGCAGGAGCAACTCTAAGGGTTTTATACGGTCCAGAGATAGTAAATTTATGGAGAACACCATCAGAAACTAACTGTCTAGGTATGACAATACCAGGACATTTGTGTAATGTAAAGTCATGGACACAATATACAGACAACTGGTAAACAGTTTAATGGCAAGCTCTCAAATATATAATGCGGGCTCCCCAGAACAAATAATATGTGAAAAAGAGCTATTAACTGAGGTCCCATTTGTCAGAGTTAGCAGTTGCTCAGGTGGATGTAAGCAAGCTGTTCTAATATCTACCAGTCTGGGTTATATAATTTAACCAGTGTAAGATATTTTTTCTTTCTATTCTTTTCAGATGCACTGACATACTCATGGCTTAAAATTTACCTGCTGAGATCTAAGCATTACATTTAGTAAGCTCTGGAATAATCAGACAAAAGGTTATTTAAAGGAGGGCACACATGCCCCCAAATAAAGATAACATTTATTTCTAATAAGATCCTTGTATGAAAATGCAGGTCAGTTCAGCTCTCATGTGGTGGGCAAGGTATTACATACAGTCTATCAGTGACCCACAGCAAATTGCTGGGATTAATGAAAGAAAAAAAAAGTGCTATAAAATGCACATCTGCCATGGGTTGGAACACCTAATTCGAGTTGCATATGTGCCCTGATGACACAGTTCCACTGATTAGAATGTGTAATAAGGCACATACTGCCTGATTCTGTACAAGTAGCTCATGCACACGGTTTCCTTTCCTCTTTCCCTTTGTAAAATAAAGTTAAAACTCATGCCTAGGGTCGTTACCACTTCCTACCTCCCATTGAATGTATGTAACATATAATTTAAAGCTCACAACAAGGGCTGTTCCTCTCCAGTTTTACACTTAGAATAAAGATTTTGAGTAAGTGTTTAGTGAAACTCCCATACCCTTGTCCCATTCCCCCCAAGATATGACCATGTTTGCATACAGGGAAGTCCTATTCATTTTACATTCCTTATTTTATGACTAGGAAACAGGACTTTCAGTATAACGGTGAAATGCTCTGTGTGCAACACCTTAACGTGGTGTAACACTGTGATTCATGGATGAGCTGCTTGTAGAACTCATATTTCATCAGCTCTTCATCTAATCAGCACAGCATACAAATGAGGTGTAAAGGCTGCTTAATCATGAGGAAATTTAACAGAGGCAGGAAAACCAGACAACATAGAGGGGAAATAGAAATAATATTATTAATAATAATAATAATAATAACCATCAGTTAACTGGACAGGCCCACTGGACACACAGGCGATCAATGAGCAATGTCTGGTTAATTGACATGCTTAGGCTCACACAGTAGGCAAAAGAGGGTTGAGGAAATCAAACCCTGTACTAGAGGAACTACAGCTCACAGCCTAAACCCTCTATACCAACTGGCCTAAGTGCCAAGAGCCATTGGGAGCCCTCCCATGACAAATATGACAAATACTGAAATATGGCTACTAAGTGGGCTACTACAGTTTGCTGTACACCATAATATCATAACATGGCCACAACAATAAACCTGTAGCTCTTTCCAGAATGAGCAGCATGGCATGGTGCTCTCCTATGATGCAATGATTAGCAAAATAAAGTGCAGGCCCATTATACCTTACTGCACTATGCAATAACTGCAGAATGGCATTTTTATGACACTGAGACTCCTGTCTCACTGATTAACGCATAACAAACAGACATATGGGATTGCTCCTTATCACACTAAGCAGTACGTGTTCATGGATCCCAGCTAATAACTCTAATTCAGTGTCTTTCACCCCAATCTAGAATAACATCTTCTAAACCTATGATCTATTTATTAGCAAGTCTAGAATTCAGACAATAATGGCATCTTACTAATGGGTTAGCCACCTCTGGAACCGGCATCATCAGGCACGTATCTAATCATCTCTTTCTAAGTAAAACCACTGAAAAAGAAGTCATTCTGCTAGCGCTCATGCTGGTTATCAAGTTTCCATGTTTGAATTATATATGCATGTGCTCAGTTTCTGATCACTCTGCATAACTTTATAGGATGATATTTCTGCACCAGAATTTTCACAACTATTCTGGCTGTTGACTATACCAGAACTGACCACAATAGCTAAAATTTCAGCTGGTGTAATAACTACTGAGATAAATGTTACTGATTTATTTTCTTCTGTTAATGGGGATAGAATACTGCTCTATATGGACAACTTTGAGGTTCAGCCCTAGACTACAGAGAACAGAAGTAAAAAGAAATTTCAGCATGATCTCTAGCAGCTAAGTATACCCACATAAACAGTGGGGAAACTCCCCTCTACAGGTACATCTTCCAGAGTCTTCCAAACTTGCCATACCAAATAAAAACGACCTATCAGGATGCTAACTTCATATTTCACATTTATATATATATATATATATATATATATATATATATATATATATATATAAACTCAATAATGACAGTTTCTCATTAAATGTTTTTCATACACATTCTATTACCCAAAGGAAGTTCAGCATCTGTTTTCAAGCTATTGCATGGTAGTAAAAAAATGTGCTTTTTGTTCCTGCTGGTTAGAATCATATTCCTTTTATGTTTTGGAATCTATCCTTTGCCATCTCAAACTTTATCCTAACAAAACACAATGAAAGATTTTATTATATAATCTGCTTTAAGTTAACACTGGTAAATTGAAGGAAAGTTCTCTAAGACTGCCTATCCTGCAACTATGTAATATTCATTTCTAAATTTAAAATGGTGGAATGGTTTCCTACAATTAACTCCCTATCTCCCAAGCCTCAGTCTCTAAAAGGTCTTCAGTGACACTTGTTAAAGATGAAGATTGAATAAGAGAGTTGACATATCTGATCTAACAAGAAGATGGAACACAGAATTTAACCGGATTAAATATAACATTGATTTATTAATAACATGGAATGTCTATGAAAAATATATTAGCTCCTGTTATGATTATATCATTCAAACTATAAATTTCCTCAAGGCCTATTTATATCCAAAGAGGATGGAATGGTCAAATACCAGTAAAGCAGTGCTGACATTAAAGTGGACTGTCTTGCTCATGGTATCAAACTTGATGGAACTGCCTAAGAATTATTGTAGGCCAAGTCTATGGCATTATACCAGCCACTTAACTTTGCCATCTGATCATCAGTGAACATGGTTGTTAGCACAAGTAAGTCATTTTATGTCTAATCTAATGCGAAACCTTTGTTTTTAGTTGCTCTGGGCACAAAAATATAATAATATTGCATTGGAATTTAGATCTATTCACATTTTCCAATGAATACTTGATGGTAGCTGTTTTCAGAGGCAGTTTCTTTGACAAGTCAGTCTTTTGTTACCTTTAACAGGTATGCTGGAGAGAAAGGGATCTTTATATTAACACAACTCTTTCTTTTGTTTTAGTGCATTAGAAATATGCTTTTTGTACCTAATGAAAGAAATTGTACAATTTGATTTTCCTTGCAAATGCTCTATAAAAAAAAGTTTACACATATTGAACCAAACATTGTCAGAATTGTGAGATTCAGCAGTTACTAAAAGGATTTCTCTCCTTCTGCGGTGAAATATGTTTCTATGATGTCAACTGCAGTAAATGCAAAATCAAAGGTTTTCTTCAATAACATGAATCAAATTTTCTTTTAAAATGCTGTTTTACCCCTTTCAAATGGTTGTAAATAAGAAAATCCACGTAAAGACAACCTAGGCTCCTGATGCAGAGCCTTTAATATTCCGTCATAATTTGATTCAGACAATATGCGACTATGTTCAGTGCAGTATGCACTCAGCCCTACCATGTGTTAGCACTTCACCTTCATGAGTAGTACGTGTTCATAAATAAGGATGTGGAAATAGGGCAACCACTATTTCACAGACAAGCCACGATTCACTTCAGTCCAGTTCACTATATTTAAAATAAAAGCAATGATTTACTTAAGTCCAGTTCACTATATGTAAAATAAAAGCCATGATTTACTTCAGTCCAGTCCACTATATGTAAAATAAAAGCCATGATTTACTTCAGTCCAGTCCACTACATTTAAAATAAAAGGCATTATTCACTTTAGTCCAGTTCATACTTAAAATAAAACTGGAATAACTTTATATCAACCTCTGTTGCATATGGGAAGATGCCATATGTTCTAAACCCATTACAAAAACAGTTTTAATAATCAATTATCACTACACTTGAAATTTATATTTTCAACAGTATACTACCTAGATGGATGACAAAGGTCCATTACGCACTTACTTTCTTCAGGTTCTTTTACTAAAATAGCAAATAGTATAAAGGACATTAGAAATCAATTATAAATAACATGAAATGACTGTACACTATAATATGCTTACAGTGCAATGGCTTCTTTTTTCTGTTTCAGTATTTTCAGATGGACAACTCAATAAAGACAATTCAAGGTGAATGACAAATAGAAGATAAAAAGGTATGAGTAACAGGCTTCCATCCTTTGAGTTAATGATATATTGTAATTTAATAAGTCCAGAGAGGAGTTAACTTCGGAACTTCAAAAGACTGAAAGACAGAATAAGGTTCTAGAGCAGTATAAATGAGTTTGTGAATAGAAACCAGAGTTGTGGCTCTGGAAGAGACCAGTCAGAAGGATCAGCTAACCACAGGACAGTTCTGCTGATATTTACATCTGACCTGGGTGTAATGACTGTTGTTGGGTGGGTTTATAAAACTTTGCGGTACTGCAAGACTTTTTTAACTTTGGCTCAGTGAAAATTTGAATTTGTGCCACGGAAAACCACAGAGTGAGCAGGGTGACTTTGTAACAGACTTTTTATTGTGCATGGACTTTAAAGACTTTTTACAAAAACTGACAAAACCTTTTATTTTCTTTGGGCAAGGTCAGCCTGGACTGTTATTTTCTATTAAATAGAGCCATTCATTTTGAAAAACTTAATAGGTGTCAGTTGCTTTACCTTGCACATAGCTAGATTCCTGTTTGGCATGTGCTATTATATTATATACAATTTAAATTATTTACAATAAAAACAAAATGTACAAGTATCAATATATCTATGACAGCTCGTGTGTATGTTAAATTTCTCAATAAATGTAACTATGTTCCTATATATGTACACATATATACAGCTTCTGACTAAAATACATACTCAACAAAAAAAAATGAATGGGCAACAGCTAAACCTTTTCATGTTTCTGATGAGAACTACCATGGATATGATAGCCCAAGTAGCATAAAAGTTACTTGCAGCATAAAATTCCCTGCAGAAAATGTAACCGCTATTTGCAGGAGTACTGTTCTTGTGTCTGAGCTGAACGAACATAGCACTGATGAGCACCGTCTCTGCAACCAGTAGATAATGATAGCATGCGAAGGTTACTAACATCTTAAATGTAACTATTTGCTTCTATGCCCGTTTTTAGCTCTGTTTACGTTTTATATCTTAGAGAACATATTAAAAACTGCTCTGTTACCTGCCAAAATAAAACAACTTAAACATTCTAATTAGTACGACATTGTCTTGAAATTGATGAAAAGGAATATGCATATACCAAGTGGTGCAAACCTATCTGCAAAGAACATTATTTCTGATATGATTTGTTTGCATCCTTATGTTTATAATCATGTCTTTGGCTTTACAACAAAAAAATGGCCTAAAAATTGTAGCTGTACTTCTGCCAAACTGTCATATAGCCAAATAAAAAAGCTACCATTAAGTCAGAATTTTATCTTTTTAAAAATGTGTTATTTGTTATTTACACATATGTGATACTAAAGGTGCACTAAGTTGGTAATGTAATGGAATGTATATGCAGACATAATGAATTATTGCAGGAAAAGCATCAGTTTGCATAATTACGTCTATATATGGCTATACGAAAATGTAAACCTTATTAGCTGACATTATACCAGGTAAGCAATACATCATTTTAAAAAGAAATAATTCTAAGACCTCCTTATTTCAAACCCTTTTCTCACGTACTGGCCAGTCCATGCTACTAGTTTAACTTTTAAGTTTTTTTGATGAACGCTCATGAGACTACTTGGATCTCTAATTTCAGACCATGCTGCAAGCTCCTTTAATCACATTTCATTTTATCAAGGCTGGCATGTCAAAGAAGCCAAACAGGCATTTTGTGTCCCCTGAGTTTACTGCTTCATTTATTATCCTAGTAATGCCAACAGAAAAGCAGAGCTCAGTTTGTACTCAGTAAAGTGCTAGGCAGAAAGAGGTGCTTTCTGGTTTCTTTTTAAAGTTTAGTTCTACATGTGTGTGTGTGTGTGTGTGTGTGTGTGTGTGTGTGTGTGTGTGTGTGTGTGTGTGTGTGTGTGTGTGTGTGTGTGTGTGTGTGTGTGTGTATCTATACATATATATATATATATATATATATAGTGTGTAGAGAGAGAAATAAATATATAGATATATATTCATAGACACACACAGTTATAATACAGACAAAAACTCTATAGAAACCAAATCCCTTTCTGATTTTCTTAGCTAATGTACATAAGAGTGCAAGGTTAAGTGTACATGCAGAACTATTAACTGTTTTTTTTTTTTATCTGCCATCTATCCTAAGGCTTATCTAGGAGAAAGCGTTATCAGATGACATCTAATTTGCTGCAGGTTGCCTACTGGTTCCAGACAAGAGATGCAGGACATTACGTGCTTGCTTCTTGAAACAACGCATTGAGTTTGCTTCTGCTTTTGTTCCTCATAAACTTTTTATTCATAATGCGACTTAGTGTTCCTCCTTTTTTTTCTTTGTCCAACAAAGGAGGCTGCTGTAAATACACAAGGTCATTATGTGACTGGCTCATTCCTGGGCTCCTCAGTGGGTGTCTCCTACGGAAAAACAGCCTTGCACTTTTACGAAGAAATCCACCTAGGGGAAGAAGAAATGAAGGATCACTAACTCAAAAAGCAGTAGGCTTTAGTAATACACAACAAACATGTGATAATGACAAGATCACTAACTGATTTAGCAACCTGGACCGTGACTTTTTTGATTTGTGCAAATAAAAGCAGCAAACAATCTATTTTTCACATAATCACAATTCAGATTCTTATTTCCTTTGATGATTTTGCATTTCCAATCTCAAGATTAGAAAAGCTGTGTCTAAATTAAAGCCTTATGACTGTAATGTGTTTTATTATATTTCAAGAAGTTCAGAGATCACCTAACCTATCAACTGTACACCTTGGGATGCTTCACAGAGCCATTTTGTTCTCTCTGGAAGAGAGAGTCAAGTGCCAGGTGCGGTGCGTTCACCTACAGTGGTAGCGATGGGCATCTTGCACATGCTTAGATGGTTCATCTAGGGCTAGGTGTGCAATGGATGTTACGTTGGGCTCTCACCTAGGGCTAGGTGTGCAATGGATGTTACGTTGGGCTCTCACCTAGGGCTAGGTGTGCAATGGATGTTACATTGGGCTGTCACCTAGAGCTAGGTGTGCAATGGGTGTTACTTTGGGCTGTCGCCTAGAGTTAGGTGTGCAATGGGTGTTACTTTGGGCTGTCGCCTAGAGTTAGGTGTGCAATGCGTGTTACACTGGGCTGTCACCTAGGGCTAGGTGTGCAATCGGTGTTATGTTTGCCTGTCACCTAGAACTAGGTGTGCAATGGGTGTTATATTGGGCTGTCACCTAGAGCTAGGTGTGCAATGGTTGTGCTGGGCTGTCATCTAGGGCTAGGTGTGCAATGGTTGTTATGTTGGGCTGTCACCAAGAGATAGGTGTGCAATGGTTGTTATGTTGGGCTGTCACCAAGAGATAGGTGTGCAATGGGTGTTATGTTGGGCTGTCACATAGGGCTAGGTGTGTAATGGGTTTTATGTTGGGCTGTCACTGACTTATGCAAATGATGTAAGCTTGCAGTCACCTCCAAGGTCAGATGGAGCACCTCTGCAGATAATGTGGGTAACACAGTTGCCAATCGAACCTGGGACATAATGATGACTTTGTCCCTCTACTCCAGCAGATATGGATCAGAAGTTTAAATTTACAAAAACAACAGATAAGCTAGTGATACAATACAGGAACGAGATGAATGTTAATAATGTCTCGAGAGATGATAACTGCCATCTTAAACACATTAACAACATCAATAGAGGAATGTTTCTAAAAGCTATTAGAAATACTTCTGATGAGAATGCTATTTTTATGTCTTTTTCACCCTTGTAACTGCCACCAATACCTCACCCTGCTGACTTGGTCTACCACGCTCTCCAAATCCACCCCCAGACTTACTCTGCCCCATGCTTGGGGCTGGTGATGAGATAGAGGCATCCCTGTACAGCTTCATATTCCTTTCGAGAAGTATTTTTTTTTACTTAAAACCTAACTTCCTATTTCCCCATTGTGCATGCCTGTACCTATCCAATGGGCAGATGTGCAATGTAGACATGAGGTGTACAGTCCTGTCTCCACAGCAACTCAGCCAATGTCCCCCCAACTATCCCACTTTACACGTCCCAAGCCTCAAGTATCTGCCCTCCTACCCCCAAGATAGGCATGTGCATCCTTCCCCTGCCATGCCTTGGAAACTCAGCTACTAATGAAACCCAGGTTGTGTGGAGCACAGTCAGGCCTTTATCCCTTTATGCCACAGAGCAGCATGTAAATGTTACTTTTGATAAGTTAGTGAAAGCGAAACAAATTGTTTTGAAGAGATGATACCCTGCATCAGCTTTAGATACAACTATGTCTCCGGTGTATATCAGTTTTAAAAAAGGCTCAGATTCAAGCCATACATTACACAGGATACTCATGACTTGGTCACTAGTGATAATACTTAAGTACTAGGAACAATACTTCTTGGATTAGTGGCAATAAAGAAAGGAAATTTTCTTTTACATACCCCCCCCGGCAAGCAGCACCAAAAACTGCTTAAAAGATGCATGCCATCTAAAAGAGTGGTTTACTGCCACTGTTAGTTAAAATAACTCTGTGGTAACAAGTGTATATTTTCACATTTGCTTAGTAATATATGCTGCTACAATAACACGACATTCATTTACTCATTTGCAGGTGAGGCTTATGTTAGCAGGAGTAATGGCAAGTGATCTCCCTTCACTGCAAGTAAATTTCTTGGCATACAGTGCTAAGCAACATAATGGCACAGGAAAAATAATCCAGCACCTCTTTCAGACAGAGAATTTTTTTGTCACCAACAAAGTCCTCTATAGAGTAGACAATAGCCTACCATACATCAACGTGCCCCACCCCCCACACATACCCACACAGAATGATGTTGGCAAGCTTCTACCAATGGAAGCATACACAGCACCAGATCCCAACATTACTATAATATGGTCATGCTAACAACAACTTCTGCATGTTTAATTAATCAAAGTCACGCGTGCTGATGGTGTATAACACTACTGTGTAAGGCAGCTATGTGGTAAGGCATGTTTTACTCTAGATATCTACCTTACTCAGTGGCACTGTTTAGTGCTGTACTATCCCTCATGCCTGAGCACACTTTTGTAGGCCCATGCTAGAACATCTTCCTTGATTCACACTGGTAGGGGGATTCGCTATTTGAGATTTTTAAACACTGTGGTCTTCAGCATTTTGGTCTTTCCATATTACGGACTGCAAGACTGTGGGCATCAAGATTGTAATAATAAACCCATACATATACATACACATACACACCTGGCTGTGAAAGACGACTCTTGGTCTTTAAAGTCCAGTTCAGTGATACATCAAGTCTCTATCACCTCCACTTCCCCATTCACATTTCAGGTATTCTTGAATCCCTTTATTGACCTAAACTACATAGGTACATCCCAGAGTGCTAGCACCATTCCGCTAAAAAATATTCCCTTAACTCTACCCTGAATTAACAGTTGGCTCTCCCTAATATGATAATGTCATAGCCTGGCAGGGCAATTTCTTAATTGGTGCTGCGGTAGCTTTGTCGCCTCACAGCAAGACATTGTCCCATTCAATTCTCAGCTAGAGCGTCTTCTGTGTGGAGGCATACATGAATGGGCGTGCCTTCGTTGAAGGTTGCACATCAGGGCTGGTAACTCGGCACGTAAAAATCCACTACCAAAACATTAGTGGACCGGAGTTCCGCTGTGGTGACCCATAAGCCAAAAGTCATAACATAGTTTCGTTGCAGAGCCAGGTTTCTGTGGCAACTTAGATGTCTGGAATATGTAGTGTTATCCATGCACGCACTTCTTGGAGTTTGTTATAAATACTCTATAAGTTGGTATGGTAAACATGAATGGCTGGGTAGGACTGTGGGTGAGGAAGTAGCAATAAGGAGCCGATGGATACATGCTATCTGGTGCCCAAATATGCTGCAATGGACCTGGTTTTGGGTGGTTGTCCCCACTAAGCTTTATGGTTATGCAAGTATGATAAAATTACTGGAAGATCCAGCTTATAGGCTTTTAGTATTCTCAGATGGCTCTACAACTGAGGGCATGGCAGCACTTGTTGCTTTAAGTTAAACTGTTTGGGTACAAGATGCATGTACTTAGCAATTTGTTTTATTTTTTAGAACATTTGAATCTTTACGAGCATAATGGCAATGACTTATTGGTGACTGCTGATGTGTGTGAATTATTTTCATCTATAACTCATTAGCAAGGGTTAGGATGTATTTGTGAATTAATCAGTACTGATAACACCCTTGCGAATGTTGAGATTAATTTGTTCAGCAGTTTTTTGATTTCTATAAAAAACAGGGGTAGCAAAATGTGCCACTGTTACTCCAATGGTGCAATGTGGTGTGGTAAAAGGAATTCATTTTTAAATGCCCTTATAGAACATTGTTAAGGTTATAGTTTTGCTACCTAAAGGCTGTTTTTACTATGGGGGGGAGGTAGCGAGCAGGATGGAATACTTGAATAATGCAACTTAATTTTTGTACTGACCAGTATGACAGCATATGACAGATGTCAAATAAACAAGCTACTCCAAGGATGAGAACACATTCTCTAGTATATTTGGAGAGCCTACCAATTCCAAAAGCCTTCAACATTCTTCTAGCCAGCATCCCTAGAGGCAGAAAAAAGGCCTGATAAAGGGGCATGCCATCAGTTTCTCAAGGTTTTATTTCTCAAGGCATTAGAAATCTTAGTTGGCATGTTTTTGATCATGAATATCTATGAGAATTGTTCAAATCTATATTTGAGAAAGTTTCTGGATGAAGATCCATTGATTTCCCACAATCATTTAAAAAAAAAAAACAGAGCTGCTCCAGCAAAACAAGGGCAGCAGTAATTCTAAAGATTTGGGGACTAGTATGGTATTACCTTATTGTGAAGAACTAGACAATATTTATTAATGGGAACCTCATTAATCACATTTTAGTTAACAAACTTGTTTTCATTGTTAAAAATGTCCAAATATCAAAGAGAGGTTGGCAGGGGTTTAAGAAACAGGAAAGATTAAGACAGGCGTTGTAAGTAGGAAAACCAGCATGCATATGTGGCTCATGCAAACAATGTAGGTTCATCAATAAAACAAACAATCAGATATAGTTTCACCATGTTTTCCGAGAAATTTGTTGTTGTTATTCTTGAAAGAATGTTACCACCCATCAAGAAGGTGACTGGGAAAATAAGATGGAAAAATCATGAATCAATCTAACAGCTGATGCTGAATGCAGCCCAGAAGCCTGGTTTAAATGAAAAAAAAAATCAATTAATTGTTTTTCAAAGAAACGAGCATCTAATTGTTTTCCACATTTATTATGCTCATGGTACACTGAGTATCTTTTTATTTTTTTACGAGTTGGCATCATATGATTCTTTTTTGTTTAAATAGTGGTTGGGTGATTGTATTTTTATTCTGAAGTCTATTATAGTGACAAAAGCACTAACTCTTTGATTAAAGTCAACATTAATCAGTGGGTTTGGATTCCTTTTGCTTATGTGCAAGGACAACAAAAACTGCATATCAAATGTGACTTTACCAATGTACTTTACAATGGCAAAATTTTTCAGCATCACAGGAATGTACTTCTTTAACTATAGCCAACTATTTTGCTCTTCAACAAGAGTGATTTGGGCCAACCGATGCTTTCAGCTGTCTGTCATTACTACAACTGTCACTCCAAGCATGTATGTTCCCTCTGTATATAAAAATATCTATATCTATATGTGCACACACACACACACACACACACACACACACACACACACACACACACACACACACACACACACACACACACACACAGTGCCTTTCAGCATAGTGTGTAACTACACATTCTTGTACTAAATCCCAGATCCCATTTAACTACCCATCTTATATGCTGCATCAAGACTTGCTGGACGTTTGTCACTCCAGCTGTCAATGTTGCATTAATGTCATCATTGAACTATGTGATGTTGCTAATGTGATACCAGACATAAACACATTGACCAGTATTGATTTCAGTGTTAAACAATGTGGCACTAAACTGCAGTCATTTCTCTGAGCATGAACAACTGGACCTCAACAACATATCCTTTAATTTCCTCATTTTCAATACCTTGCTGATGTCCAAATACACCAAATAACCGAAAAGTCTCCATGTTCATCCGTTTCAGTTGTAACCCTTTGACAGAAGTCGATTAGACTTGATTAGCAGGAGCTCTGCTGCATAGAGGTGCTGTCAGTTTAAAATAGACTACTCCACATATCTTTCACAACCTTCCACAGAAAACATATGAGACTAAAATAATTTTAAATGTCTAACTCCTTCCTAGACCCACCTCTGAGCTAAGAAATTGTTGATGTCCTCCAATCCTGAACCTTTCAGGTTTCCAAGGGCGGGCCACACAGTTTCTGCCAACAGTGCAATCCGTAATCACAACTCAGTGCCCCCCAGGTAGGTAACATATCCACACCTTGTGTCTTATCTCTGCCCTTCATTGAATTCTCTCTCTATAGCCCACCTCCCCATTCACATTTCTCTCTGACCACTAAAGTGATGAAAGACATTCCAAGCAGGTGAAATGAGAAAGGGCAGGCAAGCATTGTCATATTAAGGGTTGCAGTATTTTTCCTAGCTCTAAACATCCTTCTCTACCTGATGAAGTCACTGTCAATGGTTGGGAGAGCAATGGGGAGTAACCATGAATGCATGCTCCACCCTTTGCCCATAGGAGAGTTAGACCTTCTCAGCCTCCTCAACCCCATCTACAGCACAGCCTAATTTTTTAGCGGATCAGCCTCCAACAGAACTCCATTACAAAGATGCCCAGTCTGCTCCCTCCCACCACCCCCAGGAAACACTCTCACACACACACACACACACACACACACACACACACACACACACACACACACACACACACACACACACACTCATTCATACTCACTCACACTCGCACTCACACCTTCCTTGTCTGCATCATCAGGCACCCGAGCCACTAACGGAACTCTTATTTGTGTTTTAGTCATAACATTCTTCTTTGTGCCACTAGTGAGGATAAACAAGAATTCAAGATCTATGAATAATAAGAGGAAATGCTGGTAAAACAGATGAAGATGGAAGAATGGGTAAAGTGGCAATAAAATGGAAAACAACACAAGATGAGAAAAAACATCTGATACATCCAGAAATCAGTGATAAAATAAGGAATGGAGAAATGAAAACTGTAGTAACATATGATGCATTGACCAGACTTTCTCATTTAGCACTGTGAACAGGAAGTTAAAAATGAGAGGATTAAAAATGTAATGCACGGCTGGTGGGACGGTATGACAAAAGCTAGAAAAGTAGGCGATTACAACATTTCCAGGTAAGAAGCCAACAGCAGCACACAAAGACTAAAGTGATTTTACAGGCAGGTGTGGAAACAGTTGTACTTATGTGTTTAAGGAAGGTATAGGAAGTCACATACATAAATGCCATGAAGGCAACAATCTTTATCAGTCAAAAAACACTCTCAATTAAATTTTCAATCCCTCAAAAATCAATAAAATATAAACATAAAAATAATAACTGAGGAAATATCTTGTTAGAAGGATGGTAATTTAGTTGAGAATGAAGCAACATTATTAGAAAAAAGACTAGCATCAATATTAGTAAGAAGAAATATGTTTTCTAACCTAAATCTACTTTCAAATTATGGATAAAATAATAAAACTAAATCCTAAGGAACTCCCTAAGGATCACAATCTTTAGCCTAAAAAACAAGCATCAAGTTTCCTTGTAACAATGATAGGAAAAAAGGATTCAGACTTTGTAACAGTGTAGTAACACAATTCTGGCCTCACTCACATGTCTTAATATCAGAAACCGAAGAACAGAATCACAGACGGGCATCCAGGGTTCTAAATATGTGGTCTAAAGTATATATTAAAAACTAGAAAAATAATACCTGGACATGTGGGGTTTTAAAAAAAATGAAAAACAAACCTTACCAGACCATTTGTCATGAAAGAGGCTGTAATATGCTTTCAAAATTTTAGTTTACTGTCAGCTAGAACTACTTAGTCCATATACATGCTGGTGCCATTCAGTTCTAAACTGCACAAACCCAAGAGCATTTACAGTCATATAATCCCCTCTGCCTAGGTGTATAGCCTTTTTTAGAATTTCTGAATTGCATCTTATTAACTTCAGCCAGTCAAAATGACATCCAGATTCACTGAGAACTGACTGTTTTATATTTACAACACAACATATCATCAGAATATACTGAATGCACAGTTTCAGAGTGAACTAACATGTTAAAATGTATAAATTAATTCAGAATTAAATCAGGACCAAAAGCAGTGCTCTGAGGAACTCAGAGGGGTTAATTTATTATCAAGTCTTAGTCTAACAGATCTATTAGAGAACTAATTTAAATTCCAATATATAATAAATCTAGTAATACCTAGACGGAAAGATTTCAGAATCAGGAATTGGTGGTCAAAGAGATAAGTGTGGACATACCTAGAAAGCATACCTCTAACTGTACAGATTTTTGCAGAATGTCCTGATTTTTTACTCATATTTTTGGTCAGTTTTTCATAAATTTGTGGTTTTCTGGCAAATTAGTGGCAAATCATTAAAAACTGAAGTTAGAAAATAATGAGACATTTAAGTTTCAGACGTCATACCTTCAGAAAATCCATGCTAATGCAAAACCTGTTACTCTATCAACTTTCTAAGTTTGTAAGAGCAATATTTAAAAATTGTCCCTATTTTTGGGCCTTTGTCCCACTTTTGTTTATGGCTTTGTCCATATTTCTTGCTCTAAGGGGTTGAGAGGTATACTAGAAAGATTACTTCTCTGGGAAAATGAATCTACAAGGCTCTAATGACAAAACTATAAAAACAAAGAATTGCAGTCTCAGTAGTTTCTTTCAGTACAATCACATGTTGGCAGTATATGACTATGATAGATTAATTGTTCATATGTTCAGATACCTTGTTTAGGACATTTAGCAATCAAAGAACTCAGATTCCACAATATATGGCATGTGCCACCAGCCCAAATATCCAGGTTCCTATTAAAACTACCCAAACTATTTGAATTGTGTAAACTTATAGGAAGTCTGTTCCAAAGTCTTGTGATTGTAACAGCAATAAACTGCTCTGATTTTGAGATTTCCATTTTTCAGTACAAATGTCATATTCTTAAGTCTGTATATTTTAATACATCTAGTAACATTGATGCTATACATGATTTGTAGTACAGCGTCATTTATTTATTTACTTTACACTTGTTTACCAGGAAAGTCCAACTGGACACAGGTCCCTTTTCAGCGGAGGCCCTAGGAGAAAAGCTCCAGATATAAGGATAATAACAGCTTAAACTAGAATACATAAAGTTCCAGTTCCAGACATTTCAGCAGTTTAACAAACATAGAGAATACAAGGATAACAACAACATATATTAGTATACATACAGTTCCAGTCGCAGACATTTTAGCAGTTTTAACAAACATACATGATACTATATTGATAGGAAATAATACAAAAGTAGAAGAGATGCATTGCATTTCTTGGGAACAAACGTCCCATCATAGTTCATATTGCTACAGTTGCAGATGAATTAATAGTGAGGGTTATACACATACAGTTGTAGTTGTTACATGTCTCACTGAAATGATTAACAGCGGTATAAGCTTAACAGATGAGGTTAACATCTCCTGATATTTATATGAAGAGGGTACAAGATTATTTGGGAAAGCAGGAAGGCCTAGCCAGGGGAGTAACAAGAACATAGTCAGGTGTCTACTAGGTGTGATTTGAGGAGTTTTTTGAATTGTGAGAGAGAGCTGTTAGAAGTTATTGGGGTTGGCAGCTTATTCCAAATTTTAGGAATATAGTTAGAGAAGAGAGATTTCCCAGCTGAGTTGTTGGCTTTGGTGGTATCTAGAAGGTGTTGGTTACTGGAGCAAAGAGGGCTGAGGTGTATGGTTGAATGAGCTTTTGGAGAGAAGGGGTTTTTATTAAGTTGGTGGACACTTTTGTGGGTAAAGGTTAGTTGATTAAAGTGTAGAAGCAGTGGGAATTTGAGCCAATTAAGCTGTTTTAGTGTTGCACAGTAATGTGATCTATGTAACACTCCAGTGGCAAATCTTGCTATTTTATTATACTAAGATTCCAGTTGGTTCAGGTCTGTTTTGCAGACAATGGTTAATACTAGGGAGGCACAGAGGAGGGTTCATAGTAGGTGTGTGCGAGCTACGGTAACATTTGTATTATTTGTAAGAAATTGTTTATTTCTATATAAAATAGCTATTTGCTTGTGAATCTTTTTGATGGTTTGGGATAAGTGAATATCAAATTTCAGGATGCTGTCAATTTCTACCACAAGCAGTTTAGTGTGAGTGCTTGAGTTGATCATAGTTTTGTTCCTGGAGAAGATATTAAAGGACTGGGAAGATGAAGGGAATCTGGTTAGGCTAAAAAGTAGGAGCTTAGTTTTGTTGGGATTTAAAATTAGCTGAGAGATGGTGAGCTAGGTTTCTACTGACAGAAAGGAGTCTTGGGTTTTGGTGTGGGGGCAGCACATATTAATATGAAGTCATCAGCATATTATACTATAGAGGCTTGTTGTGCTGAGGTCCTGAAATAGTGAATAGACAGGACAGTAGTGGTCCAAGGATTGAGCCTTGTGGAATCCCTAAGGAGACTGGAAGAAGAGGAGAGAGTCGGTGTTGCCATTGGATGGCTTGCAGCTGTCCTGTCAGGTAGCTTTCAAACCATGTAATGGTGGAATTGCTGAGGTTTAGAGCGGAAAGAATATTGATAAGTTTGTTGCGACTGACCATGTCAAAGGCCTTGGATAAGTCTAAAAATATGGTTGATACAAATTATCGTTGTTTCTATGGTAGTTAACAGTGTTAGTAAATCCAGCATTACCCACACCCAGAAGTGGGTTATTGCTATTATACAATGACATTATTTAAGAAAAAAAATAATTACTTTTCTTAAATAATGGCATTGTATAATGCCTCCTTGCTGCCCTTCCGCAGCTGTCTGGGTATTCTGCAGCAGTTCTGATGTACTGCGCATGCGTATATTTATGCAGTACATCAAGAGCTGTGGGCAAAAGCAACGGAGAAAGCAAGATCTCTGTTGCTTTTTACAGCCTGTCTCGGTATGTTAAACGAGTTTAACATAGCGAGACAACTTTAAAAAAAGCAACGGAGAATCTCCGTTGCTTTTTTTAAGCTGTCTCGCTAGGTTAAACCCATTTAACATAGCGAGACAGTTTTGAAAAAAGCAACGGAGAAAGCAAGATCTCCATTGCTTTTTAAAGTGTCTCGCTATGTTAAATGGGTTTAACATAGTGAGACAACTTTAAAAAAAGCAACGGAGATGTTCCGTTGCTTTTTTTAAAAGCTGTCTCGCTATGTTAAACTCGTTTAACATGGTGAGACAGGTTGTAACAAGCAACAGAGATCTTGTGTTCGCCGTTGCTGTAAAAAAAAAAAAAAAAAAGTTATACTAATGGAAAAAGTCCAGGCAACCGGACCTTTTTCCATTACTATAACTCTGATTTACATCGTGCACGCTGACCAATCAGCGTGCATGTTTTGGAATATTAATGGGGGGGGTCATTGTATAATGGACATTAATCCTTTCTAGATACTCTTACTATATTCAACACCAAGTTCATCAAATGCTTCAGGGGAGTGTGTTTTAAATCATTAGTCCCCACATGTATTACATACAGACTATATGTCAGTTTCTCTAGTCTCAGTCTTTGCAAAAGCTTAAGAGTGTCCACTAATCTCAACAACGACAGAGCAGATACAGTAAGACAGGACATACCTATTTTTGACAGTTCTTTAATAACAGATTTGAATCCTGAGTCCCCCAGAATCAATACTTCATGTGATTCAGTTATCCTGCGAGCTGTTACCTTTTCACTTTCTTTAACATCAACATAATCTAATGTATCATGAAGTTCTATCTGACATCCTTTTAATACGACTCTTAATAGTAACATTCTTATTACATTCATTGGATTGGTGTACCAATACAACTGAAGGAGAATTATCTATAGTTATACAATCTTAATTTACAACTTAATTACTCCTAACCTCACTTAAAGCCTTTGTATCATTAACTTCACTTCTGTATTTAGATACAATTATTATCGAGTATAGACACACAGGCCTATGTTCTTGTAACAATGAACTTGAATCAATGCTATCCAGGGAGTCATGAAATTCATCCGAACTGAGGTTATCTACACAATTATTTTCTCTGTATTCTTTCTGGCTACCCCATCAGTAGTACTTCATTCCAGATGGAGTTCAGAAGTAAGATTTACAAGCTGCTTCTCTACCTTGTCATATCTAGGAGTTTTATTATTTTTTGTAATAGAACGTTTTATCCCCTTCTTTCTTTAATTACCATTAGCTTCTTTCTTTGCTGGAGAATCTGACTTACCTAAACGCCCATTCACACTGTTATGCAGAAGTAATTTCGAATTAACATTCTGTTTATGGCAATCCAAATACACATAAGTCGATTTCCAATCAATTAAGTATTCAGAAATTGTAATAAATGCATTTCTGAAAGGACACATACAAAAAATCTTTATTATCACTACAGGACTTGCTATCAATGGCCTTCAAAAGTTCCAGTAGTTTAGTGTAATTTGAACAAGTATCATCTTTACCTTGCTTATAATATGCTTTACGATGCACACATTCTTTGATAATTTGATTTTATAAGGTTTTCCAAGACATACAAATTTAATGAAAGAAACTGTATACTTAACTTCCATGTAAAATAAAGTCTAACAAGTTTAAAGCTTAAGATTTACATTCTCTCCTTCCTCTCTCCTCACTCACTCACTTAATCAAGTCTCATAAAGACTCCAGCACATGCTCCTCCAGGTCAAGAGATTTTACGCAGTACAATCTCCTCTCTGACTGAATGGGAGCTTCCAAAGGCCCAATAACATCAATAAACCCTCCAGAAAATTAAAAATAAAACACCTGTTGCCCTATTAACCTTAAAAGTACAGAAAGAAAAAAACAGAAAATAATCATACAAAGTAAACCCAGCTGTTTGCCCTCAATTGAAAACACGGGTCCCAAAGGAGTACTCGTGTCAGCTTGCTGGGCAAGATATTTTAAGCAGTACAAGGTCCTAACCGATTGGTTGGGAGTATCCACAGCCCCAGTAACATCAACAACTCCCCAGAAAGTTAAAAAAATAAAACAAGCCCAGGAAACACTGCTAGCACTAACTGCCAAATAAGCAGTTACCTCAGTGCAAGCAAAACCAAAAGTTAGGAAACTCTACTGCAAAGTAAAAAATGAAGAAAAAAAAAAAGACAGGAAACAATGCTAGCACCTACTACCAAATAAAGGTATGTCAGTGCAAGCAGAAGCAGAACATTAGAAAACTCTACCACAAAGTAAAAAAAGCAGAAAGCCACTGCTACAACTTGCTACCAAATAAAGAGCTACCTCAGTGCAAGCAGAAGCAGGAAGTTAGAAAACTTTACCACAAGGGAAAAAAGGTAGAAAGCCAGGAAACACTGCTAGCACTTACTGACAGATAAACATTTATCTCAGTGCAAAAGCAGAAATATAAAACTCTATTAAAAAGGCAGAAAGCTGGAAAAGACTGCTAGCACCTACTACCAGACAAGAGTGAGGCTTTATCACTGTTGATGCTAACTGCTACTGTGGACTCTCGTTTCTCTTTCTGTACTTTTATAGATTTTCTTAGTTTTCTCTGGGCATGATATTTTATGTTTAACGAGCCTAGATGTTATGATAAGCTCTCCTTTTTAAATACACTATTGTCTACATCTAGCCTAAAAGTGAGCTCTGGTGCACATCTGGTTGAGTGCTTATGTTCTCCTTAACACATTTGATATACTTCTCAACTACCAGATTTTTGCAGAATGTCCAGATTTTTGCCTCACGGTTTGGTATGTTCTTCATAAAATCTGTTGTTTTCTGGTAAATCTCTGAGATGATCAGAGGACTGATATACTTAAATAATTAGATAAATTTGAGTATCCGACTTCATATCCTTCAGAAAATGCATGCTAACTCAAATCAAATTTATAAGAGAAACATTTAAAACTCACTATTTTAGGCCTTTGTTCCCCCACGAGTTCTTTCAGGCTCTGTCCAGATTTCTTGCACTAACAGATAGATAGATTTACTATATACACACACACACACACACATATATATATATATATATATATATATACACACACACACATACATGCACGCACACACTCACACACACTAACTCCAAGGTCATCACACCTCAGAGAAAAGAGGTATAATCCCAGTCACACAGATCTGTATTTTTATTCATTCAGTCTCTTTTTCTGGGACTTGTAGTAATGAGTCTCAGAATAACAAATGGTTACCTTTTAAACCACTTGCCCTGTTTATAGTTTGATGGTGGAGAAGAAAAGATAAAGTCTCACTTGCAGGCAACACTGTTTTAATTTAAGTGAAAGGGAGAAGGAAAACTAGAGAGTACATAAAATGGGGTAGCATTTTGTAAGAACAACTAATGGGAAAAGTACCATAGTCTCCTGCATTGTAAGTAATATCAAAGCTACACTTAACACAGCCCATACTGTATTCTAAACCAGTATTAACTCAAAACAACAGAAAGAGCTGCTACTGCCCTACAGTACATATTTTACACAACCCTTTAACCTAGACTCTGGTATTCTTTTGATGTAATTTCTCAGAAAAGCTAATGCTGATCCTGCCTACTGTCATATTCTATATGGTTTGGTATAGTAGCTATCCTGCTGCCTATATGGACTGAGCTTATAATATCTAAGAAATAAGACACAGCACAACGCTACACCTAGTATGTTTTGTAGGACAACTGCTATAGGGTCTTGTATGCTTACAGCAAGCACTACATATATATATATATATATATATATATATATATATATATATATATATATAAAATTGTTTTTAAGTGTTTTTCAACTGTTCAACTGTTGAGGGCTACACACTCGTGTGATAGCCATTTTTCTGCTTTAAAAGTGTTTGTTTTCCTGCACCTGTTTTAATTTTTGAAAAAAAAAAAAAAACAAAACAAAATAAAATCAACTCTCTCTAATCGTTTCCAAGATTTCTATAACCAGTAGAGTCCGGTTTTCAGATTTTGCTGAATTCTGGGCTGTTTTGTAGTTTCTGTGTTGCCCAGACCTTACTAAGATAGAAGGAAGCTTATCTGTTCATCAGTGAGAGTGGAGAGCTTTAAGCAGCCTATCTGTTGCTGGAGAAGTGGTTTCAGCTTAGAATATGTAGTTTTATTGGCCATTTTGGGATATTTCTCTCCCTTTCATCTTTCTGTTTAAAAACTCGTGTTTGCGTGGTTTTGCACATCGCACAGTGCCGTTTAACTAGGGTTAAACTATTCCCGGTGCCAGAAAGTCTGCTCTTTTAATTTTCCCTTAGAACTAGACAGTTTTCTAGTTTTAGCATTCAAAACTGTTTCCTTGTGTTCAGCACTTGTTCAAAACTAGTTGCAAGCACTAAATAAACTGCAAATTACTGCAGCACTCAATTTCCTCACTTATTAGGAGGAAAACAGATTTTAGTACTTAAATTAATAAGCACCTATGCAGGCATGTCTAAGGGTCAGCTTCCAGTATTTCCCCTGTCCACCTGATGAATCTGGGCATCTTGGGGCAATGTAGCAATTGCCTCATGTACACTGACAACCCTCCCCTCCTACCACCCAGTACTACAACCTGTGAGAGATGCTCTTATATAGCAAAACTGGAAGTTAAGCTCTCTCCAGCCGAGGAGAAGGTAAACACCTGCACCACACTACACTCAAGACATAGTCCATCAAAACCTGCACCACCTAAACCCACACATAGTAACCCAAAACTCACACCTACATTCGCAGAGGCTCTCTATAAAATTCTGCCCAAACAACAGAGACCTCCAAAGCTGAAACGCAAGCAACCACCTCCCAACACTATCCAAATGACACATAGCCCATAAAATCAGTGTGCCACTTAACCTCAGCCCATAAGTCAAAACAACATACCCAACACAATAGTCATAGGTGACTCTACAGTCAGGCACACTGATGTTCCACTCACCAGGCTAAACAAGGAGAAAGTTACTGTCAGCTGCCAGGATCTGCCACATAACGCAAGCACTCAGGTCACTCCACAAGTACAAATATGACTCTGTCATTGTCCATGTTGGCGTGAATGACCTGAGATGCACCTCCCTGGACTACATGAAAAGAGACATGGAGGAGCTCTTGGATCATGTAGCCCAGGCAGGTATGACCCTAGCCCTGAGTAGCATCCTGCCGTCACCCAGAATGATACCACAATACAAGGACAAAATGATTGACTTCAACAATTGGCTAAGCTTCAGGTGTCATTCTAAGGAGATACAGTGTCTGTCTGCCTGGACGACATGATTGACAGACCATGATGCTTTGCCAGAGATGGCCTGCACCCGTTGCCGCTGGAATTCCGGATACTGGCTAAGGCTCTTAGGCCATCCCTATAGTGCCTTTTTTAGGCAAGGTTCAAACGACAAACTCACCACTGTAGCAGATATAAGCAAGTAACATCTGAGGGTAATGCTACTCAATGCTAGAAGTCTAAACCTCAAAATGCACTCACTTGAGGCACTCCTTAAAATAGACAACATCGACATCTGTGCAGTGATGGAGACCTGGTTCAAGGCTCCAGAGAGCACCACTGCATTAACAGACTATAACTCATACCACACCTTTCGGCCACCTAACCTGAACCAAAACACTAAAGGAGGAGGCATGTCCATATTTATTAAGGATATCCACACCTCCAGGCTAGTCATTCAACATAATGCATCCAAAATTATCCAAGTGCAACTAATACTGGGCAAGACTGCAATCCAGGTTGTAGCTTGTTACAGATCCCCCGCCATGCCCCAGGATTCCCACTCCACGTTTCCTGATATACAGGATAATACAGCCCAATACCCTAAGAATGGGAGATTTCAACTACCCCACCATCAAGTGGGAAAACTACTCATGTACTAACTCATTTGCTCAATGCTTTCTGGAATTCATAAATTCCAACGCCCTGGATCAGCTTGTCCATACCCCCACCAGAGGTAGCAATATCCTGGACCTGGTCATTACTAATATGGGCAACCGATGTTCCATGTCAACTTCTCGCTGGTCAGATCCAACCACAAGCTAATTACCCTAGATATCAATATCCCACCCCACCCCCATTAAGGAAATCACCATAAAAAACTTCTCCAAAGCCAACTTCATGCTTCTTAAGGCAGAAGTGGCAAGCTTCATGATGCCCATACAGACGGAAAATAGCGGTACAACTGCTGAATCCTATACAAATGCACTGTATAAGCACATACACGAGTGCATGGATTGTGCCATCCCCAGCAGGACCAAGACTCTATCCTCCAAAAAAAGGAAGTCAATCTGGTGGTCACCTGCCATAAACAAACTCTACAACAGAAAGAAGAAGCTGTTGCAAAAAAAAGAGTAAAATCCCCTGATTGCAGAACTCCGTGGTCCACCTCAGTAAGAAGCTGAGATGGCTCATAAAATCCTCCAAAGCTAGTTACGAAAATAAAATCACCACTGATTCTAAAGACAACCATAAAGCATTCTACGGCTATGTCAAGAATCTAATGGCGACACTCAGATCTGCTCTGAGCTACAGTACAATGGCACTAGATATACAGAACCAAGTGATATTGCCAACATCCTGCCAGATAGGTTCAGAGGAAACTTCATCCCTCCTCACCCCCCAAAAGGCCCATCACTATACCGGAAGAATGCAAAGCCCCTGAATCACGGCTGTACAAGTAAAGACCGCGCTCTCCAAAGCCAAGAACACAGCATCTATAGGACCTGATAACATCCCAGGCTTAAGTACCATGTTCGATCATAGCATCACTTCAGGCTTTGCACCTACTGAATGGCACACAGCGACGGTTATCCCACTCCACAATGGAGGCGCCACCACGGACCCCGGGAACTACCTCCCCATTAGCCTGATGAGCCTGGTCTGCAAGGCCATGGAAAGTACAGTTGTGTACGCTTACCATAAATGTAGATGTTTGAGTGTATTCACTGTTGCAGTCATCACACTTGGGGTATCTGCCTGCAGGTATCCCTCAGTAGGCCCGAATACCAGAGACTTAGTATTTCTGTGTCGGTTGCTGTCACTCCAGGTCTGTCATCAGGGGTATAAAAACAGGCAGCCGATAACATTACATCAGTTTTTCTTGCCTCAAATGTCAGGAGCCTCCCAATAGGGAAGCTGTGGTGGAAAAATCACCACCAGTAAAAAGTAAATACCAATACCAATACCTTTGCAAGGGGTGAGTAGTATACACAGAGAGGAGAGACAGAGAGCAAGGTGCAGGAGGGAGGGAAACCAGGACTGCAACAATGAATACAGTCGAACATCTACATTTATGGTAAGTGTACACAACTGTACTATGTTCTTTGTGTTTCACTGTTGCAGTCATCACACTTGGGTTGATTTCCAAAGCTATAGAAAGAGTGGAGGCAGTCAAGAAGTGTTTGGGCTGGCTAGAATGCCTTGCAGGACAGCAGCTGCAAAACACTCCCTGGATTTGGAAAATATAGGCAGGTGGTAATGCTTGGTGAATGAGTTTACAGACTTCCAGGTAGCAGCCTCCAGAATGTCTCTGGTAGGGACTCCCCTGAGGATTGCTGTAGAGGTAGAAGTTGTCCTAGTGGAATGTGTTCTGACCCCCTGAGGGGTTGGTTTCCCATGGTGTTTGTAGCAGAAATGGATACAGTGTGCTATCAATTTGGAAACTGCCTGTTTTCAAATGGCCTTGCTCTCTACCCCTGGTGCAAAACTGAGTAATAACTGGTCAGATTTCCTGAAGGGCTTAGTCCTATCCAAGTAAAATCTGAGCTGTTTGTGCACGTCCAAGGAGTGCATGATCTTTCCTCTTTATTTTGAGGATTAGGAAAGAGGGTTGGCAAATGGATAGATTGGTTGAAAGCCATGCTGGACACCACTTTGGGCATAAAGGAGGGATTAGTCCTGAGGGAGACCCTGTCAGCACGAAAAATAATGAAGGATTCCACTGCCATAAGTGCTTGTAGCTCAGGCACTCTTCTCACTGAAGTGATGGCCAGGAGCAATGCAGTTTTCCAAGATAGGAATTTTAAGCCTGCTGATGCTGCAGGCTCAAAAGGGGGTAGTGTGAGCTTTTCCAGTACAAAGTTAAGGTCCCAAGCAGGGGTTGGTGCTCTCCTTGGTGGCCTTAAGTTGTTTGCCCCTCCGAGAAACTGTTTGATGAGAGGGTGAGAGAACAGAGGTGGCTCAGAGTTGTAATGAGCAGAGATGGCAGAAGCATAAATCTTAATGGAGGAGAAGTAAAGGCCTCTGTGGAGTAGATCCGCTAAGTAATCCAGGATTAGAGGTAGGGAAGGCAGAGTTGTGTCTTCTCCTTTAGATTGAATGCAGGAGCAATACCTTTTCCACTTATCAGCATAGGATTTTCTTGTACTAGTTCTTCTGGCTTCAAGAATGATGTCCAGTACCTGCTTGCTTAGGCTGGTCACTGGGGGAGAGTTCAAGGAATATGCCAGGCTGCAAGATTTAGGGTTTGCAGTTGCAGATGCAAGAACTGTCCCCCCTGCTAAGTGAGCAAGGTTGGGCTCTGGGGTACGTGCCAGGTGGTGCCAGTGACAGACTGAGCAGGAGTGGGTACCAGTGCTGGTGTGGCCAGTCCGGGGCAATCAGAACTGTCCTTGGTCTGTCCTGTCTTATCTTGAGCAATATTCTTGAGAGAAGGGGCAGAGGGGGAAATGCATAGATTGAGTGGTTTACCCACTGGAAGGATAGGGCATCCACTTTCCAGGCCCTGCTGTGAGGTGTCCTGGTGCAGAATTTGCTGAGCTGGTGATTGCAGGGGGAGGCAAAGAGATCCACATCAGGGGTCCCCCATTTCTGAATCAGAAGGCTGAAGGTGCTGGGCTCCAATTGCCACTCTGCTTAAGTCATCTGCCAGTGAGTTTTGTTTGCCTGGCAGGAACTGAGCTTGCAGATGGACCTGCATGTCTAAGGCCGTGTTCCACAGGGCCATGGCTAGCCTGCAGAGTGGGTAAGAGTGGGTCCCCCTGCTTGCTGATGGTACCACATAATTGTGGTGTTGTCTGTTTTTATTAGCAGGGGTCCTGGTGAGAGCAAGGATCTGTAAGCTGTTAGAGCGTGCTGAACAGCTAGCATCTCTTTTTGGTTGATGTGCAGATGAATTTGACTTGGGCTCCAGTGTCCCTGAATGCACTTGTCATCCAGGTGTGTCCCCAAGGCATAGTCTGATGCATCTGTGGTTAGGGTCTGGGCAGCGTGGGGTTGAGTAAAGGGCAGTCCCTTGTTGTGGTTGCATGCTGCTGCCCACCAAATAAACTCTGTCCTTAGACAAGGTATGATAGGAATGACAGTTTCCAGGTCCTGAGAATGTTGGCACCAAAGACTTTTTAAGTACCATTGAAGTTTCCTCATATGCATTCTGGCATATGGAATTAGTAGGATACATGAAGCCATGAACCCTAGGGCCTGCAGGATTTTCCTTGCGGATAGCTGGGTTCTGGTGGCCATTTGAGTGAAGTAGTCTGTCAGATAGGCTTGTTTTTCTGGAGTGAGGAATGCCATCTGGGATGCTGTGTCCAAGCTTGCTCCCAGGAATACAATCTTTTGACTGGCGACTAGTTTTGATTTCTTTTCGTTGATGGTGTACCCCAGAGAGGTTAGAAGGTTTTTTACAAATGTCAGGTGCTGCAACAGCATCTCCTGACTGACTGCCTAAATCAGGCAGTCATCCAAATACGGGTAAATTTGAATTTTCGTCCGTCTGCAGTAGGCAATGGCTGGAGCCAGACATTTTGTGAATACTCTGGAAGCAGTGGATAAGCCAAAGGGAAGTGCAGAGAACTGATAATGCACAGATCCTGCCCTGAAGCATAGATATTTCCTGCAAGAGTCCCTGATAGGGATGTGCAGATAGGCTTCTTTTAAGTCTAGGGTGGCTAACCAGGCATCTTTGGCCAGCATAGGAAGAAGCTGCTGCAGGGTGAGCATTTTGAATTTTGGTACCACCAGGAAGGTGTTTAGAATGGAACGATCTAAGATTAGGCACCAAGTGCCCTCTTTTCTGGGTACCAAGAAAAGTCTGGAATAGAACCCTTGACCTATCTGTTCTGCAGGAACAGGCTGAATTGCCCTTATAGAGAGCATGGATTGAACTTGGTTTTGTGCCTCTGCCCACTGGTTTTGAGGAAGGTCAGGGGACCCTTTTGGGGTTGACAGTGAGTGGAAGTAAAATTTGTACCCCTGGGATACAATGTTGAGGACCCATCAGTCTTTGGTGATGGAAGTCCATTTTTTTTTGCATGATGGGCAAGTTTTCCTCCTAGGGGCACAACCAGTTGGACAGAGGTGGGGAGTGGAGTTGAGAAGTCCGTGGCTTAGCACTCCCTATTTTTGAAGTGGAGGCACTCCATTGCTTAGATCTGCATACCCTGAGACTGTAGTCTGGGGGGTCTGTTTCCCCAGGTCTAGTTTGAGATGGCCTTGAGGGGGCTGGAAAGGACCAATGTTTTGAGGGGCAATGCCTACTGAATTGAGGAGGCTGTACTTGCAAGAAGTCTTTGACTGTCTGCATAGATTTAGCTTTTTCTTTCTAAGAACCTCTTCTGCGTTGGTGCCAAACAGAGTGTCCTTGTTCAAAGGGGCATCTAGTAATTTTGATCTGACATGATCTGGAAAGGTCTGCTCATTAAGCCAAGCATGCCTTCTCAGTACAGAACCAGTGACTGCTGCCCTGCAAGATGCTTCTAGGGCATCAAAGCCACATTGCAAATTATGCTTGCTGACTTGGCTTGCAGAATGCATAAGCTCTTGTAATTCTTTATTTTCCTGCACAGTCTGTAAAGGTAGCGATTTTTTTCTTAATCAGTTCCATAATATGTTGTTGGTACGTCAGCATGTGAAACTGGCAATTCAGAGCCCTAATGGCGAGAGTTGCAGAGATGTATACTTTCTTACCCCATCTGTCTAAAGCTCTGGAATCCCTGTCTGAAGGGGTGGGATTCTTAGCTGTAGTTGCTTTGATACCTTTTGGCCCCTGGGAGGTGACCTCTGGGGTCAGCAGTAGGGCTTTGAAAAGGAATTTGTGAGAGTCAGGAACTCTGTAGTACTTCTCTGGTTTCCTAGGAGCAGGGGGTAAGGTATCAGGAGTTAAACTGGATTCCATAAAGACATCATCCACAACATCCAGGACTGGGGGTATTGCTAAAGGCCTATGTTGTGGCAAATCTAGAAATTCTCCGAGTCTCTTTTTGGACTGAGGATAGTCTTGGCATTCCCAGTGGAAATGCTCTAAGTATGTAAGCTTTCACCAAAAGAAAAATCCTCTGGAGGAGAAGCAGAGGGAATAGATTCCTCTGCATCTGAATCCTCATAAGCAGATAAAGGCATGTCTTCATAATCAGATACCTCAGAGTAGTCTGACTCTTGGTCTGTTAAAGCTGCTGGCTACAGGTCTCTTCTTCTCTTAGCAGGGGAAGGCTGACTTCGCCAATCAGCAAAATAAGGTCTTCTGCCATTTTAAGCATTTGATGTTGTGGCAAGGAAGCAGGTGCACGAGTTTGGGTCGTCTTTTTTTAGGCGTAGTGCATACTCTTGGCCTTAGAAACTCGGTAGTTTTAGACAGAACTGAAGATGCGAAAGAGGTCATCGGTTTGTGTCGAATATCGGTAGTGCGAAGAACTTCCTCAGAAGTCGGTGCCTGCTCAGTGGCTCCGGACCTATCCAAGGTAGAGACATACACAGGTTCTGTAGTCAAAAAAGAGTCTCGCAGCATACCAGACTCCGAATGGTTCTTGGTAGAGGCTTGCGAATCCAGTGAAGCGGGCATTAGGGGCTGCAAAAGCACCTCACTGAGTACCGGCAAATTGGCGACTAGCTTAACGGATGAGTTGTTGGCAGTTTTGGACCTGTCTGGTCTGTCTCTGTCTTTATCCTTACATTTTTTCGGAAGATCGTTAATCGGATGGCTTACTGAAGCCATTTCGGAATATGGAGATCGAGAACGAAAGTATTTAGTGATAATAAGGGCTTGACGACGAAGAACATCGTATCATCTTGGAGTTTATAAACAAGGACATAGGTAATCCCCAAACTGTAGACCCTACTCAGTTTTTGTTTGTAAAAGGTAGGTCATGTCTCCTAAACCCGACTGACTTCTTTGAAGCAGTCACTAGACGAGGGTAAGATGGTACACACAGCCTATCTTGACCTCGCCAAGGCTTTAGACACCATCCCCCACTCCTGAATTATAGATAAACTCACTAGACTGGGCATAAATCCCTATGTCACAAGATGGGTGGCCAACTGGCTCACTGATAGAACCCACACAGTGAAAGTAACAGACTCCAAATCCAACTTCAGACCAGTGACAAGTGGAGTACCACAGGGCTTAGTCCTGGGTCCTCTCCTGTTTGGCATCTACTTCTCAGAAGTCCAGGTTAATACAGCAGGTCTTTGGCTAACGAAGTTCACAGATGATTGCAAACTAGGTGCCATAATAGAATCGCCTAATGATGTAGACTTTCTACAAAGGGGCCTCAATGAGACTGATGCTTGGTGTCAAAGTCATGGCCTCAAGCTCAATGCCAAGAAGTGCATTGTCATCCCCTTTGGGAAAAACACTGTATACATGAACTACCACATAGGTGGTAGCCTACTAAACACCGAAAGTGTGATAAGAGACCTTGGGACACAGGTGGACAGTAGTCTCACCTTTGATAATCACATCGCCACAGTAGTCAGGAAATCCTTCTACGTGGCACACTTCATCACAAAGGGCTTCACCTCCAGAAAAAAAAGGTCATTGTTCCTCTCTACTCATCCCTCATTAGACCCATTATAGAGTACAACACCCCATTTGGCATGTACCTCGCAAGACATCTACAACAACTAGAAAGGCCACAGAAATACCTCACTAAGAGGACTACCAGCCTCAAACAGATGCCATACACAGACCGTCTCAAAAAACTGCAGCTCTTCTCCTTCACTTATCGCCTACTCAGATGTGACCTCTGCCTAACATACAAAGCCATGTCAAACCCAGATCTGTTGGACATGCTACACTTAAAGAAACCCCAATCCTCTGAGCCACATGCTCCAGAGACCTAACCCTTGCCACCACAATAAACAGAATATGCTGGAGGGATAGATTCCTGTCCCAGAGACTTCCCATGCTCTGGAACAGACTACCCATTCATGTCAAGCAAAGCTCCTCATTAGCCCTATTTAAGAAAAATCTTGACAATTCGATGGGAAACAGGAAATTCACCCCGGGGATCACTTCTGTGGCTAGACAGGGGCGCAGGAAAATAACTTTCTTGGGTGGCAAAAACCCAGGAACTTTTTTGGCTAGGCTTATATAGACCCCAGGGCCGATAGCCTAGTACCCACCTATGAACCTATTAAAGGTTTCCAGTTTTTTAAGTTACTTAAGATACAGGCTGACTGTTAAGGCATACTTCAACCTTCTGTAGCAAATAAAGTAACGAACATAATCCTCTAAAGTCTGAAGTACTCCACTGACAACAAAGACAGCACAGTTCTGTAAGTTAACCAGTCCACAGGAAACAGAAGCAGATGGAAGGAGTACTTCCAGCAGCTTCTGACTGAAGAAAATCTCAGACACAGCCTACAATGAGAAAAGAGGAGGAGTCCGCCATAGAGGAAGTAAGAGCAGCACTAAGGAAAATGAAATCAGGGAAAGCATCAGGTTCAGATGAGGTCACAGCAGATATGATTAAGCTAGGGGAGAAATTGCTCCTAAGGGTACTCACAGCAGGGTGGAGAGAAAGGCATACCCAAGATGACTGCGGAATAAACATACTAGTGTCAGTGTTCAAGAACAAAGGGGATGTATACAACTGTGGACAGTACAGAGGTATCAAACTCCTTTATTTATTTATTTATTTATTTATTGCAGTTGGTTTACCAGGATAGTCCATTGGGCCTTAAAGAACCCGTTTTCAATGGAGTCCTGGGGAGAAAAGCTCCAGAAAAAAAAACAAAAATACATATAATATTCGACAGAGACAGTCTAGGGACAGAACGTTATTATTACAATGTAGTCAGAATAATGTGAAACTATTCAGATATATAATAGCAGTCATAACAATTAATACATTGAGAGAAAAAATATGTTAGCAATAGAACAATGCAAAAAATTAATACAAATTAGAGAACAAGTATAGTAGCTAAAAGAAGGATGTGATATTAAAGGACATTAAGTAGAGTTAGTTATGTGGGGTGGGAGCAAGAGCATTCCCACTGTGATGCTAGGTGTAGGAAAAGAGACTTCTTAAAGGTAGAGTGGTTAGAGGTGGTGCGGATGTTTGGTGGTAAGGAGTTCCAGAGGCGAGCGAGGCTGAATGAAAGAAGTTTTTTTCCTATAATGAGACTCCTATCACATTGCATGAAAGTTCTGGACAGGGTGACTGATAAATGAATACACAGAATAGCAGAAAGGAAGAAGAACAATTTTATTTATTTTTACTTTATTTTATTTTTATTTTAACATTTGTTAACCAGGAAAGTCCAACTAGGAAAGATTCTATTTTCAGCACAGGCCAGAAGAGAAAAGCTCCAGATGCATGTCTGTGGAATGAAACTGGAGTACACGGAGGAAACACACAAACACAGGGAGGACATGCAGACTCAGTATAGAAGGCACTCCAGCCGAGAATCGAACCGGAGACCCTCTTGCTGTGAGGTGACAATGTTAACCTCTGCACCACTGCGCCACCCAGATGAGATGAGCGGTATGGATTCAGATAAGGATGCAGCACAACTAACCTGATGTTTGCAGTGAAACAGATAGTTGAGAAGAAGCTACAGTTGAGAAAACAGTCTAACTGGGCATTCCTACACTTGGAGAAAGCATATGACAAGGTCCCAAGAAAACTGATTTGGTCAGTACTGCAGTAGTTCAAAATCCCAGAAACATTGGTAGAATTAGGGCAGGCTATGTACAAGGACCCAAAGATTCATGTATGAACAGTGTTTAGTCTCACAGAGAGATTCCCAGTAGGAGTGAGTGTGCAGCAAGGTTCAGCTCTGAGCACACTACTGTTCATACTGGGCATGGACTATATTAGCAAACAGGTCAGAGAGGACAGATCAGCAATGTTGCTGTATACAGATGATGTGACATTACATGCAGATTCTGAGCAAGAACGTCAGCAAAAGATAGGGGAATTGAATACAAAACTGAAGGCGCATGGGATGAAACTGGGTATAGATAAGACAGTTGTAATGGATAGAAGGGAAAATAGTGGAACAGGTTAACAGCTTCAAGTATTTGGGAGTGGTGGTTGAGGAGAAAGGAACTCTAAATGAAAAGGCCAAAGTTAGAGAAAGGTTGCAGCCAACTGGCACAGACATCAGGTGTAGTGCACGACAGAAGACTGCCAAAGAAGTCTAAAAGCAAGGTGTACAAAAGAGTGCTGTGAACAATATCAATGTATGGTATGGAAACCTGAGCAGTAAAGGCAAAGCTGTTGAGGAAGCTTAGAGGTGACAGAGATGAAGTGCCTGACACTGGTGGTAGGGTGCAAACTGTGAGACAGACGAAGAAATGAGGACATAGCAGAATCCAAAGTAGCTCCAATTCAGAAAAGGTCAAAGAGAACAGATTATGGTGGTTCAGGCACATGTGCAGAAAAGCAGAAGACAGTCTGGTGAAAATTATTTGGGATTGATAGGAAGAAAGTAAGAGGAAACAGTGTGTCATGTAAGAGGTGGATGGATTGTGCGAGGGAAGAAGTGACAGTCAGGCATGAGTGTCTGAAAAGTCAGGAGAGTGGCACTGAACAGAAAGAGCGATGGCAGTAGTTGACAACACCTCGACACCATGTAGAAAATGGGGAAAAGAGGGTTGATGATGATATAACCCATATAGCTAAGACTAATGCAGCAGTGATCTTAATGATGAAAATCGGAATTTACCTAGCTTATCAGAGACTTGCCATATGCTATTATTATTGATTTGTAGTGCACATTCTGTAGGTATCAGAATAAAACTGTTTTGAATTGTAGAAAAATAAGAAAACAGCACAAAACATCTCATACACATTTGTTTTTTCAGGTTTTCGGTACAGAGAGGTGATTCAGAAAGCCAATAATGACTGCCAGTGGGTGCTCTAGTAAACTAACAGTTCTGTTATGTCCAGCCCCCAACCTCCATGAAGAACACTTTTCTAGGAGGTGTTCTCCCATGTGGATTGTTTTGCTGTACTTTAGAAACACAGGGCCTTTAAACCCAGCTGATGCCATTAAACATCTTCTTCTTTCAGCTGCTCCTGTTAGGGGTCGCCACAGCGGATCAGCTGTTTCCATTTCTTCCTGTCCTCTGCATCTTGCTCTGTCACACAAACCACCTGCATTGTCCTCTCTCACCACATCCATAAACCTTATCATAGGCCTTCCTCTTTTCCTGTTACCTGGCAGCTTCATCCTTAGCATCTTTTTCCCAATATTCTCTGCATCCCTCCTCAGCATATGTCCAAACCACCGTAATCTTGCCTCTCTGGCTTTGTCTCCAAACCTTCCAACCTAGGCTGACCCTCTAATATACTTATTCCTAATCCTGTCCACCCTTGTCACACCCAGTGCAAATCTTAACATCTTTAACTCTGCCACGTCCAGCTTTGACTCCTGCCTTTTAGTCAGTGCCACTGTCTCCAACCCATGCAACATAGCTGGTCTCACTACCCTCTTGTAGACCTTCCCTTTCACTCTTACTGGTACTTGTCGGTCACAAATCACTCCTGACACTCTTCTCCACCCACTCCACCTTGCCTGTACTCTCTTCAACACCTCTCTTCCACACTCACCATTTCTCTGAACTGTTGATCTCAAGTATTTAAACTCATCCACCTTCACCACTTCTACCTACCTGCATCCTCACCATTCCTCTATCCTCCCTCTCAGTCGCACACATATATTCTGTCTTAGTCCTGCTGACCTTCACTGCTCTTCTCTCTAGAGCATATCTCCACCTCTCCAAGGTCTTCTCCACCTGTTTCCTAGTCTCACTACAGATCACAATGTCATCTGCAAACATCACAGTCCACGGGGACTCCTGTCTGATCTCGTCTGTCAACCTGTCCATCACCATTGCAAATAAGAAAGGGCTCAGAGCTGCTCCTTGATGTAATCCCACCTCTACCTTAAATGCATCCGGCACTCCTACCGCAGACCTCACCGCTGTCACACTACCCTCCTACATATCCTGTACCACTCTTACAATGTCAGTAAACATGAAGGTGCCAAAAAGCCCACTTAAGCTGTGCTGAAGTCATTAAACAGACTGAAAAAAGAAGTTGTGTACTCACCATAACGTTCCATGTTTGTAGTCCATCTTGCCCTTCATTCTTACATATGGGATCGGTGCCGATCCTTGGCTCTGACTTGGCTTATTTACAAGCAGGAAGTCTTCTAGCTGGCTCGTGGTTAGGTAGGTATCCCATGGTGCACCACTACAATCCCCAGATCTTGTTTTCTGCTAACTAAGAGAGATTATAACAAATATACAGAAGAAAGCCAATACTAAAAGGTCTCCATAAAAAAGATAATATAGTTTTTTGTCTCCGGGTACTTCTAGGATGGGGGTAGGAGGGTGGGTTTGTAAGAATGAAGGGTGAGATGGACTACAAACATGGAACGTTATGGTGAGTACATAACTTCTTTATGTTCTGTAGTCCTATCTCACCTTCATTCTTACATATGGGACAGCGTCCCTAGCACCTTATTCTTGGGTGGCTCTACCCCTGGAGGTTAAATCCAATTTGTAATGAGTAATAAAAGTGTGAGGGGTAGCCCACATTGCTGCTGCACAAATATTATCAAGTGGGACCCTGGCTTGAAAGGCTGCAGAGGTAGACTGAGATCTGGTAGAATGAGCCTTGATTTTAAAGGGTAAAGGTGTACCCTCAGAGTTGTAAACGTAAGCTATACAGCTAGAAATCCAATTTGAGAGTGTTACTTTGTACTAGAATTGATTTCCTGATTTCCTTAGTCAGTTGCAAATAAAAATGTAATTGTCTATGGACATCCAGCTGATGAAACCTGTATTCAGCTGCGTTGGAATGATTTGGAAAGAACACTAGAAGTTGTATGGATTGGTTCAAGGTGGCATGGGAACAGACCTTGGGGACAAGGAAGGATTAGTACAAAGGGACACCCTGTCTTTGTGAAATATCAGGTAAGGGGGTTTCACAGACAATGCTTGTAACTCTGACACCTGTCTGGCCGATGTGAAAGCCACCAGAAACAAAGTCTTCCAAGACAGGAATTTCAAGGGGGATGAATGAGAAGGCTCAAAGGGCGGAGAAGTTAATTTGGATAACACAAAAGTTAAATCCCATGAGGCAACAGGTTCCTGAAAGGGGGATCTTAACAAAGTGGCACCTTTAAGGAAAGTTTTGCACAGCCTATGTGACATCAGATTAGAATCTTGAAAGCCTAGATGAAAATTTGAAATCACTGCCAACTGAACTCTGACAGTGGCAGACGCAGATCCCTGGTGAAAAAGCTCAGACAGGAATTCCAAAACCACTGGAATGGAGGCCGTGTAAGGGTCAACATTCATTTCTTCGCCCAGCTAGAGAATCTTTTCCATTTTCTGGAATATAGTCTCCTAGTGGAAGGTTTATGAGAAGACGTAAGATTATGAGTCATGGAGGGTGAAAAGCCGTGAAGCCTGACTAGGGATGGAACTGGAGCAGCCATGCTGTCAAACTCAGGGTGTGTAAGGAGGGGTGAAGCGAACCTGACATGTGAGTCGACAGGTCTGGAACTGGGTCCAGAATCCAAAAATTGCCTAGAAGAGGCCCGAGGAAGGGGAACCAAACCTGATGAGGCCAGTAAGGAGTAATGAGGATCAGTTTGCTTCCCAGCCGTTTCACTTTCTGAATAACTTTGGGAATGAGAGGGATGGGAGGAAAAGCATAAAGGAGACCCAGGGGCCAATCGTGAACAAGTGCATCTCTCGGTGACTCCCCACAGAGGGGGGATGAGGGAGAAGTAGCTGCTGCATTTGGCAATGACTGGGCTGGCAAAGAGATCGCAGCAAGGCTGTCCCCATCTGCGGAAAATCTGTTCCACTGTTTCCTGTTTCAGAGACCACTCATGAGGCATCAGGATTGCCTGGCTGAGCTTGTCGGCTATCACGCTGGTTGTCCCTGGGATGTTCGTTGCCACCAGAAAACGCTGGGAAGAAATCGCCCATTTCCAAACTCGAATGGCCTCTCGACAGAGTGGATAAGATCTGGTTCCACCCTGCTTATTGATATACCGTACTACTGACATGTTGTCTGAGTGTATTGCAATAGTCCCCAGAGGCAGAAGGTTGTGAAGTGCTTGCAACCCCAGGAGCACCACCCTCATCTCTAGAACACTGATATGCAAGTAAGCCTCATGATCTGGCCATGTGCCTTGGACAGTCGTGCCTAGATAACGCCCCCCCACCCTATCTGTGAGGCATTTGTGGTCACAGTGGCAATGGGTTGGTGAGGAACAAATGGAGTGCCCATGGTTAACTGATTGTGTACAGTCCACCAAATGAGGTCCTTCTTGCAAGAGTCTGTCAGCAGAATGTGATGCGATAATGGTAGGTGCTAAAAAGATCATTGGGATGACAGGAGCCACTGAAAAGTCCTCATGTGTAGTCTGGCTAGTGGTACTAGTAATATAGTGGAAGCCATGGTCCCTAGAAGCTGCAGAATAGTCTTGGCTTTGACCTTTCGTAAGGGGAGAAGACACTGAATTTGAAGAACCAGATTCTGTGCTCTTTCTACAGAAAGATGAGCCAACATGTCTACTGTGTCTATCTCTGCACCTATAAAAATCACAGATTGAGAGGGCAATAAGGCATATTTTTCCCAATTTATAGAAATTCCCAGCTGGGCACAAAGCTGAATGGTAGCGTCCCTGGTCTGAAGAAGTAAATGCCTGGTGGGGGCGGTCAAGAGCCAGTTGTCCAGATACGGAAACACCTGGAATCCTCGACTCCTCAGGTGAGCTGTCACTACTGCCATACACTTGGTGAACACACTGAGGGCTGTGGTGAGACCAAAGGGCAGAGCAAGAAACTGGTAATGACTGGCTCCCAGCCGGAAGCGTAGATGACTCCTCGACGTCCTGTCCATTTTTACGTGGTAGTAGGCATCTTGGAGATCTACTGAGCACATCCAATTGTCTTTCCCTAATAACAGAAGTATAGACTGCAGTGTCACCATCTGGAACTTGTCCTTCTTTACTGATTCGTTCAATCTGCTGAGGTCCAAAATGGGCCTCCAGTCCCCTGTACGTTTTGGCACTAAAAAGAATCTGCAGTAAGTTCCGGATCCTATTTGGTCTGCTGGGATGGTTTGGATGACTCTTTTTGACAGCAGGTTGACCTCCACAGTTGCTTGATGCCTGTGATTGGGAGGAACATCCAGGATCCTTTTGGGAACAAAAGGTGGAAGAGAAAATGGTATGACATAACCTCTGGTAATAATTCTTTGTACCCACTTGTCTTGAGTGATACCCAGCCAGGCTTCTGGATACAAAGAAATGCGACCCCAGACTGGTCCCAGAGAAGCACAGTCGGGCCTCACATCAGGACCGCTAGTAAGGCCAGCCTCGAAAGGAATCGCGACCTCCCTGGTTTTGCGTTCCACCCCTGCCTCTAGGGCGACGTCTACCATTTCCTCCTCCTCTGCCTCTGAAGGAGGAGTCACCCTGTGTATCCCGGAAAAACCTCTGGGACTACTTGAACCACATCTTACCGCCCCTCTGACCCTTAGGATATGGTCTAGAGGGAACAGTAAAATCTACTCCCATGGCAGAGAGTGTTTTTCCTTCTTGCCCGCACCGGGTGAGAGTGTCCTTTACCTTGGGTCCAAACAATGAGGAACCGTCGAAGGGGGCTTTGGTAAAGGTAGACATGAAGGGTTCCACAAAATTACACAAACGCATCCAGGAAAGACGCCTTAGGGAAATTCCTGAACCCGCTGCTCTACTTGCTCCAGTGGCTGTATACGAGATAAGCCTCATGGACGAGTTGACGATAGAGTTCAAGGTGAACAACTGGGCCGACACCTTGTCAGGGACTCCCTCAGTACATGTACCTTGCAGAGGATCTCCTAACTCTTTAAGGAGACCTCTGTGAAGCTTCGTGAAGTGTGCAAGGCACTTCAGCGATCTAAGGGTAAATGTTGCTATAGAGAAGATATGCTTCCCGTATCTGTCCATTGTTCGAGACTCCTTATTCCTGCGGATGAACAGAAATCGTCTCTGCTAGCTCTTTCTTAGTGGCCGCCGCCACCACCATGGCATCTACAGGAACATCTTTAGACAAAAAAATCCTTTTCTGGGGGTGCAGAAAGAAATTTATTCGGTCTCCTGGGGACTGGCTCCATGGCATCAGGAGTATCCCACACCTTTCAACTAACTAGCTCCATCAGTTCGAAGGGTGGAGACACCCAAGAGGCTGAAGGATGAGACCCGAAAGCCTTCAGGTACACTGACTCCTCATCAGAAGGGGTGACAATGGGCCAGCCGCACCTCTGTTTAAGGATTTCCAGGATGTCTATGAAGGAGACATCATCAGAGGACGACTTGGGGGACCCTTCTGACTCTTCAAGGTCAGTGTCAGACGTCAGAGACTCATCCTGGGAGTCTACATGCTTCTTCTTACATGAGCTCTTCTGTGGGGGCTCCTCAGAAGGATATTCCGGGGATGTCTTGGAAGAGTGGGGGCCACAGGCCAGTGGCTCCTGAGGCTGAGGATATCTGCTGACCATGGAGAGAGTAGGAGCTGTGACAGAAGTAGGTGCCTTAGGGGGAAGAGTGTCGGTACCCCTGGTAGGAGCTGCAGATCCAGACAGCACACTCCTCATCATTTTGAATGCCGATCTCTCCGGTTCCAAAGACCTCCTCAGCTCAGAGGAAACCAAGGATGTTATTGGTTCCAGAGCCACTGGCTCCGAGATAGACATAGGATCTGAACTCACCCTCGCCGATGCACCGAGAGGGAGACTCGGAACCAAAGAGGTTCGGTTCCAGGCATCCCTGTCGAGGCCGACCGGGGAGCTTCAGCTCCTAGACACCACGGATGGCACAAAGAGTATCGGAGTGGAACTCTGCTCCAAAACACCCTATAGAGGGAGCTGGAGCCGAGGATTCCACGAGTGGTACCAAGCACTCTGGCTCAAAAGGCCAGCATGGCTCGGAAGAGGAATGACCTAAGGGGGCTTAACAGACTCAAGTGGCTCTGGAACTGACTGGGTCAGAGCCAACAACAATTTTGGTAAGGCAGACGACTTCAAAAGTCCCAGCACTACCTTCTCCACATCTTCTTCTGATAAACTCCTGGAAGACCTGGAGGACAGATTAGGAGAACAGGATCTCTGCAGCATTGGTGACTTCAATGTAGGGGAGACCGGTGGAGGTTCCACAGACCAGCTCCAAACAATACTCTCAGAGGTCGGCTCCGAGTTACTTGGCGCCAACCTTGTAATCACAGTACAACTCTCAATCGGCACCGACCTCTGTGGAGCTGATGAGACAGTGGATTTATCAGACTTAGTAATTTTAAGAGGTGGCTCCGAGACACCAGCCAGTGCTGGGGGGGGCCTCTTAGAGAGGACTTAGACTTTTCCTTTCTAGATCCCTGAGATCTAGAAGAGGAGGAAGAGCTAGCCAGATCTTCCTCAAAGGAGGGTTTTAGAAGACCTTTTAGGATGAGCTTATTTTTTTCTTTCATGCAACACCCTAGCACTGAAAGAGTGGCAAAATAAGCAAGTTTCCTGTAAGTGGATGGCCCCCAGACAGTAAATGCAGTTACTGTGGCCATCCGTTATAGACATCTTCTGTGAGCATTTTATATATTTTTTAAAGCCAGATGGCTTATGGTCTTTGCTTTCTTTAGACACTCTCAGAGAAAAAGCTCACACACACACAGAAAGAAAGAGGAGAGGACTAGGTCCTCTAATTTAAATGGGCCTAGCCCTACAGGAAGAGAAAGACACCACGAGGACTAGGTCCTCTAACTTAAACGGGCCTAGCCCGGGTGGGAAAGGGAACAGAAAACTAGGCCTTCTAACTAAAACAGACCTACGGGGAAGCAACAATAAGAAAGGTCGTCACACACTCAGAATAGGAGAAGAGTAAATTTCAAATGTACTCAACAAGGAAAACAGAACCTCGTTCTGTTAACAACAGTAAGAAATTTAGCGAGCGGAAATCTGCAAAAAACTAAGACTTATGTACCATTAACAAGACACAGCCTAACTGAGCGCAAAAGGCGCCTACAATTACTAAACTAAATATTAAACACGAAAAACCAGCACACAGGATACAAAGTACTATAAAGCCAAAAGGCCAATTATAGTAATGCACACAAACGGCGCACTTATAACACTAACTATTCTAACTAGCAAACTGCACTAACTATGGCTATTACAAAGATATAATAACACTTTAAAGTAGAAAAAGTCCAAAAATTTGTATAAACTTGAATAAATTGAAAGACTTAGCCAGAGCCAAGGAGAAGCACAATCAAACTCGTCGACGCGGCAAACAAGATCTGGGGATTGTACAGGCGCACCATGGGGATACCTACCTAGCCACGAGCCAACTAGAAGACTTCCAACTTGTAAATAGGCCGAGTCGAAGCAGAGGATCGGCTCCGATCCCATATGTAAAAATGAAGGCGAGATAGGACTACAGAACATCATGCATTTCCACAGCTAGTGGTGTTTGACTTTATTGGTCTGTACCCATGAAGCCTTAAAAAAAGTCTTGGGTATTCGGAAGCCATGTACCTGAGACGTACAGTTGTGTAAGATGAACTTACCATAACAGTAGATGTTTGAATGACCACTGCTGTAGTAGCCTTGGGTACATGGGTTATATCCTACCAAAGATATAACAGCTGGCCAGCTTCCAAAGTTTCAGAGCATTTTCCATGCACTGAAACTGTTGAGCAGCTTGAGATGAGCTGACTAAAACACAAATTTGGGTGCAAAGCCCTTCACGGCTTTCTTGCCAGCAGAGAGAGAAGGAGGCTGAGCCCTGAAACTACAATCCTAAGAATAACAAAAAATAAATGTCCACAGCCTGCCATAAAAAACATACCAAATTAAGGGGGATGGAGGAAGGGAGGGAGCAGCTACTGCTGTAGAGCAATCAGTTAAACTGTTTTCCATGTTAACACCCTAAAGTCAGCCAGATTAGCAGGTTCAAATGAATCAAGCTTCTCTAAAACAAAATTAAGATCCCAAGGAGGAGTCACTGGTGAAATGGGAGATAAATGAACCTCGATAGAGGAATAAGAAAGGTCACAGGATAGTAACTCCCACAAATACTGTAAAAGCAGAGAAGAGCTAGCCCTGAATGAGTGGTGGTTATGCTGTTGTCACCAACTAGAAAACTTTTTCCATTTGCTAATATGTGACTTTTTAACAGCAAGCTAACTTGCTTCCATTAGTACCTGCTGCATATTCTCAGAAAATGGGCCTAAAAGGAATTACCCTATCATCCAGGCAGTCAGCTGAAGATGACTGATGCCGCGCTGTATCAAACACCTCTGTTCTTGTGTGAGTAGATCCATTCTGTGAAGAAACCTGTGGTAATTGCCCCTGGCCATTTCCAAAAGAAGGGAGAACTATGGCTGCCTGGACCAGAAGTCACCACAATGACTCTGGGGGATTCCTTCTGAATCATCAGATGTATCCTGGATATTACTGGAAAGGGTGGAAAGACATAAGAACATTTCTGTCCAAAGAAAAGAAAAGACATCTGTCCTTCCAGGCCTTCTTGCATGGAGTCCGGGAACACACTTTTTGCTAGCTGATTATTCAGGGAGGAGACAAACAGGTCTATATTTGAGGAACTCCCCACTGATGGACCAAATCTTGGAAGACCCCCGAGCTAGTTTCCATTTGTGAGGGTTTGTCTTGGTTCTGCTCCGCTTGTCTGCCACACAATATTGCTCTGATGGAATGTAGGATGCCTGTAGAGTGAGATTCTGCTGTGAAGCTGTATTCCAAGCTAGCATGGCTAGTCTACAAATGGGGTGTGACCTACCCCCCCCCCTTGCTTGCTGATGTACCACATGACTGTGGTACTGTCTGTAATGACATGAAGACATCCTAAGAGCCAAAGATGGTTCTTTGGTTCAAAGAGTTGAGTGCCTTGATCATGCAGGCATCTCCTTGATGGTGCTTGCTTGCATCTGCCCTTGGTGTCCCACACTCCCTGCACTTTTATCCCTCCCATAACTCCCACGCAAGGTCTGAAGTGTATGTGGTGACTGACTGCTTTGGAGCAGGGATGGAGAAGGGGATACCTAGATCCTGTTGTCTTCACCAAAATATTTCTCTTCTGACAAACTTCAGCACTGGGACCTAAAAAGATAAAGGGTGTTGATGCTGGAAACAAAAAAATTTCAGACACCACTATATCTTACTCATGAGGTGTCTTGACAGGGGTATAATGAGAATCCTAGACAATATGGGACCCAAAATTCTGAGGTATTCACCTGCAGTGATTGAAGTCTGAGTAAAACATGTTAGAAAGAGATCTAGAAAAAGATCTATTTGTTTCCTGTGAAAGAAAAGCTCTTTGAACTGAGGTGTCCAGTTGACATCCCAGGAACACAACCCTGTGTGAGGAAGTCAATAAATAATTTTGACTGTTCTCTTGGAATCCCAGCTTGTGCAAGAGATCTCTCACCCAAGAGAAAGACTCCTGACATTTTGAGAAAGACTCTGCAGATAAGCAAGTTGTCTAAATATGGAAAAATGTACTATAATTGAAGCCACACACTTTGTGAACACTCTTGGTGAAGTGGATACTCCAAAGGGTAAGGCAGAGAACTGATAATGTGGTCCAGACACATACAATCTTAACAAACATTTGAAGTCTAGATGAATAGGGATGTGATAAACATCTTTTAAGTCTAGTGTTACTAGGAAACTTGAAAGAGGAAGAAAAGGTAGCATGTTGTGAAGAGATCATTTTGAATTTGGGCACCATCGCAAGCAGATTTAGAAAAGAAAGATACAGAACTGGTCTCCAAGCATCATCATCTTTTTTTGGCACCAAGAACATCCCTGAATAAAACCCCTTCCCCACCTGGGAAAGAAGAACTGGTTCTGTCACTCTCATTGGGACAGCATATGATGAAGAGGAGAAAGCAAAAGAGAGGGGGTCACAAAGTCTGTTAAATAGTCATTCAGATTTTTTGAACTGTCCTTGGTTTTGGGAGGTTGAGACTTATTTTTGCAACACCCTTGCCACTTTTTAAACATATGTTTACCTGAATTCTGTTGAGATTGCTTATTCTGTTTTTTTGCCAAAACTGGGTGAGGGGAAAGAAAATCCATTGGACAGTTTAGGTAAGGAGGGCTGGAAAATCTTAGAGATTTCCTGGATCAGCTTGTTTCTTTCATCCCACCTTTTGATCACAGCTGCAGCAGAGGGTCCAAACACTAAATCTCTAATAAAGAATTTAAAATCTCATTTTTTAAATCATCTGGGAGGTTCTGAGGATGCAGCCAAACAAACCTCCTCAGAACAGTACAAGCCCTGGAAGAACCATCAACAGAATCATACACACACTCTGCAAACAATGAGTGGCTTGTGCAATAATATTTAAAGCATTTTTTTCTCCACAAGAAGAAACGGTAGATAAAACATTCCTCATACTTTCACAATATATCAGAAGAAATTTTAAAGTACGAGCCTGACAACTGAAAATTATGAAAATAAAAACTGCAGTACTACACACTTTTTCCCCCATACCTATCAAATTCCCTACCCTTATTAGAAAGAGTAGGAATGGAATTAACTAAGTGCTTAGCAGCAGCAGATTCCACTATGGGTATAGCATCTGGGTCAGGTTTAGGAATAGTGTATAAAATTTTAAAAGACTGAGGAACTTTATACACCCTATCTACCTTTTTCTAGGGCCAGCTGAATGACTACTTGGAAAATTGCAGGCAGTAACATGCACATCCTCTACAGCAGACAGGATAGGAGAAATTGGTGTAGGTTCTGGAAAATCTTACTAGAACAACTCACAGTATTTTCTGAGGGACTGAGAAACCTCAGTGTTCTTCCACCAAAAACACTGGGACATTCTAGCAATAGTCTCAGAGAAAGAAAAGTCACTATAAGAAGAATAAGAAGCTGAGCTCTCTTCTAAGTCTGAATCAGAAATCTGACAGCAAACCACAGAATCTGTATCTACACCTTCCTGTTCACATTTAGAATACTGAATCTTTCCAGAAAAATGGGCATCCTTCTTTTACCAGAAACTACTCTAGAAGAAGGATAAACAGCCTGAATTAAACCCCAAGCCAGACCCAGTAAACTACTCCTATCCAAAGAAATTTGAGGAGGAGTAGATACATGTTTGCTTTGCTGTTCCTTTTGAACAGGAAAAATGGGCCAAATGCATTACTAATGGCAGCGCAGCTTCCTCAGGAATAGGCACAGCATTCTGACATGAAAGGGAATCTTCCCTGTTCCCTCTCCCAGGACCAACAACAGTGACTCTCCCTTATCCACTGAGGGGACACTAACAGCTGCAGAGGATGTGGCTAATCCTCAGTTCTTAGTGGCTATAGGTGCTTCACTACAGGGATTCAGGGTAAAAGATGAATGGTCCGAGGTACAGTAAGTGGCCATAACAGAGTCACCCACCTGCGGCTGAGAGTAATTGCTAGCTGCTGTGGTGGCAAAGGCTGTTTGCTTAACTTTTCTTTTTGTGTCTGGAAGATGGACCGACCATGAGACCGACAATCTGTTGATGGTCAAGCTGAAAATGGCGCTTCTTTCTCATGGAAGACAAGCATCAAATACTGATAAAAATACCAGTGGACAGAAGTTACTTTTTTGACAGAAAAAACACAGTAAAAAGCACTTTCAAACACTATAGCAGTTCCACAATGGAGAATTAAACAACATTTTTCCACAGAAAATATGTTATCAATTAGTTTACACTACTTTAAAACTGAGACAAAATGAATGCTCCCTTTAATAGCACATTATAGTCTCAAGACAGTCCATTAAAAACAATACTCCTTGCTTTAAAATAACTTTCTTGAAGCAGAAGTAATAAAACATTAGTACATATAAGAAAATGGAAGTTTGAACTTGTGTGCCCAAACAAGGAAAGCACAAGCTGACCATCGGTCCTCAAAAGCCTCAGCAGAGAGTACTCTTCCAGTGGCAGTAAAGCTCTGAATGGCTTTGCACCCAAAATAGAAGTTATGTTCTTACCATAACGTTCCATGTTAGTTGTCTTCTTCTCGCCTTCTTCTTGCTGGATGGGTTCGGAGCCGACCTCGGCCCACTCGCCACTCTAAAAGCTCGAGAGTTGGTTCCACCGGCTCGAGGCTCCCCTATATCCCACAATGCTAGGCGTGAGTTACCTCAGATCTCGTTTGTAAGCTAGGCACTGCCTATAATAGTAGTAAAATAACTAGTAACAAAGTCCACCTCTATAAACAAGGGAGAAGGGTGACCTACATCCTGAACCAGGAAATATGCACATCAGAGCATATACCTAAAGTAAAGAGGTGGTAGAAAGAGAGGTCATAATCAAAACTCCTCTAGGTCTGTCCAGGCCAGGGGGAAGGAGGTGGGGCCTTAAGAAGAAGGCGAGAAGACAACTAACATGGAACGTTATGGTAAGAACATAACTTCTATATGTTAAGTTGTCTATCTCGCCTTCATTCTTGCTGGATGGGACCGCGTCCCTAGCACCTTGTCCCGGGTGGCCTAACGGAACAGACTCTTGAGAACAGTGGAACCAAAGTTAGCTCTATGTCTAGAGGCTAAATCCAACTTATAATGAGAAATGAAAGTGTGAGGAGTAGCCCAAGTAGCCGCTGCACAAATGGTGTCAATAGGCAGTCTATCTTGGAAGGCTATAGAAGTAGCCAAGGCTCTGGTAGAATGGGCTTTAGGTTTGCTAGGCAGCTTTTGGTGTCTAATTTCATACACAAGGGAAATCAGGGATGTTAGCCATCTGGATAATGATACCTTTGAAACTGAAAGTCCCTTTTTGCCTTCTGCATAAGAGACGAACAGTTGGTCAGATTTTCTGAATTGTTTTGTTCTATCCAAATAGTACCTTAACTGACGATGAACATCTAGCCAATGTAATCTTTGTTCAGATCTGTTAGAATATTCTGGAAAAAACACCGGGAGGTCAATGCTTTGATTTAGGTTAGCCGTGGAGGCTATTTTAGGTAAAAAGGACGGGTTGGTTCGTAAGGATACTCTGTCCTTATGGAACAACAGATAAGGAGGTCGACAGCTGAGTGCATGAAGTTCTGAAACTCTTCTAGCTGAAGTAATAGCTACTAGAAAGAGAGTCTTCCATGATAGTAATTTTAAGGAACAGGAGGATGCAGGTTCGAAAGGGGAGAGAATTAAAGAACTGAGAACTAAATTTAGGTCCCAAGGAGGAGGAGGATTTCTTATCGGAGGTCTGAGTAGAAAAACTCCCTTCAAAAAGGATTTGCAAAGCTTGTGGGACATGATGGCAGAATCTGAAATGCCCACATGAAAGTTAGAAATAGCTGCCAATTGAACTTTAAAAGTAGAAGGAGATGAACCTGCATGGAAGAGTTCAGCTAGAAAATCAAGGACCATTTGGATGGAAGCAGTGAAAGGATCAATTTCCCTTCCTTGAGCCCAATAGGCGAAACGTTTCCACTTACTCAAATAAAACTTTCGAGTGGAAGATTTATGGGACGCTATCAAAATATCTCGAACAGAGTGAGATATTTGAGGAAGCCTGGCTAAAGTTGGAATTGGAGGAACCAAGCAGTGAGGTTCAGAGAGGGAAGGGAGCGATGAAACTGACCCGACTGATGGATCAAAAGATCTGGAACTAGGTCCAGATGCCAAGGTCGCTCCAACAGAAACTGATGTAGAAAAGGGAACCAAACCTGTCGAGGCCAGTAAGGAGCAATGAGGATCAATGAGGCCTTCTGAGCGATAGCTTTCTGTATCACTTGAGAGATTAGTGGGAAGGGAGGAAATGCATACAGAAGTCCCCGGGGCCAAACTTGGACTAGAGCGTCTATGCTGGGTTGGCCTGGTAGCGGGAATAGGGTGAAATAATCTCTGCACTTGCTGTTTTGGGGAGTAGCAAAAAGATCGCAGCAAGGCTGACCCCACTTGAGAAAAATTTCTCTCACTACAGAGTCTTTCAGAGACCACTCGTGAGGCATGAGGATAGCTCTGCTCAACTTGTCCGCAATTTGATTGGACTTCCTGGGGATGTGCGTTGCTATCAGAAACCGCTGAGAAGAAATCGCCCATTGCCACAGTCTGAGTGCTTCTCGACACAGGGGGTAGGACCTGGTTCCGCCTTGTTTGTTGATATACCACACTACAGACATATTGTCCGTCTGGATTGCTATCGTTCCCAAGGGAAGAGAGTCTTGAAGGGCTTGCAATGCTAAAAGCACTGCTCTCATCTCTAGAACATTTATGTGCAAGTGGCATTCGTCTGGTTGCCATGTGCCCTGGACAGTTCTGCCCTGATAATGCCCCCCCCACCCGATCAGGGAGGCGTCCGTTGTCAGAGTAGCAACCGGAAAGGAAGGAACAAAGGGTCTTCCCAATAAGAGCTGAGGGGAAGACATCCACCACAGAAGATGATTTCTGCATGTTTGTGTGATTATAATGGTGTGAGACATTGGAAGTTGCTGGTACGACCATTGCGTGAAGAGCATCCATTGAAGGATTCTCATGTGGAACCTGGCTAATGGAAGCAGAGGTATGGCAGCCGCCATAATCCCCAACACTTTCAGAACTAACCTGGCTTTGATTCTGTTGCTGCTGAAGAGGAGCGAGACCATTTTGTGTATGTCTGTTATTCTCTGATCTGTTGATCTCGCAGACATGTTGATTGTGTCTAGATTTGCGCCTATGAAGGTAATAGTACGACAAGGCGACAAAACAGACTTTTCGAAATTTATTGAAATGCCTAAATTTCAACAAGTGCGAAAGGTGTAGTCCCTGGCCATTAGAAGAAGATGCTTGGTGGGAGCTGTAAGGAGCCAGTCGTCCAAATATGGAAACACCTGGAATCCTTGTCGTCTCAGGTGAGAAGCTACCACTGCCATGCATTTGGTAAACAACCGGGGGGCAGTGGTGAGACCAAAGGGCAGGGCCCTGAATTGAAAATGACTGGTTCCCAGCCTGAAGCGGAGGAATCTTCTGGAGCGTCTTTTCATTTTTATGTGATAGTACGCATCCTGAAGATCTATAGAGCACATTCAGCTTCCCTTTCCCAAAAGGGGAAGGATGGACTGCAGCGTGACCATCCAAAATCTTGTTTTCTTGACTGACTTGTTCAAGATACTGAGATCTAAAATTGGTCTCCAGTCCCCTGTTTTCTTTGGAACTAAAAAGAACCTGGAGTAGATTCCGGATCCTTGCTGGTCTGCTGGAACTGGCTGAATTGCTCTTTTTGCAAGCAGCTTTGAAATTTCCAAAGCTGCAAGATCCCTTTGAGCGGGTGGAACATCTGGAAGGGATTTTTTTGATTGGTTTGGAATGCGAAAGAAGGGAATGGAATAACCCTCGGAAATGATGGACTGTACCCATTTGTCTTGAGTCAGGGATAGCCAGGCTTTTGGGTACAGTGACAATCTTCCCACCGACTGCCTCCGAAGGTAGGCAGTCGGGCAACACCTCAGGGATGCTGAAAGGGCTTATCAGAGAAGACTTCACGATTGCCCTGGTTCTGCGGACCCCCTGCCTCTAGGGCGGCGTCTACCATTGTTGTTCCCCCCTCTGCCTCTGGCAGGGAACCGACTTTGTGCGTCAGGCGAAGTCCCTTGAGATTGTTTACGGAACCACATTTTCCCACTTTTCTGGCCTTTGGGGTAAGGCCTAGAAGGAGTAGAAAACGGACTCCGACGGCAGAAAGAGTCTTGCCATCTGTCTCGCACCTAGTCAAGGTTTCTTTCACTTGAGGACCAAAAGAGATGATCCATCAAACGGGAATTAGTGAAAGACGCGTTTTAAAGGGGTCCGCAAAGTTGCATAACCGCATCCAGGCGTGCCTGCGTAAGGCCACACCTGTCCCTGCGGCCCTGCTCGCTCCATCAGCCGCATAAGAAAGGAGGCATGGAGGAGTTAGCTATGGAGTTCAGGGTAGCCAGCTGAGTGTTCATCTTGTCCTGAAAACCCGCAGCTGTAGGATCCTTCAACATATCACTCGCTTCCTTGATCAAGTCCCTTTGAAGGCAGTAAAATGGCACAGGTAGTTCAGCTTAACGCATTGCAAAGGTCGCTGACGAGAACATCCGCTTCCCGTACCTGTCCATAGATCTGGATTCCTTGTTAGGTGGATGGACAGGCACCGAAGGATCAGCTAGTTCCTTCTTGGTGGCAGCAGCTACCACCATAGCATCCACAGAAACACCTTTTGTGAGGAATTGCTTGTCAGTTGGTGCTGTTATAAATTTGGAGGGTCTCCTGGGGGTAGGGTCCACAGAATCAGGAGCCGTCCAGGCCTTCTTTGCAACCACCTGCATGAGGGGATCAAAAGGGGGGGGGACACCCAGGAGGTGGAAGGACGAGAGCCAAACGCCTCAAGGTACACAGATTCATCCTCCGAAGGGTTAAGGGCTGGCCAATTTCCCTCTGTTTCAGGATCTCTAGAATGTCTGCGAGAGAGACATCTTCAGAAGGGGAACGTGGGGAACCCTCGGAATCCTCTAAATCTGTGTCAGAGGTGACAGACTCAGGTGAGTCTAAGTGCTTCCTCTTACACTTTCTCTTCCTAGGGGCTCCCCTGCCAATTCAGGAGAGGCCTCGGAAGAGGATGAGATCCCCACAGGGGATTCTTGAGGAGCTTGCTCTCTGCGGTCTGGGATGAGGGAGTGAGTCGACATAACCAAAGGCACCGAAGTGGGAGGGGCGGACGGAGCCGACTGTGGAGTCGAACAAGGTTCCAACACACTCCGCATGACCTCGAATGCACCCCTGTCAGGCAGAGCCAGAGGTCCCCGCTCCGAGAAGCTGAGAACCTCCCTCGGCACCGACAGAGATGGCTCCGAGGCCGATGTCGGAGCCGAACTCACCAGCGCCGAAGCACCGAGAGGGAGAGGGGGGTCGGACAAGGGTCCGATGCCACTCACCCCCTCGGAGCCGACGAGGGAAGCCCGGTGCCGAGATTCTTCAAAGGAAGAAATCGGAGCCGACGACGGAGCCGAAGACAAATGTATCGGCTCCGACACTACCACAGTCTAGGTTCTGAGACGCCCCGGCTCCAAGCTCAAAGGAGTCGGAGGAGGAATATTAATTGGAACAAGCTGAGGCATCGACTGATGAGTCGGACTCTGGAGCATTTGGGCCAGTGCCTCGGACTTCAAAAGTCTACTCACTACCCTCTGGAGGTCGTGATCTGATAGCCTCGATGACCTGGAGGAGTGAGATCTATGGCTCCGTTCAGACAGCAGGGGAGACGCTGGAGCCGAATGAACGGAGCCAAGGGACGGTGACCTCGATCTCTTTCTAGATGTCGGCTCCGATGGTATGATCGGAGCCAACCCATGACTCTCTAATGCCTCGGCTCCGGCCGGAGCCGAGGAAACCACTGAAACAGCAGTCACAGACTCATCGGCTCCAGCCGGAGCCGATGAAGCAGTAGGCTTCAAAGCCTTAGGCCTCGACTCTGAAGCTGGAGCTGAGGTCCTAGAAGCCTTAGAAGGTTTCCCAGAAGACACAGGAAGGGAACCTTCAGGCTTAATTAAACCCCTCAAAATGAGTTTATTTTTTCTCTCCTGCAGGACTCTAGGGCTGAAGCCATGGCATACAGCACAAGAGTCCTGCAGGTGTAAAGGTCCCAGGCAGTACACAAGAAGTGTGACCGTCTGTCAGAGACATTTTCTGACAGCACGAGTCACACTTCTTGAAGCCTGAGACCTTTGTATCCTTGGACATACTCAAGGAACCTGAAGTGTAATCACACAAAAACACACACACACAGATTACACTGATAGGATTAAAAGGGAATTATTTAAAACTAAAGGTAAGTTAATAAAATCCCCTAAGTAACACATACACACTTCTATGGAAAGGGAAGGAAGGGCCCGAAGGCCTTAGGGAAGAACTAAGTGTTCTTTATAAAGGAGGGGGCTGGAAAGATAGTAAGGGATAAACAAGTCCACTACACTAAGTGGGAAGAATTTTACACTAACTAGCCTAAGTTTAAAGAATTTTAAACTAGTTTAAACTTTCACTAACCTGGAGCCGGTAGAAAACACACCTCGATCGCTGTAGCGGCAAACGAGATCTGAGGTAACTCACGCCTAGCATTGTGGGATATAGGGGAGCCTCGAGCCGGTGGAACCAACTCTCGAGCTTTTAGAGTGGCCGAGTCGGAGCCGAGGTCGGCTCCGAACCCATCCAGCAAGAATGAAGGCGAGATAGACAACTTAACATCTTGTCTTTTAGTCAGCTCATCTAGAGCTGCTTGACAGTCTGAGCATGTGGAAGACATCCTGAAGCTTTGAAAGCTGGTTGGCTGTTACATTCTTGACAGGGTATATAGTTTAAGATACTGTAGGAGTGATCAGTATGAAGAACATCACTTGATACTCTTAAGGGATCATTTGGACATATCCCACGGGCCTCCATTACAGGAGGTTTAAGGTATTACACAGTGGAAAGTCTAGCATGGTTGGGTTTTTCTTACAGTTTGTACTGTATGGTTTTGTCTGTGTGACCGGTTTGGCCTTTGGTTTGAATCTATATAAACAATCACTAAAAACAGAATCCTTCTGAGTCATATTTCTCCTGTTAACCCTACTAGTACCAGATTTTAGTTTACCATCACTCACTGCTACCTACAGTGTCTCAGTAAATGCATGTCACCTGTTCTAGTTGTGACACCATCCTTCTATCTCAGAATCAAGTACTCTCCACACCAGGTGCCAGTTATAACTGGCTCACATGGAGAAATGGATTTCTTATCTCTGGCTATAAAGTCCAGAGACTTACTCATATAAAACAATTTGGACTGTATAACAGGGCTAACATAAAACTAAACAGAAAAGTTATCATCAGCTTATTGCCATGTCTATTTTGATCTAGGCCCTAACGTCAGTAAAATGAGTCACAATGATGCATCAGAATCGGCAAGAAGCAAGGCATACCACTTCATACAGGATGTAAATATGCTTAGCCTCCCCAGTAACATACATTCGTTAGACTTCCTTGTTATATTTGAAACATGGTTAGAGCCTCAGATTCTACCACCAGACCTTGGGACATTCAGAGATGACAGAATGCATAAGGTTACAGGGAAAGTAGCTACTGTCTTTTTAATCAACAAATCCTAAACATTGATCAATAAGGACACCATCCTTATCCTTGTCAAGGTGAACTAGATTAAAAAAAAAGACAGGTGTGTCTGCATTCTTCCAGATGCAGCCAAATACACATCAGAGGACTCCCTTTCAAGGTTAAACTGACACATTAAATGCAGGATTGTCACTAGAGACCTAAACACAGACAGGAAATCACCATATGACACCTATAAACATCTTGCTACACAGCACTATGTATTCTCACCATTCACTGACTATTACCAGAACTGTCAATGTCAATGACATGGAAGGTACTCTGCTAGTTTTATGTCACTGAAGAAAGTGTCACATCACAAGTCTTCAGTGTTCACCTCCTATTTGCTATTGAGTATAAACTCTAAACCAGAAATTGAGAGTACAGTAAGAAACACAGAAAAATGTTATGCTCTCTCACTCAATTTACTGCCATCCTGATGAGATCTCTACTCATGCAGCCTGACCTTAACAAAGATAGTGACTGTTTAGAAAAGTTTTCCTCTTGATTTGGAACAGTATGACCCCAGATAAGTATGGAAAAGAATTAAGGCTAGCGCTCTGTCATGGGTAGCTACTGATGTAAAAATTCTAGACAAGAGAATCATATGAAACTTAGAAGCCACACATCTCAGAATCCTGAGAAACTCTCTGGCAGATACCTGGCTTTGACAGGAACAACTCAGGAAGAACTGCTGGAACATCTTTACTTTGACTGGAGAAAGATAATCTCTTTCCAGGGAACAATACAACAGACATCATAGGAAAACTGATCAGTAAAAATGGATGAGAAGATTTCAGTAAGTTCACCTGAAAACTTAGAGTAGAAGATTCTGAACGCTTGCAAAGGACTATTGATATCTGGAAAATACTCTGCAAGTATAAGACAATAAACCAACTATGGAAAAATGTGAATGCCTTGAGGTCTGCAATAAGCAGTTACTGGAGCCAGACACTTTGTAAATACCCTTGGAGCAGCAGATAGTCCAAAGGGTAAGAAAGAGAACTGAAAATGTAAGCCAGAAAATCCTAAGAAATGAGTGAAATGTCCATTTGCAAATATGAATATATGGTGGTTAGGCATCTTTTAAGTCTAGTTTTACCATGAAACTACTAAAGGGACAAGAAATAATAGGTTCTGAAGGGATAACACTTTGAACTTTGGAATCTTGGCAAAAATATTCAGAAAGGAGAGGTCTACCACAGACCGCCAGACCCCTTCTTTCTTTGTCACCAAAAATGTGAATAAAATCCATTGTCCATCTGGCTGGCAAACACTGGCTTTATGACTCCCTGAGATAACATTGGGTTCTAAAGCTGGAGAAAAAGGAGATATTTGGTTTACTGGCTAAGAGTAATCCTCTGAAAAGAGTGGGGCACTCCCATTGCCAAGTGTACTCCTGCTGGATGACTTTCAGAACCAACTTGTCTGAAACAATTTGGGGCAGAAAATAGGGTATAGACACGGTGACAGGGAGGGATTGTCAGGGTAGGGTTGGGGATGTGCAGCCTGAACATGCAAACAGCCATTCTGACTTTTGGGACTTTGCTTGATTTTGAGAGGCTTCCCCTTTTTTTCTGAAGCCTCCTGGTCATTACATTCTAAAATCCTGTCTGTTGGCACCTTGATGCTTGAATTGTTTTCTGAAAAAGGGAGGTGAGATAGAAGGAACATTTTTTTTTTTGCTTTAAAAGGGAACGCTGTAATATTTGGGTCACTCCTTGAACCAAAATTTCCTTCTCATCAAATCTCCTAAGTAACTCATGCAGAAGGGCCAAGCAAAACCTCCTTGTGTAAGGGGAAATTCAAATTTTCAGCTTTCAGATCTTCAGGAAGATTTTGGGAACATAACCATACAAATCTTTTAATGACTGACCCATAAAAAGCAGCCCTGGGGGCAGTATTTGCAGTATCTTAAAAACACTTTATATCATTTTTAATTACATGAGAAGAAGGTACAAAAGAGGCATCTGATATGAATCTTTTACCTCAGAAGAGGGTAGCTAACAGTTAACTTTTTCATGTTCTCCAAAATCAGAAATAAAAACCATAACATGTAAGCCTGGTAGTTTAAAATTCAGAATGCTAAAGGGAAGAAGAATAAACATTCTTCCCAAATTTGTCAAAAGCTTTCCCTTCCTTGTCAGAGGGAAAGGAATTAGCATGTTTACCTAGCAAAAGCAGTTTTGGATAGGAAAGTCACTGCAGAATCTGCTTTAGGGTTACAAAATAAGACGTTATGTACTCACCATAACGTTCCATGTGAGTTGTTCGCCTCCATTCTTTACTGATGGGGTCAGAGCCGAACCAGCCGAACCATCGGCTCCAATACGGCCGTTTGCAAAGCTCGAGGTTTACCAGTAGCTCGAGACCAAGCACCTTGTCCCATGATGCTGGAATTACTCAGATCTTGTTTGCTGCGTGTACTATAGCCATATAGGTGGACTACCCTCCCATGGAGAGGAAGAAGAATTGAGCAACCAGGATGAGACCAACCTCTAGGTCAACTATCAGCCAGGTGGGGAAGGAGGGAGGGACGTAAGAATGAAGGCGAGATGAACAGCTCACATGGAACGTTATGGTGAGTACATAACTTCTTAATGTGAAGTTGTTCAATCTCGCCATTCATTCTTTACTGATGGGTAGTGTCCCTAGCACCCCCAATCTCGGGTGGCTCACGGGAGCACATTCTTTAGGACTGTAGACCCAAAAGAAGCCCTGTCCCTGGAGGCCTTATCAACTTTGTAATGAGTAATAAAGGTATGAGGTTTAGACCAAGTGGCTGCAGCACAAATGTTATCAAGGGGCAATTTGGTTTGGAATGCAGAAGATGTAGAAACTGCTCTGGTTGAGTGAGCTTTAATCTTGTGTAGTAAGGGCATATTAGCAGCTGAATAAACAAAGGTAATACAATCAGATAGCCATTTAGAAAGCGTTGTTTTAGCCACTGGTCTACTTTTCTGGCTTCAGAGATTGACACAAAGAGCTGGTCTGATTTCCTAATATCTTTTGTTCTGTCCAAATAAAATCTGAGCTGTCTGTGAACGTCAAGTTTGTGCAGTATATACTCCAATTTGTTGGAATGGTTAGGGAAGAAGACTGGTAACTCAATGACATGGTTGATATTAGATTCTGAACAAACTTTGGGCAAAAAGGAGGGGTCTGTCCTAAGAGATACTCTATCAGCATGAAAAATCAAATAAGGAGGGCTGATAGATACGGCCTGAAGTTCTAACACTCTGCAGGCAGAAGTAATAGCCACCAGAAATATGGTTTTCCATGATAAAGATTTGAGATCACAAGATGATGCTGGTTCAAATGGGGGAAGAATCATGCGAGACAGCATAAAGTTTAGATTCCAAGGAGAATAAGGAGTTTTCACTGGAGGCCTCATGTGAAAGGTTCTTTTGAGGAAAGGCTTTGGACAACTTGTGGGACATTATGTTTAGCCCGTCCACTCCGAGATGAAAGTTAGATATAGCAGCCAACTGGACCTGGACTGTAGCGGCTGCAGCTCCTTTATTAAAGATCATAGTCAAGAATTCTAATATGGACGTCAAGGGGGCTTGATAAGGATCAATGTTCTGCTTAGAAGCCCATATGGAAAATCTCTTCCACTTACTAAGATATAATCTTCTGGTGGACGGCTTATGGGAAGACAAAAGGATCTGTTTTGTCTCATTGGAAAAGTTATGAAGCTTGGTTATGAGGGGAACTGGAGCAGCCAAGCTGTCAGCTTCACTGACTGCAAGGAAGGATGGAGGTCCCCCGACGGATGTGTCAGAAGGTCCGGAACTGGGTCCAGAGTCCATGGATCCTCCAAGAAATGATGATGAAGAAATGGGAACCAAATTTGCCGAGGCTAATGAGGGGCTATAAGAATGATGGTCCTTCCCAGAAATGTTGCTTTCTGTAGAAAGCTGGGTATCAACGGGATTGGAGGAAATGCATAGAGGATACCCGGGGGCCAATCGTGTACAAGTGCGTCTCTCGGGGTGTTTTCCCGGAGGGGGAATCAGGGCAAAGTAGCTTCTGCATTTCATGTTGATGTGACTGGCAAAAAGATCGCAGCAAGGCTGGCCCCATTTGCAGAAAATCCTGTCCGCAATCTCATTCTTGAGGGACCATTCGTGCAGCAACAACATTGCCCTGCTCAGTTTGTCTGCTATCACGTTAGATCTCCCTGCGCTGTGCATTGCCAACAGAAAGCACTGGGAGGAGACAGCCCACTGCCAAACTCTGAGGGCTTCTCGTCAAAGAGGGTAAGACTTGGTTCCGCCTTGCTTGTTCAAGTACCAGACTACTGACATATTGGCTTTCTGAATTGTAATCGCTCCTAGAGGAAGAGAGTCCTGGAAGTACTGCAATGCCAGAAGTACTGCTCTCATCTCCAGAACACTGATATGCAGATGTGACTCTTGATCCGACCATGTGCCTTGGGCAGTCTTTCCCTGAAAATCCCCCCCCACCATATCAGGGAAGCGTCCGTGGTCACAGTGGCTACTGGAGGGGGTAGTACAACGGGGCATCCTATGGTTACATGAAGAGACGTCAACCACCACTGGAGATCACTCTTGCAAGAGTTCATAATTAAAATCATGTGATTCACTGGAAGTTCCTGATAATACCACTGAGTGAACACCAGTCACTGAAGAATCCGCATATGCATCCTTGCTAATGGTATAGCCAAGATCGCTGCAGCCATCAAACCTAATACTTTTAGAACTTCTGCAGCTGGTGCTCTGTCTTTCTATACCAATGAGCGGACATGCTGGCAAAGAAGAAAGACTCTCTTGATTGGTAGTTGTAGAGTGGTGGTTGAAGTGTCTAACTCTGCCCCTATAAAAACGATATGCTGCGATGGCGACAAGGCAGACTTTTCTGAGTTAACTGTAATGCCTAAGTGATTGCAGAGTGTATTCCCTTGCCTGAATCAGTTGATGCCTGGTGGTGGAGGTAAGGAGCCAATCGTCTAGGTACAGAAACACCTGGAATCCTAGACGCCTCAGGTGAGCCGTGACCACTGCCATGCATTTGGTGAACACTCTGGTGACTGTAGTGAGACCAAAGGGCAGGGCTCGAAATTGATAATGACTGGCTCCCAGCCAGAAATGCAGGTGATCTCTGGATGGCCTGGCCATTTTTATGTGGTAGTATGCATCCTTGAGATCTATCGAGCACATCCAATTGTCTTTCCCTAAAAAGGGAAGAATAGACTGTAGCGTGACCATCCGGAACTTCTCTTTTTTCACAAGCTGGTTGAGTCTGCTGAGGTCCAAAATGGGTTTCCAGTTCCCTGTTTTCTTTGGAACCAAAAAAGAACCTTGAGTAAGTTCCGGATCCTGTTTGGTCTGCTGGGACTGGCTGGATGACTCTTTTTTTTTTTTCTCTAGCGACTTGTGGACCTCTATAGTTGCTTGTTCCCTCTAACTGGGTGGAACGTCTAGGATTCTCCTTGCGGGTAGGGGTGGAGTGGAGAATGGTATGAAATACCCTCTGGAAATAATACTTTGTACCCAGCTGTCTTTTGTTATATCTTGCCAGGCATCTGGGTACAATGATAAATGACCCCCGACTGCCTCAACAGCAGGACAGTCGGGCCTCCTTTCAGGAGCGCTGATAGGGCTGACCAGAGAAGTGATCTCTGTCACCCTGGTGTTGCGGACCCCCTCTGCCATGAGGGCGGCGTTTTCCATTATTACACCCTCCTCTCTCCCTAGAGTGGGGTTCACCACGTGTGTCCTGAAAGGCTCCTTGAGCTTTTCGGAGCCACATCTTTCCTCCCCTTTGGCCTTTGGGGTAAGGCCGAGTAGGGGTGGAAAAATGGACTCCGACGGCAGAGTCTTTCCCTCCTGTTCACACCAGGTCAACGTTTCCTTCACTTTAGGCCCAAAGAGAGATGAGCCATCAAAAGGGGTGTTCATGAATGAAGACAAAGGGCTCTGCGAAGGAACACAGGTGCATCCAGGAATGTCTTCTGAGAGCAATTCCAGTACCCGCAGCCCTACTCATCCCATCAGCTGGATATGATATGAGACGTATGGATGAGTTCACAATGAAATTTAGGGTAGCAAGTTGGGCGGCAACTTTGTCGGAAGCCCCTGCAGCTACAGTACCTTGAAGAGCATCTCCCAACTACTTAAGGAGATCTTTTTGCAACCTAGTGAAATGGGTCAAGTAGTTCAGGGATCGCAGTGTAAAGGTCGCTGAACTAAACATGCATTTCCCATATCTATCCATGATCCCGGACTCTCTATTAGGAGGATGGATAGACGAGGAAGTCTCAGAGATTTCTTTTTTGGTGGCCGCCGCCACTACAATGGCATCAACAGGTACTCCTTTGGGCAAAAAAGATTTATCTACGGGAGCAGAAATAAACTTGTTAGGCCTCCGAGGGACAGGCTCCATGGACTCCGGTGACTCCCACACCCTCCGAGAGACCAGCTGCATGAGCTCATCGAAGGGCGGAGACACCCAAGAGGTGGAAGGTTGAGACCCGAAAGCCTTCAGGAGAACTGACCCATCCTCAGTAGGGCTTTTGGACTGCCAATCACCCCTCTGCCTAAGGATCTCGAGTATCTCCGCAAAGGAGATATCCTCAGAGGGGGATCGTGGGGACCCTTCTGACTCATCCAAGTCAGTATCAGATGTCAAAGACTCCTGTGAAGAGTCCAAGTGTCTTCTCTTGCACAATCTCTTCCTGGGGACATCCTCCGTGGGAGCCTCTGGGGAGGTCTCAGAAGCGCAGGGGGCACCCTGTTGGGCTAACTGAGGCTGAGGGTCTCTACGCCTAGCCTGGATGATGGAAGCAGAAGCAGACACAGGCACTTTGGGGGAAGAGGAAGCCAGACCTAGTGTTGATGTTTTTGGGGATAAGGCTCTCCTCATAGCTTCGAAGGCATCACGGCTCTGATGAGAAGGAGCCGACGGACCCGAAGGAAACGTCAGCCCCTCCCGCACTGAGGCCGTGGCCTCCAAGCCGGAGGTAGGAGCCAAACTCATCCGAGCCAAAGCCTCGAGCGGAAGAGTCGGCACTGACAAGTCAGTGCGACTATCCTCTCTGGACAGGACAAGAGGGTGTCGACCCCTAGAGTCCCTGGTCAGTGCCGAGGACATCAGAGTAGATGGAACTGAGGACACTGGAGCAGGTCTCGGCTCCAAAGGCTCCGTGATCAACAGGTCGGTCCCCTCCAGCTCCAAAGGTCCAGTATGGCTCGGAGGAGGAGCAGTCAAATCCGGGGTAGTGGTCTTCGGTTCCAACGCTAGGGTTGGAGCCAAAGAGCTGCTGTACCAATCGGTCCATATGCAAATCCAAATCCAACAGGCTGACAGAAGACCTAGAAGAGTGCACTGACTGTGCAAAATGAAGAAGTGGAGATGCAGGTCTCTCAGATACCAGCTCCAGAGCTGTGGGTCGGCTCCAAAAACTAAAAGACAGTCGGCTCCGAGATCTGTGGAGCCGATGTCACAGGATCTTCCAATTTCTTGGACTTCTTGGACAGTTTAGATTCCTTGGAGTCCCCTGAAGACTTAGAGGACTTGCTGGCCCCATCCTGGTCACTCAATGCTTCTTGAAACGGACGCTTCAGCAGGCCTTTGTCAACAAATTTTTTTTTCCTCCCCAATAAGACCCTAGAGGAAAAAGAGTGGCAAATATTGCATGACTCCTGCAAATGTACAGCCCCTAAGCAGTAGATGCATTGAACGTGGCCATCAGTTACAGACATCTTTTGCATGCAGTCTGGACATTTCTTAAATCTAGACTCTGGGTACTTGTCCTTGTCCTCATACATATCCAAACAACAAATGCCTTAGGCTTGACACCAAAACAAAGCACACAAACAAATATGACTGTAATAAAACACACACGCGCTATAAACAATGGCCCAAAAGAAAGAAGGGCCAACACTAGCTAAATGTATATATCTATGTATTTATATAAGTAACAATGCAGATAATCAGCTAGGTCAAAACACAAGGCCACTACAAACTATACTAAATTATGTTAATAACACACAAGGGAAAAGGGAAGCTTGTAAGAAGCTACACAAACTATTCTAATAACTATTCTATGGAACAAAAACAAAAATTTCTTAAATAACTTGCGAAAAACGTGCTTTTTTGATGAAATACTGGCTCGAGCAAAACTGGAACCTCTGATTCGTGCTGCGGCAAACTAGATCTGGGGTAATTCCAGCAGTGCATCATGGGATAAGGGGCTTGGTCTCGAGCTACTGGTAAACCCCGAGCTTTGCAAACGGACGTATCCGAGCCAATGGATTGGCTCCGGACCCATTAGTAAAGAATGAACGGCGAGATTGAACAACTTCACATCAAGTATTTGTGAGTCTGAAATGTCCAGTATAAGCTGTCATACTTCCTAGGGGAAGGATGGTGAATGTCATAAAAAATTCCCTAAAGCAGATACAATGGGAGAAACAGCTGCAGGGTGAGAAATATCCAACTGTTATAAATCATAAAACATTTAGTGGACGACAGGAATTTCATTCTGACCCCATTGAGAAACCTTTCATTTTAGATGAAGTTTAGGGAAATCTGAGAAACACTTTCCTCAGAATCAGAATCTTCAGGTTGTGAATAAAATCCCAAAGTACAACCCCCCCCCCCAATCCCTACTCTTTTAACGGAAAATTATAGTAAGAATAAAAAGGAACTCTCTTCTTTTCTGTAGAGGAAGTAGGTAGAGAAAAAGCAGAATTCAATTCCCTAACAAAACCCATCAAATTTTCCCTGTCCACTGAAATAGAAATAGGAGAAGCCAAATATTTTATTTTTTGTTTTCTGTTCCTAAGAAACCCCCTGGAAAAGGGCAAACCCAAAGTAGACTGACACACTAATCTGTGGCTCAGAATCCCCTCTCCCAGCAATGTGGTAGACCAGCAAGAATAGTTCTCCTTTGCCCACAGAAGGCAACCCAACAGATGCTGAGGACAGGTCTATTCCATGACCTTAAATGGCTGTAGGTGCTACACCACAGGGACCAGGAAAAACAAAGAGCAGTCTGGGGAACCAAATCTGGCACAACAGTCACACAGAAATGGATAAGGCAAAACTACAGCTTGACACCCAAAGACTTTCTATCAGCTTTCTTCTTCTTGTGGACAGGGGAAGGTAGAACTGGGAGACCGAAAACTGCCCCATAGGTCCAGCTTCATGGAAGCCTCAAAGATGGTTAGTAGGGCCTGAAAGAGTGGGTAAACTCGGTACCAGATTAGAAAAAATGGTGTTGATGTTAAAATATAAATAAATAAAAACATGCTGGCAGTCCTCAAACACACCAGCTCCTACCCGCTAACAGATTAATTCTATACAAGTTCAAAAAAACTAATTTAAACACAATGTTTCAAACAGGTATTCACAGTAAAAAAAATCCTCTGGTACAGAATGACTGTCCAAATAAAATATTTTTTTACCATAAATGATTACAGTGTCACAGAAAAAGAACACTATTTTTCCTCAGAAGAATAAAACAGTGGCAGGATTTTCCCAGAAGGTTACTTACCTGCCCAGTCTTGAAGGCTTCCTATCAGAATGTCAGTTCCATGAAATCTGCAGAAGAGGCACACTTTTTGAAGCTTCTGGCAGGCTAACTGCCTTTTTATTTGAAGCTTTGCTCAAACTCCTAGCAGTTAGAGCATGGAGAAGGCACCACAGAAGCTGGCCTTTTGGTCAAATCCTTGGCAGGGTATAACTCAAATAAATCAGGCTACTGCAACACAGACCTAATGTTGAACATCTATAATTCCTTATTTAAATTAAATGGATTTCTAGGGGGTAATATTAGGATGAAAAATGGGGTTAGGCAAGGTTGTTCACTCAGACCAATACTTTTCCATTTACTTATTATTGCTATTATTGTAAGGTTTAAAATCTGACCATGAATGGGAGGTAGAGACAGGATGTTTAATCCTGTAATATTTTACTACGTGGATGGTATTTTGATAATGCCAAAGACGAGAAGAAAGTAAAAATGTCTTAGATACAAGGCAGAGACTCTTGGCATATGATGGTTTAGGGCTACATAAAGCAAGTTATCTAGTAGTTCAGTAAGGAACTCCATTATAATAGGAAACACAATTATTAGGTGTCACATCTGAAGATGGGAATGCACAAAATTCACTGGAAGAGATCTCAAGACGTGAAGGACAAAAATGTACAAAAATGGTACACAATGTCATTTAGAAAAAAAGTTTATCATATTAAATCTATTTCACTGGTTAAGTAGACACACTGTGGAAATGTATCATGTTACACGTCATACAGTGGTGCAGTGGATGGATATAATTTTTGCAAAAAATGGACTGTCTGAATCCCATAATGAGAAGAATATGTCATACTAAGGAAAATGAAGGAGTACTGAATAAGACATCTACCTCGATTCGAGGAAAAAAGTAGGAGTGTTTTTTTTTTTTTTTTAGGGCTGAGCATGAGTTCACTTGCAAAGACATGTTTCAGCTGATGTTAAAACTTCCTGAGCATTTTTAGAGGTGTGCCATGTCAGATGTGCAAATGACTTTGGAGTCATCTGTGCACTGTACTAGGGAGGACTGTTGGGGTGCTGGTGAGTATGTTAAAGTGAATGGGACCAGGGATAAAGCCTTGTGGCACACAGATGGTGACAGGGAGGTATGGAGAGAGGGTGGAGTGCCATTTTACTGACTGATACCTACTGGATGGGTAACTTTTGAACCATACAAGGATGGGCTGAGAGAGACCCAATGAGGACATATGAAGTGTGCTGAAGGCTTTAGACAAGACTAGGAATAAGGAGGAGACTAGTTTGTCATTACCTCTACTTTTATCAACAGTATCTATATAGGTTAGAAGTGCAGTGTTAGTACTATGAGAAGAACAGCAGACATGTTGTGTAGTGGATAGGAGTACTTACTGCAGGAGAGAGTAGTTTAGTATTTGTTTTTGAATACATTTTTGAAGTATTTTGAAAGGGGGGGGTATAATTGCTCTACGTCAAAAGTTATTAATGTCTGTTGAATTTCCTCTTTTGTGCAGAGGAATAATGTATGACATTTTCCAGAGATAGGGCATGTGGAATTCCTGGACTGACCTATTTATAAGGGTTGAGACAGGGTAAGCAATGTTACAGTTGCTATTTTAATGTACTCACTTGGAAGGTACTCTCCTGGAAGGTCATCTGCTGATGTGCACGGCTTGAGGCTTGAGCTTCTTTAAGAGTAGTTTTATACAGGCTGTGGGCACGGGTTTGAAAGTGAAAGTGGATGCGGTGATACGTGGCTGCTGGGCAGGGTTAGGATTAGATGTTCGTGAATCCTTGGTTAGAGGTGCTACATCATCTGTGAAATAAGAGATGATTGTGTTGTAGTTTTCAGTGATGAGTTATTGGGATAGTGGTTGGGGTTGAATTTATGGCCAGAATGCAAGAGTTCTTTAATGGATGTCCAGATTTTTTATCGTTATGTTTACTATTATTCTAAAAGTTATTATACTGTAGTTTTTTTCCCTACATTAACTTGCTTATTAAGTTTGATCCTGAAGCATTCTGAAGTTCTCATGATATTAAGGTGTTTTATATTTTTGCCATTCTTTCCATACTTTTTCTCTATCCTACATTAACATTCTACTCTTTTTGGATAGCCAAATTACATTACTTTAGTCTCCTCCTTCTGGGAGGTACAAGGCTACTCAGGAAAGTTGTACTGAGTTAATTTACAGCATCATCCAATTAGATGATTTTATCACCTAGTAGTATTTTTTTTCTTGTGAAACTGTTATGGATATCCAATATAGGATTTCTTCCAGTATAGCTATATTGCCTCCAGGAGGGATGTAAAGAACAGTAATCTATATTTGCATAAAAGTGTTTAATTTCAGGAAGTTAAAAAGAAGCTATAATGAACTGAATTTTGGTATTGGTTTATTGTAAGGGGAAATATGGTAGTTGTTGGAAAATATTACAGCAATACCTCCACCTTTCCTCTTTACATGGTCATTATGGATGATATTCTAGCTGACAGATGTAATTCTAGATAGTTTATGCTGAGTTTAAGTCAAGTTTCAGTTACAGAGAGAATATCAAGCTTATGTTGGGTAATCCAGGCATGTAGTTCAACAAATTTAATTATATGTCTAACATTTATGGCAGCAAAAGTTAGATTACAGGTTTTTGGGGGTTAACAATTGTAGGGTTTGTGTAGTGTGTGGAAGAGAATTGTCTTGATGTTCATTGTGATAGGTAGGGCAGGATTAGGGTGAATGTCTCTTCCTAGAAAGGTTTTAGTATATTTGAAGAGTATTATTCCACTTAACTTTGTTTTGGTTTGAGTTGAAATGGAGTTAACTAATCTACACTTGGAGTAAAGATGAAGGGTGTCATTCAACAGGTTTGCTGTGATGCATGGACAGTGTAGAGAGGAAGTATGGCTAGATGGTTGGGACAAAGTTGGACAGCTGTTGAGAGCTATTACACAGTCATGGTAGGATGATAGATGGACCAGTAGAAGCAGAAGAAAGAGGATAAGCTTAGGAGTAGTATGATTAAGTACAGGAATCTATATGTTATACTTGGTAGGTAGTAGGGAAGTGCGGATCAAAAAGGACAAAGAAGGACATTTAGTGGTGACTGAGTCTGAAAGCTGATAGAGGGAAGGTAAGAAGTATTTTCAATGAAAGAAATAAGTTAGGTTGTTCTAGTACCTTCTCTGGAATGCAAGGAAAAGAGGGGTTTAAAAGGCTAGAATATGACAATGTAGTTAAAACAGGAAGAAGTGATTTTTTTTTGGGGGGGTGGAGTAGAAGATATATTGTCAAATAGACAGGTGCTGTTAGGGATAGGTGTGACTATGAATGAATATACTGCAAAGTATGGTTGAGAGAAAGGTATCTCGAAATGGTGCTAAAAGATTAAATGGAAGTTGGACATTAGGTAAAAAGAAACAGCAGTGCTTGCATGATAGTATAAAAGCTGTTATTGTTAGGGAGTAAGGGTCACAAGTGTAGTGTGTTTGTGAACTATAATAGTAGAGTAAGAGGTCTATTTTTAATAGTACAGATAGTACGAGGTTTTATTTTTAGTAAATAAAACAACTTGCTCTTTTGTTTTTGATAAATGCCGTGGGACCGCTTCCATCCACCTGAGCTACCACCACTTCAGCAGGCAAGGTCATTTTTTTAATTTTATATAAAGTCGGTACCTCAGGAGTGCATCACAGTGTCAGCATTACAAGTTACCAGTGTCAGAACCTGATTAGAGTTAGCCATTCATTCCTTTCAACAACTGACAGAAAAGTCATTTTTCATGAGCATGCCTAATGGCAACACTAAACTGGCACAGCAAGCCAAACCATTATGAGTGCATACTCTTTGGCTTTAAGTGACTTCATGAAAGTAGCATGACAACATGCAATGACATCAGGAGCACACAAATCAAAAAGATGTGCCGTTTCAAATGTCTTCAAGCTAATGATCCCAGTACCTTTTAATACACCACTAAGCCAGTTTAATGCTGCCTTCAGCTTTCTTAGACAAAAATGAATTTCACTATGGTGAGTCCCATTCCACTGGTCCTTTAGTCTTAATAAGTTTAGTAATTTGCAGCAATGGAAACTGTAGTTGGGCTTCCACTGCTTGAAGCCTTTCACTGACATCACTGGCCACAAGTTCTTTAACCTCTGTTGCCACAAAGCCTCACCCTGAGCTCTCAAAGTTTGGCAGTTAGCTCATAGGACTAATGCCCCAACTTGTTAAGGAGCTGCTTCCTGTGCCAGGGTTGCTGGGTTTGAATCTTTCCACCTTCACTTACCTCCTGTGTCATGTTGAACAGGTGACTGTTAATCAGACAACGCTTTAGGGCAATTGTTAATTTGGGCTAGGCTTCTAAATGATTTTCTGGACAACATGCTTAGTAACTATGAACTATAAACTAAATTCATTTGCTGCATGTGTGTCTATAAGCGCCATTGACAAAACAAGATGAAACAGCTCAATCTCTTTGCCTATAATTACTTTTCTGAGAGATAAACAACATGAGAAGCCCACAGCTGGTTAGCTACAGAACTTAATATAATTCACTTACCAAGTTCTCTTTAAGAGAAAGGATATATGGGGTTTAATGACCAGTTTTACTTCTTTGCAAAACCTGTCTACCACATCCAGGAACTAAAAGCAAAGCACTGTGGAACTGAAAAGCTGTCAAAGGCAGGACTGCCATCACAGTTTTGAAAAGCAAGTATGTGTAACTAGAGATAACATCTCCTATGCTGCTTAAGACTGTTAAAAAATGAAAGTTATAATGTGGTGTGCAAGGTCCAAATGAAAACAAATGATGAATATGCTTACCACCATTTTCAGAAGTCAGAAAAAAAAAACATGTAGCAAGAGACATGATGTGCTAAAAAATAAACTGGCTTTTACTGTCCAATGCAAAACTAAACTGGGATGAGCAGATTAAATTAATCAGATCTACTGATGTTGACTGATATACATCTCACAGACAGGAGGGGCTGCTGAATACATGCAGGAAGCTGTATATAAAAAGGAAATATTTTCATAGTGCAGGCCCACAGGTAATATGTTGCCACAGGAACACACAATGAAGAACAGGAAGGTATTCTTCCAGTTTTCATCTGGTTGTACCTATGAAGTCTTGAATACTAGCTTTCACTTGTAAGTCCTTGTTATGATCAAGATTTGTTTTACACAAAATGGCTACCTTCATGCATTAGACATCTGTCATCACAGAGGGGTATAAATGATGTCATGCCTTCGTTTGGCTCACCAGTTGACAAGATGACAATGTTCTGCAGGTGTGGATCCATAAGCATTCAGAGGATCAAAACCTATGAATGTATCTTAAAGATGAAAAACATTTACAAAAATAGTTTGATGTGCTTAATGTACCTGTTCAACTCATCCACGATGTACAACAAACAAAAGGTGCATACAACTGCCAACAACACAGAGAAAAGGCTAGTCAAGATATCAGATGTGTAATGCATACAGTAACCTTCATCTTTTGTACATACATTTCCCACCAAAACTATGGAAGTGAACAAAGTAAAAATTTGTTTGGCTTCTTCTGAAAGAGCTTCAAATGTGACTGTCATTTGTAGTTCACAGAGGAAAGACATTCACAATATGCCTGAACTGCAAGCAGGGATTTACTTTAAAAAGTTTGCCAAACCAAAGACTATGGGAAACCTGAAATGTCACAGTCCTGTGAATAAATAAATGAACAAACAGATTGAAAATAAAAACATATCAAAGTGTGTGGCATGTGAGTGTGGCTACTTAACATTGTGTTGCTCCCTTCCATGGTACCTAAAGGTAACTGTGTCTGCCATGTCCCTGAGAACATAACCTTTTTAATATTCATTTTATTATTTTAGTCTTAAGACAACTTATTCAGCTTTAATTCATTAGTGTGACAGTTAGAAAAGTATTCAATCTTTACAAAGGATGGAAGCATGCTTCTGCTCAGGCCGCATAAAAGTATATATCAGCATCTTACCTGTACTAGCTTGATATAGCATTAGAAATGTGTGTGCAGGTGTCTGTCTGTAGGTTTGTGCTTAGACATGTCTCCCCCCTCTCTCACTCTATATTTGATGCTGGATTCTTATTTGAACGTCCTTTTATTTGATTTGACTAAATTTCAAGTAATGTATTACAGCTGAATGAAAGTATAGTCTGAATGCAATATGACTGTACATTAGTGGACGTTAGGAAATATCATCTTTCCCTATTATTCTGAAAACCACACACACACACCCTTGTTGACTTCTCATTTCGTCAACAGAGGGATGTGTGTGTGGCAGTTTAGTTGAGCGTGTTATTGATTGAGTGCACTTGCTTTTTAATGTTTTCAGTGTCAAAAGGAGAAACTTGGAATGTGGAAGGTAAGTATGTGTTTCAATCTAACACTGACAGTTTTGGCATTGTGGATTGTAGTGTGTGTGTGTGTGTGTGTGTGAGTGTATGTATATTACGGGTTAGTTTTAGAGGAAGGGTACGAGTAGATCATGAGTAGCCTTTTTCTAAGCTATGGAGCTGACCTAATTGTAATCACCTAAATAATCACAAAAATATCTAACCTTATGCTATTTACAATCCCTCAAAAACTCCCTCAGCTACCTCCTACTACATCATCTTTCTCTATAACTACTTTGGATACCACGAACAGCACTGCACGAATAACGGCTCATAAATAAAAAGTTAAATATATTTATTAAAACATTGGTTAAGCGCTTTCATCTAAAAGATAGACTTCATCAGAACACTTTCATTAATGAACTAAAGGTTTATATGCATACATACAACCAATAACAAACTAGTATTTGAATTTATAATGACACAATTAATGACATCATGTCCCCTTCATGGATATGTAAGCACCTGTATGAAAACATATATGCATCTCTCACATCCTAGCTTCAGTGATAGGTTTTACAGGTATATTATCAGTGATACCAGGCAGGGTAGTGGCATTCAACAAAATTTGCCATCTCACTTCTTTTTCACTTAACAATGCTTTTATATTTCCCACATGTGAGCGTGAAACCCGGACCCTCTAATAGTATAGTTGCAGGCCAAGAACAAGGTCAACAAAAGGTTTTGGAATGTATCGAAGAGCAAGGTAACAATACAGAGGATGAGGTACACAGTTTGGGGCACACAGTTTGGGAGCTATTCCTAAGAGGACAGTGCCCAAGAGAACATATTCTGTTGTCGCCAATCACAGCAATCAAGGTACTGTGACTGATAAAGTAGCAGCCTGTTCACAAACAATTGTGGACAAGCACATGAATAATAATAAGAACAGCTAACATTAGAGGGCTTGAAAGTTTTCTTGTTAATGTTCAAGACTTTCAGTTTAATGAATCCAGAACTGTTGATAATGATATCTCAAGCCAGTGACATGATGGTACATTGAAGGACATGATATTTGAATTTGGTAAAAAGTTGAATTCCATCAAGGGTATTCAATTAGATAATTCGTATTTAAATCACTATATTGAATTAAATATTGTTCCTATGGGGCTAAGATTTTTTAAGAAGCCCATGGGTATAGATTTGACAGGGGAATTGTTAAGTGAATGTAATGGACTGTTTGATAGTTTTGGTATCTCCTTCATGAAATTTATTATTAAATGTAATGATGGCAGATTATGTAAGTTAATGAAAGAGGTTGAAAGACTGAATGAACGCATATTTATATGACAAACAGTCTAAATTTGCTGAAAGCAATAATCACAAAATTTTCTATAGGAAATGTGCTAAGCTTAAGAGAGATTTGAAGCAATATAAAGAGGGTAAGGTATATATAATTGGAAAAAAGGGAACAGTGTGAGGAGAGTTCAGACTGATTTATCCGGACACCCAAAGGAAGAGGTGAGGCAAATTCGATCACAACTTGAGGAGTTTCAATCTTTTTTAGGGGAGGAAGTAGAATGGGAGAGTGCAAGAAGGGGCAATGCACGGAATTTTCAATCTCCCATTCACACTGTAGACAAGGGGAAATGGTGAGTAATAAGGAATGTGACAATATAATAAAATACAATGATATCAAATAGGGTAAGGGGAATTTTTACATCTACAATTATACCTCTAAATTGAAACATGAACATTTTGCATTATTTAGGAAGGGTGTCAAATTTGTACCCAACACCAGGTTTAATGTAGTGGACAATATTATACAGTTTAAATTATTTTTATGAAAATTAAATTTGAGTGTATTTTTAAAGGTGTAGGAGTGAGTAAGCCTGATTTACAGCTGAAAAAAAGAAGCACGTTCACTCCTCCACTCAATCCACTTTTGGCCAATTTTGAGAAGATAGTTGTGGATGAATTATACGAACTATCAGACAATAGCAAACATCAAAGGATGCACTACAATCTTAGTAAACAGGAATATGATTTATTATGTGAACTGAGTACCAACAACAATATTAGGATTTTGCAACTGGATAAAGGAGGAGTAGTAGTATTAATTGATAACAATGATTATTTGAATAAAATACAATTAATATTACAGGACACAGAAAAATATGAGGTATCATCTATAAATGAGGTACATATTGCCTATCAACGTACTGATGCCTTATTAGAAGAATATTTGGTGGAAGACAGAATAGACAGGGACTTGTACAAATTTTTAAAGGTAGAACATCCCATTCTTGCCACTATTGTAGGAATACTCAAGATACACAAAAACATATTACATCCACCATTTAGGCCGATTATTTCGGGAAGCAAGTCCAAGACCTTGGTTAAAACCAATTTATGAAAAGGTAAATCATATAGTCAAGGACTCTTGGGATTTCCTCAGCCGGTTAACCCCCTCATTATGGAAAGAGAATCTGATTTTGGTGACTATTGACGTGGTTGATTTATTCTCCTGTATCCCAAGAGATGAAGGGATGGATAGGTTCATCAATAGCATCAGGAAATTCAGCAACTTGGACTGGGAAAAGACAACTCTCATAAGTGAACTTATGAGTATTGTATTAGATTACAATTTCATATATTTTGAGGGGCAATATTATCTGCAAAACAAAGGTGTGATGATGGGAGCAGCCAGTGCCCCTTTATATGCAAATCTAGTATTACTGGACCGGGCGGAGGAGGTTATCTTTAAAAGTACATGTATGGAACACATTAGATGTTACATTAGATTTCTTGACAATATATTTATTTTATGGGAAGGTAGTGACCAAAATGTCGAAGAGTTTATTGGATATTTGCATGCATCTAGTTCCTTTTTGAAATTCACACATCATTCTAGCAAAGAAGGAATTTCATATCTTGACACATATATTTCCCTAACTTGTAAGGGATTTAAGTCTAGAATTTTTAGGAAGGACACATTTAGTAACTCCTATTTGGAGTATAGCAGTTGTCACCCCAATAAACAGAAGAAAAATATAGTTAAGGGTCAATGTATAAAAGCAGCCCGCATGACATCAGACCATTCAGAAATGTTACAGGAGTTACATTATATAGGAACTTTGTTCAAGGAAAGAGGATACCCCACTTCTGTGGTGGAAGATGCTGTTACATATGTCAGCAGTGAGTGGGGAAGAAAATACAAACCATTACTAGGTGTGGAATTGAGTAACGGTATTCATAAAGGGAAGGAGAAAGGTACAAATGAGTAAAGCATGTATTTTACCTTACAACAAGAATACGGGAGATGTCAAGAAAATTATTATGAACAAATGAAGTATTCTGAAGTGTGATCAGGAAATTAATGGATTGGTGGGAGATACACCCAGGTTTGTGCATAAAATAGGATGCAACATGAAAAGGAAATTTCACAAAGGCAATCTACATATACAGCCAGGCAGGAGTGGTACCACTAACTGTGGTAGATGCAATCAGGGTTTTGCTATACTAGAAGACCACACATTTGTTGTAGGCAACAAAAGCAAAACAATATTAAAATTTAAGAAAGGGAATTGTCAGACAATGAATGTCGTATATTTTGCCCAGTGTACTAGATGCCCCAGTTTTTATGTGGGTAAAACTGGGAGGCATCTTAAGGATAAGATATATGACCATTTGTATGCCATTAGAAAGGAGGATGCAAATAATGCATTATATAGGCATATTAGGGACAATTCGGAGTGTGATATGTTTAAGTTTGCACTATTGGAAGTTTTCTATCCACACAACAGGGGGGAAATATAAAAGCATTGTTAAGTGAAAAAGAAGTGAGATGGCAAATTTTGTTGAATGCCACTACCCTGCCTGGTATCAATGATAATATACCTGTAAAACCTATCACTGAAGCTAGGATGTGAGAGATGCATATATGTTTTCATACAGGTGCTTACATATCCATGAAGGGGACATGATGTCATTAATTGTGTCATTATAAATTCAAATACTAGTTTGTTATTGGTTGTATGTATGCATATAAACCTTTAGTTCATTAATGAAAGTGTTCTGATGAAGTCTATCTTTTAAATGAAAGTGTTCTGATGAAGTCTATCTTTTAGATGAAAGCACTTAACCAATGTTTTAATAAATATATTTTAACTTTTTATTTATGAGCCGTTATTCGTGCAGTGTTGTTCGTGGTATCCACAGTAGTTATAGTGTGTTTGACAGTACAATTGGAACTACGTGGTTCTGTTTGTAGTTTTTCAGCACATCATCTTTCTCCTCGTTTCCAAATACAAATACCCAGGACTTAACCTTGATCCTTCTCTAACATTTTCAAATCATATAGACAAAACAACCAACACAGTACTACCTCAACTTAAACTCTGCTATGGAATGTCTCATTTACAGACCACTTCACCATGCTTTTCTGTAGTCAGAAATGTTCTTCTCCCTAAACTGGAAAAGTCTTCCTCTAATTATCTGTTATTCAGCAAAACCTTCTGAAATAGTTCAGATCACAGAAAGTACAATTTACAGATTTACCCTCCTTGCCAAAAGTTGACCTCACCACTGTAACTTTTTACAACATGTAAAATGGCTTCCAGCCACCAAATGACAGACACAAAACAGTGGCTATTATGTACCTTTGAGACAGAAACAACCCAACCAAGACCAGGTTTACTTCCTAACAAATACACAGGAGAAAGCTATCAAATTAAGCAGACCTCCACATGCAGCTACTTCAGAATGGGCCTTTTCCCAACTAGGCTCAGCACTATGGAACAGGCTCCCACCTGAATTAAGTGGCCTGGAATTTCTAACTGCATTCAGAAAGACCTCCTCCGAACAGCTGCACAAGGAAATGTAGTGTAAGTGCTTTAGTGGCAATGGTTAACCTCACAATTTGCTATCAAACAGCATACTATCACCAGCAAGGCAGCTACAGTGAAATGTTGAATTCTATCAACATGCTACATCCAGCATGACAGCCATTCCCTGCCTGTTATCCTAAATGTTGTCCTGTTTCTTTCATGAAATGTTGAAATTCAAAATGGACTCCAAGTATATACTATAAATATTGTAAACAACTTTGGTTTTACTATTAACTCTATATCTGCAATTTTTCTCTGTACATAAGACTCTGTAACAAGCACAAGGATCTGCAACACATATATGTTTGTCCCAAGACCCTTAAAAAATTCTGATTTTGCATTTGATCTTGTGTATTGTAGGCTTCTTGACTACACCCACTTACCAAATGGTAGCCAGATAAATAAATAAATCATATATATATATATATATATATATATATATATATATTTTTTTTTTTTTATTTTTATTTTTTATTTTAATAGGGTCTATGGAATGAGATAGATGCAATATTGTGCATGTGTGATGCTGTTTGTGGTGTGTGTTTAAGTAGTAGGTAAGTAGGTGTTTTGTGGGTTAAATTCAAACGTTTTGGGGTATACCTGAAATTTCTGCATTAAAGGTACCTGTCTTTCTGTGACATTTTGCATGTTAGGGTTATAGTAAGGACAAGTCATGGGGACATATTTAGTGTTGTGCATACTTGATTTTATATGTGCTGTGAGTGTCTGAGTGCCATATTTACTGGTAGTGTTATGGAAAGGGTTTTTTCTGATGTAAGGTGTAAGGGTGAGATAAAATATTTGGGCAAGGTTAATGGTAAGGCTAGCATGAATTAGCAGCATGATGGGGGGCATGTCCCATCTTTATTAATGCATGCTAACCCGAACCCTGTACTTGCCCCTAACACCAATCCTACACCTTACCTTAGAAAAACTATTTCCGTAACACTACCACTAGTTAGACAAATATGGTCTTAATGCAGTGTTAGGGTTTTGATGGATGGTTCGCTAAAGTGCTTATTTTCCTTTAGCAATCTTTTGTGTATTAACTGTTTTTTGGTTTTGGGAAGTTGGTTTTTCAAAATGCAAGCATCAATCAGGTGTTATTAGTGGTAAAAACAGTGCTGTTCAGGGTTCAGTCTGGTGTGTGAAAGGGAAAGTACTGCTACTTTTGGGACTGCTACATATCTCAATGTTATTGAGTATAGTTATATTGATGTAACTATGGTAGATGGGTTGATGTAAAAAGAAGTTATGTACTCACCATAATGTTCCATCTGAGTTGTTGACTTCATTCACCTTCAACGTGTGAGTTTGGATCTGAGAATTGGATCCGATTCAGCTATATATTAAAGCTCTAGGATCTGAACTCTGAGCTCCTCCCCTACCCATAATGCTCTGCTCTCCACTCATTCCCTTAGATCGAGTTTGCAGCTGTAACACATGGAATGTCTCCAACGTAACTAAGTACTTCAGAAGCTCAAAACAGGTGAAACTGAATACTGTCAGCCCATCTGCCAGGCCCTAATTCTTATGGAAGGGGGATGAAGGGAGGGAAGGTTGAAGATGAATGAAGCCAACAACTTAGATGGAACATTATGGTGAGTACATAACTTCTTTATCTGAAGTTGCTGACTTCATTCGATCTTCAACCTTTGGGACACAGTCCCCAGCTACAGTAATCTTGGGAGGACCTCATGGAAGGATATTCCAGAGCACCGTGGAGCCAAAGGATGCCCTGTTTCTGGAGATAATGTCCAATTTGTAATGAGATTTAAAGGTATGAGAATTTACCCAAGTGGCAGCTGCACAGACATCAATGGGAACTTTAGACCAAAAGGCTGAGGACATGGACACAGATCGAGTAGAATGGCCCTTAATTTGAAAGGGTAAGGAACGTCCTTTGGAAGAATACACAAGAGAAATACAGCTGGAGATCCAGTTGGCTAGAGTGACATGTTGCCCAAATTAGACTTTGAAAAGGTTACGAATAGCTGATCAGACTTAAATGTTTTGTTCTGTCTAAATAAACACTTAACGGTCTATGTAAATCCTGCATATGAAGTTTATCTTCTCCCCTATTCTGAAAGTTGGGGAAAAAAAGGAAGACTGATGACCTGATTGATGTTAACTTCAGGAGCAACCCTGGGCAATACAGTTGGATTAGTATGCAGAGTAATTCTGTCCTTGTGAAAGATTAAATATGGTGGCTTGGATGATAACGCTATGGTTCAGACACCCTCTTAGCAGAGGTGATGGCCAGTAAGAAGGCAGCTTTCCAGGACAAGTACTTCAATTCAACTATTGCTGAAGGCGCAAAGGGAGGCACAAGCGAAACTTGCAAAACCAAGGTGAGATCCCAAGGGGAATGGGATCCTTGATTGGTGGACGGAGCAGAAAGGTACCCTTCAGAAAGGCCTTGCACAATTTGGAAGAGACCAAAGATGATGAGTTTTAAACAAAGTGAAAGTTGGAAATGGCTGCCAGCTGAACCTTTACAGTAGAGAAACTATCTCCATTATGGAAAATAGAGGTTAAGAAGTCTAGGATGGTGGGAACAGGCGCTGTACATGGATCTAAATGGTGCTGATGGGCCCAAATTGAACACTTTTTCCATTTGCGCTCATATATTTTCTTGGTAGAAGGTTTATGTGCTACAATCAAGATCTTTTTCACTGAGGATGAAAGCCCAGGAGTTCTAGCTATCACTGAAATTGGAGCAACCAAGCGATCAGTTTCAGGTTCGAGAGGTCTTGGTGGTATCTCCTGATGGATGAGACAGAAGATCTGGAATGGGATCCAGAGTCCACAGTAGACAAATCAGATGAGACCAAAGGGAGGGAAACCAAACTTGCCAAGACCAAAAGGGAGCAATGAGGATTACCTTGCACTTAAACCTCTGAGCTTTATGCAGAAAACTGGGGATGAGAGTAAGAGGGGGATAAGTGTAAAGCAGACCGGGGGACCAGGCATGGACTACAGCATCTCTTGGGAATTGTCCCTGAGGAGGAATCAGGGTGAACAAACTTGTTGTATTTTGTGCTGGAAGGACAGGCGAAGAGATTACAGCAAGGCTGACCTCATTTCTGAAATATCATGTTCACCACTGAAGAATTGACAGACCACTTGTGAGGCATCAGAATGGTTCTGCTGAGCTTGTCTGCCAGGATGTTTGACTTCCTCAGACTGTGTGTTGGCAGTAGAAAGCTGTTGGAAAAGCACGCCCACTGCCACAACTTCTTGACACAATGGGTAAGACTTGGTTTCCTCCTTGTTTGTTGATATACCAGACAATTGATGTGTTGTCTGTTTGAATTTCAATGGTCCCAGCAGGGAGAGAGGAATGAGGTGCTTGCAATGCCAAAAGCACAGCTCTCATCTCCAGGACATTTATATGCAAGTTGGTCTCGAGATGGGACCATGTGTGTTGGACCAGTTGACCCAGGTAATACCCTCCCACCCGAACTGGGAAGTGTCTGTGGTCACTGTGGCTGCCAGGGGGGGATAACCTTATTGGGTGACTAAGTGGGTACAACAGTAAAGACCACTGGACCGCCAGTGTCCATTTAAGTACTCTCATATGAAGTTGTGCTACTGGAACAAGAGTAAAGGAGACAGCCATGGAACCCAAAGCCCTGAGGACAAGACCTGTTGGGGGGAAACGAATATCCAGAATTTGTCTGATATGGAGTCTCGAAGAGGATCCTGGCTGGAGAAAAGATAGCTAAGCAATATGTTGTGTCCAGAAAGGCTCCAATGAAGTCTATCATTTGGAGTGGTTGAAGCTGTGACTTTTTCAGGTTGATGATGATGTGCAAGGTTGAAGCTAGCTGAAAAAGATAGTCCCTGGCTTGGATGAGACGATGCCTGGTAGGAGAAGTGAGGAGCCAATCGTTCAGGTAGGGAAACACGTGGAGTCCTTACAGTCTCAGGTGAGCTGCCACTACTGCCATGCATTTGGTGAACACCCTGGGGGCTGTGGTGAGACCAAAGGGGAGTACTCTGAACTGGTATTGATTGGCTCCCAGCCAGAAGCAGAGAAACCTCCTGGAGTGCAGGCAATCTTGTTGTGATAGTATGCATC